>NC_081158.1:30671108-31018608 GCF_012432095.1 Onychostoma macrolepis
TGAACAGCATTTATTTGAAATATAAATATTTTGTAACGATGTAAAAAATCTTTACTTTTTTTAACTAGTTCAATGCATCCTTGCTGAAAATATTAATTTCTTAAAAAAAAAAATTAAAAAAAAATCTTACTGACTTCAAACTTGTGAACAGTAGTATAAGTCAGAAAGCCAATTGAAAAATTACAATACCTTTCAAAAGTTTGGGGGCGGCAAGATTGATTGATTGATTTATGAAAAATAAATGCTCACCCAGGCAGGAATTAGTTTATAAAAATGCAACAAAAACCATAAATTTGTGAAATAATATTAAAATTTAAACTAACAGTTTTGTATTTTAATATATCGTAAAATTTAATTGATTTTGAATTTTCAGCAGCCATTACTCCATTCAGTTTTGTTACTTAATATTTTTTTGGAGAAACTGTTACTTTTTTTTAAGGATTCTTTGACAAATAGGTTCCTAAACAGCATTTATTTGAAATAGAAATATTTTGTAACAATGTAAAAGTATTTTCTTGGGTTTTTTTTTTTTTTTATTAATTTAATGCATCCTTACTGAAAGTATTAATTTCTTAAATAAAAATAAAAAATAAAAAAATCTTACTGACTTACAAACTTTTGATTGGTAGTGCCAAAATTGTTTTTTGGATTAAAATAAAGTCAATAAGAATCATAACAAAAACTAGAAGCTTTTACACTCCCATGCTTGCATAAGATATGTTTCAGGCCTGCAAACTGAATTTTGCTCTTCTAAAGTTCTCCAAACATTGAATGAAAGCTTTTTTTCAACCGGTGTTTTAATTTTTTTGGCCCCAGGTGGAGGTGAGTCCTCTGGAGAACGCTATCGAGGTCATCGAGAACAAGAACCTGCAACTGCGGACGTTGATCACACAATGTCAAACCCGGCAGATGCAGAACATCAACCCCCTGACCATGTGTCTCAACGGAGTCATCGATGCGGCTGTCAACGGAGGTCTCGCTCGCTATCAGGAGGTTGTATATTAGATGTATTCCAAGTCCTCACTGATGCAAGACCCTGTCCGAAAATTCTCTGTTAGCCTGTCCGAAAGAGAATATCTCGGTCATAACTTCCCTGTCAGGGCCGGATTTACGCACAGGCTTTCTAGGCACGTGCCTATGCTCACTCGTCCAGGGGGGGCCCAAACACAATGAAGAGAGATATAATATTTTTGTTATACTATGGGCTATCTAAAACAGTAAAAGAACCAAAACACCAGAAGACATTGAGCAAGTAAATATAACAAACAATAGGGTAAAAAAAAAAATAGAAAACTATTTCCTTGTTTTCCACCTTTTTTATGTACGGAAATCACGATTTCTCCCATTCTCGCTCACAGACGCGCACAAACGCGGAGATGCGAACAGAAACTTGTCGTCAGCGCTGCCCCACGAATTTATCAGTAAAGTAGTTTTGCAGCTGAAAAGCTACATGACATTTCTCAGTAGCGAGGTTCTTGAAGCAGTTCAACTTAAAGATTCGCTATTAGTAGACGCTGCTGCTGAACACTGCTGAGAGACACACAGACGCAGGTATTCAAACGCACTTAATCTCTCTCTCTCTAATAACTGCGTTAGCCTGCATATCAATGGCCCAAGCCTCTGTTATTAGCTCTAAAGTGACATTTGGAATTTGCAATGGAAGGTTTATCTTGAAATAAGTCATCTGAACAATGTCTTGATGTGTGGTTGTGACTCTAGGCTGTTAAAATTATTAGAGAAATAATGCACTCCCGAAGTGGTAATGTGGCCACGACGCTTTAGCCTATTAATGGAATGGTCTTTCTCCATTCTCAAACAAATTAAGACATTCGATTTTATTGACTGAACACAAGCATTTATTGCGATAGAAAAAACTGCTACAAAATATTTTTGTTTGCTGGGGTGGTAATATTATATAGGCCTATTAATAAGGAAGGGGGGCCCAAAAATTGTTAAGAGGTCAATCTGGCCCTATTCCCTGTGTACTCTGCCGATAAACTACAGAAACAGTAGCATTAAAAGAAAAATCTTTCCCCTTGTGGAACCCTGGGAAAATCTATAGTATCTCAAAAGAAGTCATATTCTGAGAGAATACAACAGATCTTTCCAGATCGTATGAGCGCTTGTTGCATAGCAACCTCGCTTTAGTGTCACTGCAGTATTTACCTTGATAGACTTGGAGAGCAGCTTTAAAGAGGAGAGTCGACCGTATACAGGCGAGTTTGTGTTTGTACGTGTTCCAGAATGTACATTTGCACTAAATTCAGTTCATAGGCTGAGTGTCCTGAGGCTGAGGGTCTGGGATGAGCAGCAGTTAATGTATTTGGAGCGCAAACATGACAGCATTGCCAATTAGTTGTTTATTGAGCGTTCCAGCTGTTGGCGTTAATATTTACTCGCATTTCTGCGCTTTAAGGTCAGCCCTCAAGGAAATTCCACTCTGAAATTCCTCTCATTTGCAAGCCCCTCGATTTTAATTGGCTCGGCCTAACGATTTTCAGACTTTCCTGATAGTTGCATCTTCTCCAGAAGTTCATTTAGTAAGGCAAGAGGTATGTTTATTCCGTTCCTTAAATTCTTGTGAAAATGATTCACAAATATACAAGTGATTGTCCCGGAGTTCATCACATTCAAATGGCATTCGACTGCTTGCGATCTGCAGGCATAGCAGGTAGCTGCAATTAAATCTAGTAGCTTTAGAAATCTGAGAGAAATTTGTGTTAGTCAGTGCTATTTTTATTCCTTTAAATGCTCACAAACTTTTCTCAAAAGATATTGTAACTCAAATTGTAGAGTATGGCGCTACAAGGTCATCATTTTTTTATTTTTTTTCCCCCAGGCATGAAATAAAAATTTGGATGAAAGCATCAGCAAAATCATAGAGGTTATGACAAAACCAATAAGGCATTGAAACCAAACTGATTTATCTATACCATAACATCGCTCACCAAGTTTGAGTCTGAGAAATGATGACAAATTGTGAAAGACAATTTCAGTTTCACAATGTCAGGACAATTTTTCAAAAGTGTCCAGATGCCATTTTTTTTTGCAAATGAAACCAAAATTTTGAAGTCAAAATTATAATGAAAATATGAAATAGTGCTTATCTGAGGGGAACATTGACACATCTTCAAATTGATTTCCTATTGTTAGTCATGGGTACAAAAATCTGCTGGTAGTCGTGTGTTGTTTCTTAAATTGGGTAAAACCTTCTTTCAGAACTTTCACCACTGAAAAGATTGTAGAATTTTTACTGAGAGAATTTTTTCCCAAATTGGTTTTTTTTTTTTTTTTTTTCTTCTTCCATGTACATAAACCAATTTGTACCGTACACAAAAAATAGCATATGGTAATATACATTATAGTCAAGACAATGTTACTTGCAAAAGTAAATACCTTTTCTCAATGTACCAAAGCCCAAATAAATTATGGAAATATTTTGAAAATACTAATTTAAATGTAATTATTTAATTCATTAAAATTATTAAAAGTATTTAATTTAAAAAAGCAAAACAATATTAGATATAAGAGAAACTTTTTCTTTCTTTCTTTCATTTTTTACTTCAATTAAAATGTATTTGTAAACTGCTCTGTATAATATGCATCTATTCAAAGCGGCGAGTATACTAAAAGTGACACTGGCGAGGAAAAATGCGCTTAAAAGATATAAATAGAAACTGCCTGGAACATATTTACAAAATGGAAGAATGAATTATCATTAATAATAATAATAATAATTTATTATTATTATTATTATTATTATTATTATTATTATATAAAGCTATCACTTAAGTTTAGGGACCAATTCTCACTATTAATTAGCTGCTTAAAACATGCGTATTACTAGCATATTGGCTGTGTATTAGTACTTATAAAGCACATATTCTGAATGAACATTGTCTACATCCTTAATACTACCCAATACCTAAACTTAACAACTACCTAACTATTAATAAGCAGCAAATTAGAAGTTTATTGTGACCAAAGTCATAGTTAATACAGTAATTAGTTAATAGTGAGAATTGGACCTTAAACTAAAGTGTGACCAAAAAAAATATTAATTAAAAAAGATATATATAATATAATATACAGTGATATAATGTAATATAAAGTTGCCAAAATCAATGACTTCCGGCCACTTTGTCGCTAAAACTCACTGTGATTGTGAGTGGCTTTAGTGATGTGCAGGTGTAGTGTGCAGCTGCAATTTAAATTGACATCTGCTGGTAGCATTCGGCTGGTGTTCGGGCCAAATGTCATATTCGAGGCAATGGAAATATCTGCATGCTGGAATCTTTGAAGTCTGAGAGTTTTGCCTCCTGAAGCTTCTTCTCGTCCACTGTTTCTTTGGAGATACCAGTCCATCGTCCTTGGAACAGATTGGACAAAGATACACCGTCTGTTCTTTCTCCTTCCCCTTTAGCTTAGAAGATCTGAAAACATGCATGTTTTTAAGCTCACATTCTTGCGCTTTATTTGATTTCAGCACTTCATGTCCCTTAAAACAGAAAGTTAATCAAGTTTTGACTAAACTATGCATGATATTGTTTGCTGAAGATGTCAAGATAAATTCTAACTCGCACCACAAAATGTGTGGAGGCTGGCGAGGCACAATGCATTGTGGTTAAGGAGTGTAATTTTGTGTCTCTTTTATTTCTCGCAGGCGTTCTTCGTGAAGGACTACATCATGAATCACCCCGAAGACGGAGACAAAATCGGCCGTCTCCGAGAACTAATGTTTGAACAGGTTTGTCTCAAGAAACCAAATCTAATCTACACCAGATTTTACACACATTTATGATGTTTCACGCTCATCATTCACTGTCTGTTTCTCCACCGGCGTTTGGGATTTAGCCGTTATGATCTTCACAAGCTGGGTTTCTGTTGGTCTCACTTCTTCCCTTCGTGCCCGTGCTGCTTAGTAACCAGGAAATCTCCAGAGCCGAGCACACGATGCTGTTGTCTAGACAGTAACCATGAATATAAGCCAGTTACAAGCATGAAAGTGAACTTTTAGAGACTGAAGGGGGAGAAAATATTTTGCTGATCATTTAATTATGAAGCGAGCTGTTTAAAAGACAACATGAAATAAAAATGGATCCTGTTTGCTGCTTTAATAAATCTTTCATCTTATTACTCTTGATTTGTTAGATCTTTGTTTACATAGAATTCATGCTAAATAACTGCAAGCAGAAAATGTTCATTATCAACTCTTTTTTGATTGTTTTACACATTGCAACTTTTTTTTATAATTGTGACTTTATTTCTGACATTTTGAGACTTATTTCTCACTATTGAGACTATTTCACAATTTGGACTTAATTTCTTATCATTTTTGATAATTGCAACTTTATTTCTCATGTTTGATTTATTTCTCGCTAATGTAATTTTCACAATTTGAACTTGATTTTTATAATTGCGCCTTTTTTGGGATAATTGCAAATTTATTTCTCACATTTGAGATTTATTTATCGCTGTTGATAGTATTTCACAATTTGACTTCATTTTTTATAATTGTACCTTTTTTGGGATAATTGCGACTTTATTTCTCACGTTTCAGATTTATTTCTCGCTATTGAGACTAATTCACAATTTGGACTTCATTTCTTATTAGTATGACTTTTTTTCTGATAATTGCAACTTTATTTTTCACATTTGAGACTTATTTCTCGTTACTGAGACCAATTCACTTATTTGCGTCTTCATATTTTAACAAATGTTTGTTACATTATAACACAATTTAGATTTTTTTTTCTCTTTTAGCAACTTTTTCTTTTAGGTATTTGAAACTATCTTTCATAATTCAGTCTATTACAGTGTAATATCTCACATTAGCGACTTGTCACAGATTGGACAATTATTTCTAATAATTGCGAATAATTGCAAATTAAGTGTATACTGTGTATACATTTACAGTATACTGCGGCTTAGACTCTGTTTCTTGCATTATTTTAAAGTGAAAAAAAAGTGGGTGGGCAAAAAATTTTACTCAATAATATATAGCCTACTTTTCATGATTTATTCAAATATCAGTGGATACAATCATGTCTCTCCCCTACATTATTTACCTTTAAATATTCTGTTTTACTTAATTACTCAGGTTAAAATGCATTGTCATGACCGTTGCTCATCTTTTGTCCTTAAGGCTCACATACTGGAGTTTGGTTTGACGGTGCATGAGAAGTTCGTTCCTCAGGACATGCGGCCTCTGCACAAGAAACTGGTGGATCAGTTTCATCTGATGAAATCCAGCCTTGGCATACAGGTGCATATCAGCAGTCAGATTCTTTCTGATTTCCCAAGCCGTTCGTCATGCACTCAATCTTCTGTCTTTCCCACGCTCTGAAGGAGTTTCCGGCCTATGTGCGAGCCAGTCCGATCCACTTCACCAACGGAAGCCCTCGAGCCGGAAGAAACTCAGCACCCAACATAATGAGTCCAGAGGGAGGAGCGCGTGTGGTGTCACGCCGCAGGTGAGGAGCTCTTTTCGGGTTTGAGTCGGCAGTTTGGGTTTTTCCAGTGGCTAGTGCTTGTATAAAGAGAGCAGGATAGCTAATAGAAGATACAATATATATATATATATATAT
The DNA here is from genome assembly GCF_012432095.1 of Onychostoma macrolepis. NCBI lineage: Eukaryota > Metazoa > Chordata > Actinopteri > Cypriniformes > Cyprinidae > Onychostoma > Onychostoma macrolepis. The sequence goes on from NC_081158.1 coordinate 30,677,696, forward strand.
ATATATATATATATATATAATATAAGCAGGGTTGGGGAAAAAATAGCATGCTAATTTCTGCAATTTACTGTGATTTGGATGCAATACATTTTTCTCACTTTCTGTGGATAGCGTTATATGCTTGCATTCTTCCCACTGACTCAAAAATCAATTGACTTAATTAAATTTTTAATTAATTAATTTATGATCGAAGATGATGATGATTAGTATTATGATTATAAGTAATAGTATTAGCAGTCGTATTATTATTAGTAGTAGTAGTTGTAATAGTAGTAGTACTGATAATGAATGATAAAATATTTATCATGATAAAATGATGATAAAATATGATACAATGCATTACATTTCGTAATTTAGAAGCCGCTTTTATCCAAGGCGACTTACAAGTGAGCAACTGAAAACAACAAAAAGCAATAATTTTATGAAGAATATTGTTTTTAACAATAATAATAATATTATTTTTGCCATTTTTTTAGCAATTCAAAATCCTAAATATAATATTTAGATATTATATATTATTTATATTAATTATTGACATTAATATTATAAAATATTAATTTAATATGTTTTATATTTTATCAGATATAATGATGACACAAAGATAAATATGCTTAAATTAAACCTTTGTTTAACACAGTATTTACACAAAATACATTCAAAATATTTCAAAGCAGAAAATGTTCATTATTCATTGAGAAGTCAGTTGATTTCAAAGTCAGTTTATTGATCAATTAATAATGATTATTGGCCAATTGCAACAGATATCAACATTTTGGCTGATTAGGAGCTAATATTTTTCTAAGATGTCGATGGAAGAAGCGATAACTTTACTAATCTTCTAGCCAATTCTATACTAATTTTCACCGAAATGTTATGCTATGCCTAACCCTATGTTATGCCTAACCCTAACCCTAACCCTAATTCTAACATTTTTATTCAGAGATAGGTTTAACTGATTAAACAAAGTAGCACCTGAATGTATTATAGATTGTTTCTCTTGTATTAATCTTGAATGTGTCCTATAGCTTTTAATTGTATGACTCGTATTATTCACTTTATTCTTACCATGAAAATGACAGCATTAAAATAAAATAAATAATAATTATGCTACTTGTTAAAGTCTTTCTAATTGCATTTTTATCGTATGTTATTCAGTCCCCTCAGCTACCCAGCGGTCAACCGCTACTCTTCATCCTCGCTGTCGTCGCAGGCCTCCAATGAAGTGAGCAACATCACGGGCCAATCGGAGAGCTCAGATGAAGTCTTCAACATACAGGTGAGTGCTTGGGCTGCCCTTGGATAGCTACTTACACACACACACACACCGGCAGACTCTGTGTTCTCTCGCTGTCTTTCATATTTTCTTCTAATCTCCCTCTTTCTCTCTTGTTCTTTTTCTCTGCTTCTTTTTCTCTCCTAATTGCCTCTTTCGGTTTTCATCTGTCTCTCTCACATCCCCGCTTAATCTTCCTGTCTCTCTCTGTCTTTTCTCTCACTGTGAGAATCGGATTTGTAGGTGTGAATTATAGACTGGACGGACAGATCATTTACCTTTTTTCTTTTATCCCAGACCGAATGATTATTGTATAACCCGTCCATATTATAGACCCGACAACAAAGTGCAGAAGTCTGTGGACTCTTTCTTATGTTTCTCACGTTTTTTTTTTCTTCTCTTTCCAGCCAAGTCCGTCTACCTCAAGTCTCAGTTCCAATCACTCAGCGTCTCCCAACGTGACCAGCTCGGCTCCGTCCAGTGCCAGAGGTGAGAAGAGTCAGTCCGTTCTCAGAGTAGCCATTCCAAACCTTTTCTCCTTTTGTAGTATGTCTATATCAAGCTTTTATTTCGGTGTTCACACAGCAGAGCTACTGAGGTTTGATGCCGGCACAGTAACACAAGAATGCATGCTAAATATGTACAGTGGACTGTGTGCTTGAAATGCACCAACTCTCATTCTCTGTGATATTTTTATTCTTCATTTTAAGTATTTTTTTTTTTACCTAAGTATCAGAGAGAGGTTAGTAAAACTAAATTTTAACTTGTTGTTGCAAAACTGAAGTTACGGAAACTGTTTTGCAACAAAAATTAATAATTGTTATTTGTGACTTTATAATGCAAAGTCGTAATTGCCCATTTATTTATTATTACTCTGTTGACCCATCCCTTACACCTTAACCCACCCTTAAACCTACACATACAACCAAACCTGTCCCTAACCTTACCCATATAACACCTCAATAGCAGTAAAAGTGTTTTGCAATACAATAAGTACATTGTACTTATTTTTTGATGTAAGTACATAGTAGTTAAGGCCACCTAATATAAAGTGTGACCGTCCCTTTAAATGCAAATGAGTTGCTGCTCTGTCCCCTTTTTCAGAAGCCGGCGGAATTTCAGAAGCTAATGCTTCAGCATACCGACAATAACAAACAATCTCACGCTCTAAAATATCATGCATATTGTCATATTGCTTTCATATGCAATTTTTAACTACCACATTCCTGTTTACGATCAATCTGGCAGCATCAGTGAAAACAGGCAGAAACAATGGAAGCTTTAGCAACATTAGCCTTACAGAGTGCCAAGAAGCTCTTTCAGAAAGGCAATTTGGAAAACAAAATATGACACGCTTACTTTGTCTGGAGCTGACGTTTGCGCATGAATCGTTGGTGTTGATTCCTTTTTCAGAATAAATATATATCTATATAGGACTTTACCTTTTTTACGGGACATTTCCTTCTAAAATGAAACTTAGCCACAGTGTCCTTAGTGGCTCAGATGGAGAGAGTCCATGGAGACTCCTATATTCGTTGGTGCATCTCAACACACGAGACTTCTAATGCATCTTTGGCGCTGACATTGTATATCTCCAGCAGCTACAGCAACAAAACAGTAATGGCGGACTGCTGCTTCTCACTCAGGGCTGTGTTTATGCTAATAGGGCAGAGACCGTCACAAATGGGTGGGGATTTTTCCCTACAATGACGTGTATGTATGGAAAATCTGGAATCGCTTGTTCTGAGAGACTGTTTATGATTTACTGGGAGTATAAAAAATGAGTGGGTGGATTTTTACCATCATAGGCTGGTTGTTTTCACACACTGCAGCCACACAACTGTCAAACACCTTTTAAAAGTGATTTTTGCATAATACACTGTAGAAAAAAGACAACTTTTAAGGCAACCAGCTTCAGCAGATTTTTGAGTTTGCTCAACTTATTTTTGTGGGAGATTCTCAAATTTTTGTTAAAACGACAAGTTGAGAAACTCAAAAATCTGTTGAAGCTGGTTGCCTTAAAATTTTAAGTTGGCTCAACTTTTCTTTTTTTTTCTTTTTTACAGTGTAAGTCCCCTTTAAGATTTCACAATACGACATATCTTACGCTTGCAATCATAATTTGGACTTCATTTCTTATGACTTATGAATTTTTTCTGGTAATTTAGACATATATATACATATATATATATCACTTTGCAAAAAAACAAAACTCAGTTGTGAGAAATTATTACTGATTTTCCTATGATTGCATCTTTATTGTTTGTTGCAATTACAACTTTGACTCTTTCTTACTTTAAGCTTTATTGCAATTATTTATTTATTTATTTACATATATATTTTTTTTACTCTGATTCCGAATCAAGCATCAGGCTTCCATAATAAACATATTTCCACGTTAAAAATAAAATGCTACAGCACAGTGAAGTTTATGGCCCATTTAATGCTGTTTTACTGTGGGTTACAGAAAGCTGGTGTCCTGATATATAGCAGAACTCTCCCCTCTGTTTCTCTCTCTCCTCTGCTCTTCCTTGGCCTCTTATCTCCCTCCATCCAGCATGTGTTTACTTGCAGACACAGGTCATAAAAACAGGAATATGTATGGAGACATTTATGTAATCTTATAGTCTCCCCTTGGCAGCCCTCCATGCCTCCCATAGAGACCCCCATAAAGCAGCGGCAGACAGGAAGCGCTTCTGGAGAATTACAGACGGCATAAAATGCAGCTTGAAGAACTCTAGACTGATGATGACTATCACCGGGGCACATAAGGGAGCCGTGGCCTCCTGTCCTGTGTTGGAGGAGGAAGTTAGTGTTCTGAGCAGGTCCAGGCCGCTCCCCATGTCAGCTAGTCTATCTCTCCCTGCGAAATAGCCGTCTGTCACCCCAGCAGAACAATTCTCACCCTAGCGGGAGGCAAAGACGTGGACAAGCCTTTATTTCATGTGCTGGCTGGTTAGCAAAGAAATGAGAGCAAGATCTATGTCCTTTTTCTGTGTGTGTGTGTGGGCACATAATGTGAGCATTCGTGTCGGTGTGTTGCTGAAATCACACCCTTGCTTACACCTCCTCACCCTTCACAGGTTCTCCACAGTTGTCAGATAAACACAAGCATTCCCGAGAGAACTGCCTCTCACCGCGAGAGAGACCCTGCAGTGCCATATATCCAAACCCCCTGGATCCCGCACAGGTATGAACATGATTAGAATATCAATGTTTTTAATATTCACCAGTGTTCAGGTCATATAGGAGTGTTTTTGGAAGATTTTTTGTGTACTGGTTGGGTTTACCTCGCTTTCCCTTCATCATTGTAAGATTTGCATTAACCGCATCTTTAAAAATGACCATGTAAAATTGATTTTGTGAATGTGTCTATTAGTGAGGTAAAATACATTTACATTTAGTAATTTAGTAGATGCTTTTATCCAAAGCGACTTACAAATGAGGACATTAGAAGCAATCAAAATCAGCAAAAGAGCAATGATATGCAATTGCTATAACAAGTCTCAGTTAGCTTAAGACAGTACACGTAGCAAGGTTTTTTTTTTATTATTATTATATAATAAATAAAAAGAAAACAGATAAAATAGAAAAAGAATAGAGCAAGCTAGTGTTAGTTTTTTTTTTTTAAGTGTCTATGCAGAATACAACATCATCAGCTCAAATCTGCTTACTACTTCACAATTTTCTTCCAAGGAATTAACAGAATTAAAACTATTTCCCATTTTTAAAACTTGCAATTGAGACTTTATTTCTCATGACTGAAACTTTATTTCTCATAATTAAAACTTAAAGACCACTTCTCGTAATTGAGACACGGTTTCTTGTAACTGAGACGCTATTTCTGCTAAATTAAACTTTGTTTATCATAATATTTCTTATAATTGAGATGTTATGTCTTGTAATTGAAATGTTATTTCTCATAATTGAGACTTTATTGTAATTGCGACTATATCTCACAACTAATGCTCTTATGATGTATAATTTATTTCTAGTAATCAAGACTATCTCATAATTAAGACTTTATTTCTCATAATTGAGACTATTTCTCTCAATTGAGACTTTAGTTCTTGCTGTTAAGACTTAATTTTTCGTAACTGAGACTTTGTCACGTAATTGAAACATTATATGTTGTAATTGAGACTATTTCTCGTATTTGAGACTTCATTTCTCTCAAATAAGACTTTATTCCTCATAACTGATACTTAATTTCTTGTAATTCGTAATTTCTTACAAGACTGTCCCTAATTGAGAATTGATATCTGTTAATTAGGACTATTTCTCATAATTGAGATTTTCTCATAATATAGACTATTTTTCACAATTAAGACTTTATCTCTTGTAATTGAGACTTTCTCATAAGACATTATTGAGACATTATTTTTCATAGTTGCAACTTTATTTCTCGTTATTGAAACTTTCCCATAATAGACTTTTTTTTGCAAATTGAGACTATTTCTTGTAATTGAGACTTTATTTCTTTGTTAATGCAGCTTTCTCATAATAGACTTTTTAGCCATTGAGACTTTATTTCTCACAATTAAGACTTTATTTCTTATAACTGAGACTTAATTTCTCATAATTGAGACTTTATTTCTTGTAATTAGGACTTTCATGTTACCAAAACCTTATTTCTCGTAATTGAGACAATTTCATTTGCAAATTAACAGAATTCCCATTTCAGAATCAGCAGCAAATTCTAATAGGGAGGAAAATTAACGTTGCATCCTTTTCACTTTCACCCCTCACTCTATATACTATATCTGTAGTTGTATCTTTAGTTTAAAAATTAATATAACTCTATTTTTCTTTAAATACTGTAAGTGTAAATTATGCATGAATTAATGGATGGATGAAATGCTACTTTTTTTCTTTCGTGGGCTGTAGCCAGTTCAAGTTTAAATGAAGCTTGAGTCTCTTCTCTGCTATTAATGAAAATGACAAATAAAGCACAAAATAAGATGAGCAATGACATGGATATTTCAATATTAAACCTATAGCCTTTAGTAAATCATAAGTAGACAGAAATCACAACCGCATTCATGTGACATGACTCTCGTTTACAGAGGCCGGTTCCACACCCAGCGGGCGACGCCTCCTTGCCTCGCAGTGACCCCAACATCTCCACCCCCGACAAAGGTGAGCATGTGCATGTGAGCGTATGAATCTTCAGTCTGCCGTCCTGCTCTGAGGAGGGTGGTCTGAAGTGAGGGGGGTCTGGCGATCAGCGTGCTGGATCTGATGCTATCCGACAGCTCGCCGCTCCCGTGTGTTGTGACAGCTGTGACTGAACCACCAAAGAGGTTCACCAACAGACTCGTGCTTATTCTGATTGACAGGAAGATGTTGAGGAGATTTCATCATCTTTATTTCATCCGTTCTTCGAAGTTATTTAAATCAACGGTTAACTCGTAGTGGGTACATTGACTTGAGGGGAAAAAATGTGTAGAAGGTTTTGAATGTTGAATATTTTTGGAATTGTTTTTCCCATACAAGACATTAAATGGGAAATATATGTTAACGACCCAAAAAAATCAAATTTTTCTTTCTTTGTTTGATATATTTCCTGTTTTTGAGGCAGGAAGTTGTAGCAGGACAGGTCAAACCTCGATTTGCTATTGATAGTCATATTTTGAGTTGAGTTGATTGAATGTACCTGAAATGCATGTTTTGTGTGTGAAAGTGGTGAAGCTCGCACCAAGTAGCTGGAGTCTAGACACGTCGCTCTCTGATTTTAATGGAAGGTGTCCCCCTGTCCCTCCTAGACCACCGTACTCAGGTAAAGAAAGAAATCCGCTCCGACCGATCCTTTAGACTCACATAGATGTTTTCCAAGGCTTTTAACTCTCAGATCTTCCATTCTTCTGCTCTAAAGACTCCTGGTTTCTCGCTCGTCTTAACTTCTCCGTCTCTCTGCATCATGAGGGCTGCTGGTCAGAAACATCAGTGAGAATTTGAAGATACTGTCTCCATGTATTTAATGAGAAAAGGCACACCATCTAACAACGGGATCCCTCCCACACACTCTTTTGTTTATAATCGTTCTTGATGAGATTTCTCGCAGCATTTATGTCTTTAAACTGCATGACATGTATTTAAACCTCAGTTTGCACTGTTACTGCTTCATTACCTTTCAGATTTTGGTCTGCTTTGTCTTTTCTGCATTCTTACTTTCATAACTTGTATGTATGTGTGTGTTTATTTATTTTAATATAAAGTATAACTAGTGTTTTATCATATTTTTATTTTTATATTAATTTAACAATGAGAAATTACTGTTATTACATTTCATAACTAGAATTATTATGTAGAATATTTATAGCTAGTATATTTACTATATTTCAAATGATATATTATATATAGTCTACTATAAATATAGTAGTTATAGTAGCTATAACTAGTATTATGTAGTATTTTGTATTAATTATATACATTTTAATATAATACAATTATGATGTGATTTTTAACTAACTATACAGTAATTAGTTTATTTTACATTTTATTGTTTTATATTATTTTTATTTTATATTAATTTTATAATTAAATTTTTTATAAATAATAAAAATAATAATAGTTATTATTAGGTATAATACTGTTATTATTAATATAATAATAATAATAATAATTGTTTATTATTATTATTATTATTATGACATGACTTTCAGATCAAACTATACAGTAACTAGTTTATTTGACTTTTATTATTTTTTATATATTTTTTAGTTTATATATAATAAATAATGAATACTACATATTATTATGTATAATTCTACTGCTGCTATTATGATAAATAACATTATATAATAATAATAATAATATCATTGTTATTATCATGATTATTATGAAGTACCTTTTAGAAATGATCAGTATATCCCAAAAAAAAAAAAGAAAGTGAAACTCAGGGTCAGCGAGTGGATGGGAAATGGTCATGAAACCTAAATTATGACTCTTTTTACACTCCAAAACTTCTCTAACATTATAAGTAGACCTCAGGGAACAAATTGCATTATAAAAAAGTATGATACAACGCTTTTAAGGTTCTACGTCTGTGGACTCTAATTGAGCTTCCTAGAAAGAACTGGTACTGTACCGAATGGTTAAACTGTTTTGCATTAGCCGAGCGACCTTGACAAAGCGCTTCCCTGATTAATAGACAGCCATGACCGTGTTTACTGTCCCAGGCTCCTGTATCAAGTGAAGAAGATTGACTTTTTGTGTCCTTTAATAGGATCTCCTGCCAAGACTACACGATCACAGTCCCCTGTGATGACATCACGCTCGCCGCAGAAGGTATGACCTTTTCTTGTTGTCTGGGGTGTTTTGTGAAGTGACCTTTGATGTATTTACTGGTGTGGATGTTTACTGTAGTGTCTGGGGACTCAATCCAGGCTGTCTAAACTGGGTCAGACTCAAGTCAATCCAACTGGGCCCATGATTAGACAGAGGGACACTGTTTGTCTGTGTTCATGCCAGTCCTGAGCAGTTCAGTTGGCAGCGATCTGGTGCAGATCCTCCAGAAATCAAAATAAATAAAATAATAAAAGACCTCCATCTCAATGGTGGCACACGTATATTGCTACAAAACATATATATGCACTACCGTTCAAAAGTTTGGGGTCAGTAAGATCTTTTATCTTTTTTAAAGGAAATTAATACTTTTATTTAGTAAGGGTGCATTAAATTCATTGAAAGTGACAGGAAAAGTAATTTAAAATGTTACAAAAGATTTCTAATTTGAATAAATGCTGTTTTTGTGAAATTTTTTTTTTTTTATGTAAATAAATTATCACAATTTCCAGAAAAATATGAAGCTGTACAACTGTTTTCTACATTGATAATCATAAATGTTCCTTGAGCAGCAAATCAGCATCATGTGACACTGAAAACTGGAGAAATGATGCTGAAAATTCAGCTTTGCTTCACAGAAATAAATTACATTTTAAAATATATTCAAATAGAAAACAGCTATTTTAAATTGTAATACTGTAATATTTCACAATATTACTGTTTTTACTGTATGTTTAATCAAATAAATACAGCCTTGGTGGTGCAAAAGAAAAAAGAAAAGATTCTAAAAAATTCATACAGACCCCAAACCTTTGAACCTTAGTATATTTCACTCATGTTATCTCTCTGTATCATTTTTGAATCCAACACTGTGTTCATGTACAATACCAATACAGTGAATAAAAATTACAGCTTTACTGAAAATGCAGGTATCTGTATTGAAGAAACAAAAGAAAGTATTTTTCTTTCAAAGGGCATAATAGTCAAAAAGGGTCACAGACCTTAAAAAAGGTTGGAGCTACTGCTATCAGTGTTGCAGTGAGTGTATTCAGGTTTTAAATAAAAGCACATTCTCCTCATTCAGAGCAACAGTCCTTAAAGCAGAACACAGCTGTAATGGCTTCTCAGAAACTCCTATTCAACACCGCCTCATTCGGCGCGTCTCATGTTGGTAATTACATTTCTTGCGGTTTTCCTGAATTCTCATCTTGTGCCACGTATTGATCCGTCACCTGGTATTCAGAAACACTCACCATATAAAACTCTAGAATCTAACTCATGTAAGAAAGGAAACTGTTCACATTTAAAGTGTAGATGACTGCCTAGAAATCAAATCATTCCTCCTACTGGAAATCAGAAATGCTAAAATCTGTCAAGCTACCAAGAACAAAGCAGAGAGGGAGATATTCGGATGGAAAGAGATCTCAGCAGGAATGCTGGTGAATTTCCTGAAGGAAGTGCGGTCAGTGGTTCGGAAAGGGAAAGGATAACCTGTGTGACCACCTGTGTACAGTTGTTTGCCTTAGAAATAGTCTCATGCCTGAAGCTATACTGTGACATATCACATACACGCATGACCAAACACACACACACACACAGTACAGATTCCACAGTCAGTCACAGCTGGAAAAACCAACATCGACCAGCGCAAATTTCCATTCTGGTCCAGAATATTTTACGTTATCCAGTTTGAATTGGATAGTCTGAAATCTTCAAAACAAGATTGCATTTTATGTTTGAAATAGGCAGTCTGGTAACAGTGGATTATGTCAGTTTCAGCAAACCCATCACAATTTCACCTTCCAGTTAGGCTCATCAACCATAACTCCTTCAAAAACAGCCAGAAACCTTGGAGTTGTGATTGATAAGATGACTTTCTCAGACCACATTGCTAAAACTGCCCGGTCCTGCAGATTTGCTTTTATACAATATTAAGAAGATCAGGCCCTTTCTCTCGGGAACATTCAACACAACTCCTTGTTCAGGCTCTTAATCTGTCCAGACTTGACTATTGCAATGCTCTCTTGGCAGGTCTTCCAGCCAATTCCCTCAAACCTCTACAATTAATCCAAAATGCCGCTGCAAGATGAATCTTTAATGAGCCGAAAAGAACGCACGTCACACCTCTGTTCATCAATTTGTACTGGCTACCAATACCCGCTCGCATTAAATTCAAGGCATTAATGTTTGCCTACAGAACCACCACTGGCTCTGCACCCCTTTACCTAAATTCAGTACTTCAGACTTATGTGCCCTCTAGAAGCTTGCGTTCTGCAAGTGAACGACGCATTATTGTGCCATCCCAAAGAGGCACAAAATCACTTTCACAGACTTTTCATTAACTGTTCCCATCTGGTGGAATGACCTGCCCAACTCAATCCGAGCAGCTGAATCCTTACCCATCTTCAAGAAACGGCTAAAAACTAATCTCTTCCATCTTTATTTGACCCTCTAACTCTAGCACTCTCTATTCTAATTTCATTTTATCTGTCGTCTTTTTTAAAAAAAAAAACACACATTTGACCCTCTATCAATTGCATATTTATTCTCTAACTGCTAGCTTTTCTTGTAAAACTAACACTAGCTTTCTTTTTTCTATTCTATCTACTTGTTTCTAATAAAAAAAAAAAAATAAATAATAAAAAAATATTTTTATGTGTACTGCGACAATAGCAGTGCAATAGCACTTGCACGTTGTTGCTCTTTTGTTGGTTTTGATTACTTCTAATGTCCTCGTTTGTAAGTCGCTTTGGATAAAAGCGTCTGCTAAATGACTAAATGTAAAGTAAATGTCAGTTGATACTGAATAACTTTAAAATCTATAATAGTGGTCAATGACCATTATGTTCATCTTTTGAAATATAATTTTTATAATATTGTGTGTGTGTATGTATATATATATATATATATATATATATATATATATATATATATATATATATATATATATATATATATATATATATATATATTACATTGAAACTCTTTTATTGAGATACACCATTCACAACTGTGTGTATTTCGTTTGTAGTTGCTGCACAAAGCTGAATTATCCTAGCGGAAATGTTGTGTTTGAAGTTCTCTCCAGAGTGCAATCAGACTAAATACGCTTTATTCAGTGAAATGAAGTCCTAGAAACAGATGCAGTCTTAGTTGCAGATTTAATTGCCTAGAAATTATTTTCGTAATGAAAAGAGACAGTATTGCCTCAAAATAATGGAGCCAAAATTGCAGAATATTGTGCTTTGGCCTTCCAGTGTACAGATTAACTCTGTGAGGCGGGACGTTGCTTCTGTTGCAGCTGATGGTTTCTTTATTAAGGGTTTCTTCTAGCAGAATGAGGTAACTTATCTTTTGCTAACTACATTGTGGCCCAGAGCTTTATGTTTTCTCTAATCTTGTATTCGCAGACCTCTGTGCCTCCGTTCACCCCCTCACCCACAGAGTGCCAGTCGACAGGGTTGGTGTCGAATTCTCCAGTGCTTTCTGGAAGCTACAGCAGTGGCATCTCATCTCTCAGTCGCTGCAGCGTCTCTGAGGCCTCCGGAACTGAGAACATGCCTACTGACCATGCCCTCCCAAACTCCGCCTCCAGCGGATCGGACGAGCTCATTCGGCGGGAGAACAAGACTCCGCCTCCTTACAGCATACACGAGCGAAACAACCCCCGCAGACAGGTCCCGCTTCCACCGAGCCTATCGATTCCTCCAAGCATCGACGCACCACCTATTCCTCCCAAACCGCACCAGATTCGAAGGCAAGACACTGAACCGCGCCGGCCCGACCAGTTTCCCAGACCCCGACCCATTCCGAGGAAAGTCTCACAGCTCTAACGCTGCGCCCTTCACTCCAACCCCACCATTTGCACTTTTACACTTAACCTCTCTGGGTTTACGATTACAAACTCCCAATTTAGATTTAATGTATAAAATATATATATATATATATATATATATATATATATATATATATATATATATATATATATATATATATATATATATATATATATATATATATATATATATATATGTGTGTATATTTAGAGTGAGAGAGGGATACAGGGGTATGACTGCATTTTATGCACTTTTTAGGTCCGAAATTATAACTTTGCTTGTCAAATTACCCAAGCCCCTTAATTAACTCTAAACAGAACTTAGTAGCGTGGTATTTTCTCAGACTTTTCATAGATTTATCAATGCTAATATGTATTTATAGTGGTTGATACAAGACATATTTGCCTTAAGAGTCTTTTTATCAATGAGAAATGCACGATTAAAAGTACTTTGTAATTTTTATTTAGGCAGAAGGTGCTAAAAGTCCTCTTTATTAATGTTAGAATGATACGATCAGGATGGCATTTAACTTTGGGTCTAAGGCCTGTTCACACCGAATTCGAGGGAAAATGTGGGGTAAAATAAAATATTAGCACATTAGTCCATAAAGTGTAGAGAAAATAATATTATTTATTGCAGATTTGCATTAAAATCAATTTCCTGCATTGGCATTATATGTATTTTTTTGTGCATTTTTGCACGAATTCCCATGTGCCCTGTGGGTTTGTATTTATGCACATTTATTATATATGCACATATTTTATTAGTGGACTTCCAAAGGAGACTAGGTTTATGTCTGTATTACAAAGAGTTCACAAGCTGGAACTGCTTATGTCATTTTCGTGTTCAAAAAGGAGTGTGCAAAGACAATAGTCATATGTCCTATTCTAGTGCAGAGATTAAAGTGCCACCAACGTGCTAGACTGTGCATCAATAGTGGTGGCTCTGTAAATAAAAAAGCATGTATGTCATTAAGTCAATTTTATTTGCAGTCCGACAGGTCACTTAAAAAAAGAGGAAGATTGCACTCGGTGTGAATAGGCCTTTACAAAGGTTGCTACTTTTGTAAGACCAAGCTACCATAGTCTCTATTCTTAATACTAAAAATCCACATGCAAAGTGCTTTCATGGATTCGTCAAATCAAATCAAAAAAAAAAAGTTTCACTGTATGAACTGCCACCTTTGCATTGACTAATGTGAAGTTGTACGTTCAGCCCATTTATGTAATTGGAATGCAATTGTAGGCGAGTCTATATGGGCTTTGGAGCCCTACAGCATTGATAGTTTCTTTGGAGTTTGTAGTCTGACTGATTAGAAACCAGTTGTGGGCGAGTCTATAGGGGCTTTCAGAGACCTGCAGCGTGAATAGTTTCTTTTAGATTTCTTAGGAGTTTTGGGTCTGAATGATTGGAACCCGTGTAGGTGGTGGGAAAAATTCCCAACAAGGGTTTCGGTACAGAGCGCACATGCCCACGCGATATAAATGGAGATGGACTTTTGTGGAGTTTTGCCAAGTGTTGTGCCAAAGGACCAGGTGGGCTGTAAGGAAAATGGATGTCTTGAACCTGAAGATGCTTTATTAGGATGCAAATGGAGCGTTAGACATCCACTCTAATAGACTTCACCGTACAACTCACGGTGCACCGGACCACTTTACAGCGCTGCGTTGCCGTACTGTCTAAAAGACAGTGAGACAAAGTGATATAGCCTGGTAAAAGAGCTTCATATGAGAGGTACTTGAACTACCTAGGGCATTACAGAGACTCAAGCTGCCATTGGGCAATAAGGGCTGCCATTCCTGTTCACACTTATAATCTAAACTCATGCGTTCCAGTCAACTCTGGATTGGCACCTCTGGACTGCACCTCATGTTTCATTTACCTGCATAAAATGCAGGTAATGCGACCATCTACAACCTGTTTAAATAATTATTACATTTCTTAACATGCATAAACGCCAACACACGGTTGCAAAATGTTCAGAAATGTTACTGCATGCATAATTTCATCTGTTGTCCGAATGTTGCCAAGTTTACAATTCTGTAGGGCCCTGCAAATGAAATCCAGGCGAATATACTGCGGAGAGACCAGCTATCGTTTCATTTAGTGGAAAATGTGATCGCTGTACAGCGTCCTTATTCGTTTTCTATTTCTTATTAATTCTCAAATTAACTTGAGTATGATTATTTTCTCCTTTTTACGGTCACATTTTATGAGACTGGGGTTTGTTGCGAATGCCAAATGATGACATTCACAAAAATCAGTACTGTAAATTAAATAACAAGATTGATGTAATTATGCCAAATGCAATATCTTGTCTATTGTACATAACGTGTTTTTAACAGAAGTGTAGCTATAACAAATTTACAGCTTTGAATGTTTGAAAAGCAAATTAAGATGATAAATGTCAAATATTTATGTATTTTGTGAGCGTAGGGAAATGAGGTCAAGAAAGCGCCTAACACATTTACATTCTAATGACTTCCTGTCTAATAAACATTTCCAGCAAGAACATTTTGATTCAACAGCTCATTGCGTTCTTTTCTCGAAAGGTTAATGCACGTCTCTGATTTCCTTGATTCAGAGCAGGCTAACAGGCTGAATATGTTGTGTATGTTCTTCAGGAGTCTCAATGTAAATGCAGCTAATATATGTATTGTGTATATATAAAGTGTGTGTATTTTACAGATTAAGCTCCATGACAGCTCATTGGACCTCTAATAAGGATCATAACGGCGGAAAAGTAGGAAGCTCATTGTTATTCCTCCAGGTGCAGCAAGCCAGTTGCATTATTCATGGGTTTGTCTCTGTTCAGTAAGACCTGTATTTGCACACATAATGCAATCTTGCTGTGGTGGGACGTTTGAAGACTCTCTCGCTGTCATGGTAGGTTTGAGACGCGAGGAACCAAGGATTTTTCCAAGGAAATGCACAGTTTACTTGAAAGGTTAAACGGTAATTGTAATTGGGAAGTCTTCCGGACCAGGGATATCTTAGTGTTTATGACGGGCTCAAGCGAGAGAGAATATTCCTAGCCTTTGCCGTGCTCCATCCTTTTATGTTTCCTTCAAGACTTCGGCAAACTGTTCCACCAAAGTGTAGCTAATTTAAATGCTAAACACCCAGAGAATTGTAAATTTATGGGCACGGTCAAAAGCTCAGCAAGGAGAAATGCAGGTCTTAATGTTGCCTTACCTTGGCTGAGCTCTTCATAGCACAAGCTCAAGGAGTTTTCTGCTTCAGCAAACTCTAAAGAACACAGAGTTTCCATCTGGGACCGAGGTTCATCGGCAGAGACTGAGATTTCAAACAGCTTATGGATAATAGATTTCCTGTTTCATCCTTCTGATTTCCTGTATCACTGCTGTTATGCTTTCAGCTGATTGGGATTTGCCCATCGGCTTTACGCACCTTCTGTCTCTCCACTGGTTTATTGTTTTCTGTGTTATGACCTCGTAGAGGACTCTTGCAGATATCGTATGGGGATTTCCATAGAACATCAAACGAAGGATTGATGTAGGCAGCTGTATTTCACACACCTTTCCCAATGTGAGAACGTTTGATTTGAACTGTCGTTTGAACTCTGAAGCTTCGACTGAGTCGATGGGTGATGTTGGACACATCAGTGATCTAAAATGATTAAAAAGCATGGCGAACTGTATGCTAAATAACACAAAATGAAGCTTAAAGCATCCTATAGTACATCCAATATAAATTAAAGTTCTGCTTAATCTCTTTTCTAAAACCTAGTGTGTGGACAATTTAGACAACATTTGAAGGCCTCAAAGGTATGCGACCGACATACCTACCCGTTTGTTCTAAAAAGTAAGTAGCAACATTTTGGCCAAAATCTAAGGCAGCTTGTATCCCTCCAGGATAAAACAATCCCATAGTGCATTGCACTGATCCAAGATGGTGGATGGGTCAAGAGAAATGCCAACTAAATGTATCTTGGTTTCATTCGACATTGTTCTGAAATTAGTTAGAATTCATACAAATAATTTTAATATAATTAAAAATTGATCATTTTTACCAATATATTGTGTACAACATAATTTATGATAATAGGATTATTGCATCTGTATCAATGTTCTAATATGGAATTATATTGGAATCTGTTATTTTAGCCTCATTGAGATACCTTTATAGTTTATTAATTTTTAAATAGTTTTTATTTGTATATTTTCTGTATCTATTTAAAATATAGGTGTCTTAATAAATATATATATTTATATATATATATATATATATATGATAAAATGTTTTGTTTTAGTCAACTATAATAAAGCTAAACTAAGTGAAAATAACAAATGTAGAAATAAAGTTATCAGTTGTTATGAATGTTATTTCAGTTAACATTTATTTTAATTGTAGGAAATGTGTTTCCAGTGTTTGTTTGTTTGTTTTTTCTTGTTTTTTAAATTCAAGTTTTGAATTTTTTTATTTTTATTTTTTTTAGATTTTAGTTTTAGTCAACTATAATAAAGTTAATCTAAATGAAAAAGACAGATAATTTCAGTTAACATTTATTTCAAGTATTGAAATTTTAAAAAATAAATAAATAAACTAGAACCTGAATTGAAATGTAGTGATTTGAGGTGCATGAATTGACTCCCTATTGATTGTTTCAAATCAGTCACTTAATAGATTTCATTTTAGTTAGGATATTATCCATGTAGGCAGCTCAATATGTTTTGGACCATCTCCAACTGCCTTTATGTGATCTTAACAGGTGCATCCTGCTAGTTTGACAGGCTCCTGAGAAAGAAAGGACACAGAGAAATCTGCTGACCTGGCCATGACATTGAAGCACATGAGTGAACTGCCCATCATCAGGCTGAGTGGAAACGCCACGGTAATGTGGCCACTCGTGGTGAGGACACTAAACCACAATCGATTGGGAAATTACAATAGAACGAGGGTAAAATTAAGCACTTGAGTCACGGTGCGTTCTGTATGCCAATACTCACCTAGGCGTAAATTAAAGAGGCCTTCTCCATTCATCCATTCATTCATCTTTACTTACTTCAGTTTTGCATGTGCGTTCATTTACACAAGCCTCCTAAGTTTGCCCTTAAGCTGTGTTAAAACCGCAGATGCGAACTCTTTCGTCCAGGATCACCACCACTTCGTGGACTCTTATCTAGCAGCCGGTGTTCTTGCCTTCCTAAGTGTTAATCTGTTCTTCACTGCCAGTGGTGGGTGGTTGTGGGTTGAGAATGCTAAAGGTTGAAGATATTCACCTTAGGTGGCTCATATGCAACCGCGACGGCATATATGCACTTGTCAGCGACCTCAACTCTTAACAGCACGTCCTCCACGGTCATGCTGGCATATGATTGTTATTTCAACAGCAGGATCTTTAGCTCAGTCTTTTTTTCCTTCCCGACTGGTAGTGCAGAGAGTCTGTTATCTGCAATCATACTCTCACCTCGGGACTGTGCCATGAAAGTGTCTGCTATAGTGTATAAATGCAGCAGAGATTTCATGGTATGCATTCCGTCGCTTCTTATCAAACAGCAGAAAACAAATCACTGTCTGCTGACAGCCATTTATTTAAAAGGTGAATTGTAAACAGGTCTTTCTAGAAACTCACATTTACATTTAGTTTGAAAATAGTATGCAGTATGTGTTAAATATTTTAGTTTTATTGCTGTTTTGTTAGCTTAGCAATGCATTCTAACACCAAACTGAGTTGCTATAGACAAGATGTCTTTGTAGGCAATCAACAG
Organism: Onychostoma macrolepis; assembly: GCF_012432095.1. Lineage (NCBI taxonomy): Eukaryota > Metazoa > Chordata > Actinopteri > Cypriniformes > Cyprinidae > Onychostoma > Onychostoma macrolepis. Next base: position 30,695,824 of record NC_081158.1, read on the forward strand.
CAGACTGAAGCTACAGTATACCGCAGACTAGTTAGTGTACTTGGATTAAAGCTACAGTTAATGACATAAAATGACAGTCTTGTGCTGTTTAGATCCCTCAAATATATTTATGTAGATATGAGTATATGTATGTTTAGGGAAAAAGTGTGAAATCTGTCACAAACATCATGTCTGGTTCAGACTGTACAGTATGTCACGAGAACAGAAGTATTAAATACTGTATGCGTGAGTGTGTGTGTGTGGAAGCTTATTTCCACCATTGGACAAAAAATAAAATAAAAAATTGTGGCTTATCTCACAATTCTGACTTGTTCTCTTGTATTTATAGAATAAAAAAGGTAATTGCGACTTTTTATCTCACAAATTTGAGTATATCTCACAATTCAGATTTAAAAAATATATATATATAAATTCTCAATTCTGAGAAAAAAAGAATGGCTAGATATAAATTCACAATTCTGAGAAGAATTGTCAGAATAGTGAAATATGAACTTGCAGTTGTGAGAATATATCACTATCTCAGAACTTTTTTTTTTTCAAAATTGTGAGATATAAAATTAAAATTGTGAGATAAAAAGTCACAATTACCTTTTTTTTATTCCATGGTGTGTGTGGGTGGGTGGGGGGACTTGCAAGATATAAACTCAAACTTCAGAAAAAAAAAAAAAAGAATTGTAAGAATTCTGATAAAATTGCAAGATGTAGACTCAGACTTCAGAGTAAAAAAAAAAAAAACAGAATTCTGAGAAAAGTGAGATAAACAAACTTTATTTTAATTGCAAGAAAAGACTTTTGTGAGATAAATCTGTACATACTGTTTCTTATTACTGTAATGATATTTTCTCCTTTTCTAGGATTTACATATATATTTGTGTTGCATTCTTGTACTGCTTTTAGCACACACTGTTATAAAACAGTTATTTTCTTCATGCAAAGCATCTTTGTGACATGTTTTCATGAGATTCACCCAGAGCAGCTGAAAAGGAAGTGTCTTCCAGCCTGAATGTTGCTGCTGACAGAAACAGTGACTTCATTGCTCTGCGGGTATTACCGCAGTGTGGAGTAGCTGTGTTTGTGAACACCTCGGGGGGCCACCAACACCACTCCTATTGATTTTCTGCTCATGTTGGCCCATGTTGTGTGGTCAGCGTCATGGCACGTCAGTGTCCCTTTTCCCCCTTTTTATCCTTGTAAATTCCCGCCAGCAGCTGTGGCTGCGGCTGTACCTGGGCCTCATTGTTCTTTTCTTGAATTCTCTCGCTAATTAGAGGATAGTCTCGTCTGTATTGAGTCAATACTGCCTCTGTTTTCCTCGCACTTGAATACAGGAGGTGTGGAAGCACTGAAGCTGGCTTATAATTACACAGGCAGGCGGCGAGGAACCGCAGTCCGTCTGTGGAAGATTCCTCTTCTTAATTAAGCGCACATCAGCCTAAATCAATCCGTTCTACTCTTCCTCTATCCCTCTTTCGCTCCCCCGATGTGACTGTAAGATCGATACTGTATTCACACCAGGCGACTCCATCCGTCCTCGCTGTCGTTTGTCTGACTGCCGAGGACAATGCCGCCTTGTAACTTAATGTCATTTGTGTTGATATCAATTTGCCATTGGTGGCCCTCCTAGGGCACGAGAGAGAAAATGAGACAATCTCACTGTGAAGAGCTTTCATTAGTGTGCACAACTCTAGAGCAAATCCTTAAATATGCCTTTTTGTTTTAAACGTAATGATGTTTCTCAGTAAATTACCCAAATAGCTGGCACTGTGAATTAACGGGGACGCAGCAATTTTTGTTTTGCCTCTCCGCTATTATTACAATAGAAGTTTTTTTTTTTCTTTTTCCTCTCAAACTTTTTTGGTGATGTCTTGTTGTTATAGAGCAGTGAGTAAATCAATGGAGGTTTTTCCTCTCTTTTTTGTTAGCCCCCTTGGAAACATATTTTTATTATTAATGTCAGTCAGTCAGATCTCAAGAGGAGCCTATGAGAGCAACAGTCGGGTCCCAGAAGTAAAAATGCCATCCATTTTCTCCATATAGGGAAACTGATATTTAATGATAACTTACAAATCTTTAAAGACAGACCTGCTGCGAGCTCTGAGATTAAGATTGTTTATCGATTTGTATATGCTTTTGTTGAACCGATCTGTGTGGTTTTTAATTTGTGGTTAAAAACTACATTACCCATGGTCCTGCTTAGACAATTCCACCAATCAAAGAGTGGCAGTGAGCAAAGTGTGCCAAATTAGATCGTTAGCTCCGCCCACTTCTAGGAAATGCCTTGAATGACCTAATCATGTCTGTCTCCCCACCCTCAAAACACTTAAATATTTAAGTATATACGCATATTTTGCAATAAACTTAAAATTGATTGTTTCTGTATACAATCAACAACTTTAAATCTAATGTTTTTTTCTATCATTTTTAATTTGGTTATGTCTTTCACAATGGTTCATGGGGTATTTGATCGGATAAAGTATACAGTGGGGCAAAAAAGTATTTAGTCAGCCACCAATTGTGCAAGTTCTCCCACTTAAAAAGATGAGAGAGGCCTGTAATTTTCATCATACGTATACCTCAACTATGAGAGACAAAATGAGAAAAAAAAAATCCAGAAAATCACATTGTAGGATTTTTAAAGAATTTATTTGAAAATTATGGTGGAAAATAAGTATTTGGTCAATAACAAAATTTCATCTCTATACTTTGTTATATACCCTTTGTTGGCAATGACAGAGGTCAAACATTTTCTGTAAGTCTTTTCACACACTGTTGCTGGTATTTTGGCCCATTCCTCCATGCAGATCTCCTCTAGAGCAGTAATGTTTTGGGGCTGTCGCTGGGCAACATGGACTTTCAACTCCCTCCAAACATTTTCAATGGGGTTGAGATCTGGAGACTGGCTAGGCCACTCCAGGACCTTGAAATGCTTCTTACGAAGCCACTCCTTCGTTGCCCGGGCGGTGTGTTTGGGATCATTGTCATGCTGAAAGACCCAGCCACGTTTCATCTTCAATGCCCTTGCTGATGGAAGGAGGTTTTCACTCAAAATCTCACGATACATGGCCCCATTCATTCTTTCGTTTACACGGATCAGTCGTCCTGGTCCCTTTGCAGAAAAACAGTTTCCACCCCCATGCTTCACAGTAGGTATGGTGTTCTTGAGTTTTTACCAAAAAGTTCTATTTTGGTTTCATCTGACCATATGACATTCTCCCAATCCTCTTCTGGATCATCCAAATGCTCTCTAGCAAACTTCAGACGGGCCCGGACATGTACTGGCTTAAGCAGGGGGACACGTCTGGCACTGCAGGATTTGAGGCCTTTGTTACTTTGGTCCCAGCTCTCTGCAGGTCATTCACTAGGTCCCCCCGTGTGGTTCTGGGATTTTTGCTCACAGTTCTTGTGATCATTTTGACCCCACGGGTGAGATCTTCGTGGAGCCCCAGATCGAGGAGATTATCAGTGGTCTTGTATATCTTCCATTTTCTAATAATTGCTCCCACAGTTGATTTCTTCACACCAAGCTGCTTACCTATTGCAGATTCAGTCTTCCCAGCCTGGTGCAGGTCTACAATTTTGTTTCTGGTGTCCTTTGACAGCTCTTTGGTCTTGGCCATGGTGGAGTTTGGAGTTGGACTGTTTGAGGTTGTGGACAGGTGTCTTTTATACTGATAACAAGTTCAAACAGATGCCATTAATACAGGTAACGAGTGGAGGACAGAGGAGCCTCTTAAAGAAGAAGTTACAGGTCTGTGAGAGCCAGAAATCTTGCTTGTTTGTAGGTGACCAAATACTTATTTTACAGAGGAATTTACCAATTAATTCTTTAAAAATCCTACAATGTGATTTTCTGGATTTTTTTTCTCATTTTGTCTCTCATAGTTGAGGTATACCTATGATGAAAATTACAGGCCTCTCTCATCTTTTTAAGTGGGAGAACTTGCACAATTGGTGGCTGACTAAATACTTTTTGCCCCACTGTATTTCTAATAATATATATATATATATATATATATATATATTTATATTTCTAATAAATGTTTGTAATAAATGTTTGTGATTCACCTCGTAGGCTGGCTAGTTTGGTTTATAGCTTATGTTTTAAAAAAGACTTGTATAAACCCTTATGAATTGAAAAAGTACTTCCGGAAAGAATGCCATTGATTGAGAAAAATTAGTGGGCACTTATGCACTCTATAAGAAATAATAGCTCTTTCATATCTCAATAGTTCATCCTAGAAAGCACTGAAATTTAAATGGAAAGCAAATGAACACATTTGTTTAAAGTGAGTATTTTTCGGCATTTTCACTGAATGGCAAAGCTAATTGAATACGAGCAGTTAGCTAGTAGTTCATAACTAAAGGTCTTGTTAATAGCAGCCTAGTAATAATGAATATCTAACTACAAGTTTTGTGTGCTGGGTCACTCACCCTCTCCATCTGTTTTCATATGGGGAAGAAGCTTCCGTCACGTCCTCCATCACAGAGTCCTGCCAGGCACCAGCTGCCGAGACTCTTTCCCGCTGACCACCACCAACTGTGCTCTTTGAAATATTTACTCCACGCTGCGTTAAAATGGATCATTTTTACTAGGAACTTATGCTAGTAGTGGTAGCTCATCTAAGTCACTTTGATTCTTCCATTTCACCAAAAAGAGTCACTCATTTCTGGGGTTTGCATCAGTAGGCATGTGGCGCCCACTCAGAAAGTATTTTTTACATTGAACAATGTTTAATTTTGGTTGCAGTTAGGTTATATTGCAGTGCAGCAATTAAAAATGTTATAGAAGCTAAAACTTTAATTGAAGAAAAATAATTATTGTTCAGCGTTATTCCTCTCAAAACATAAACAGCCTACATTAAAGGGGTCACCGGATGCTAAATTCACTTTTACATGTTGTTTGAACATAAATGTGTGTTGGCAGTGTGTGTACACATCTACCCTATAATGATAAAAATCCACCCAGTGGTTTTTATTTAATCCCTAAAAATAATATCCCCTTATATAAGGGGTCATAATAACGTGCTAGTAAACAGTCTCTCAGAGCATGGCTCCACACCCCACGGAAGAGAAGTGTGGGGTGAGCAGAGCTCATTAGCATTTAAAGCAACATGCAAAAAACGGGTTAATTTCTGCAGAGCTTACTATTTTGACATAGTAATAATAATACGTTAATACATAAATATCCTACTAGCCTTAAATCAATCTGCAATGTTTTATTTTAGTTTTAATATAACGCAATATGTGTATCTGAACAAGACATTTGAAAAATAAAGTGGATATTACTATTTGTGTAACATATTATAGTAGGCTATAATAATTGCAATATCTATGGGTTAATTTATGACAACTGCCAAAAAATAGCGATTACTTGTCAATGGACGAGTTCATACAAACACAACAAAATCATAATTGACTAGAGGAGCATGCAAATGAGTGACAGGTTTGAAGGTATGAATAAAACAATTTTAATGATGTCCAGCAAAAAAAAAGAAAAAAAAAAAAGTATGATTTATTTAGCATTTAATCAATTTATTTTGTATTTAACCGATTTTAGTTTTTCAGTTTGTATGCAATGTTCCTAAAACTTCGCAAGGAGGCGTGCTAACAATGTCATACAGTAACATATGTATTTTAAAGTCAATGAATCCACATTTTCGTAAGGCGTATTGCAGAAACGCAAAATGTTATGTTAACTATGTATGCTGAAATCTGTAATCACAAGCTTTTCACAGAAAAACTGTATTTTTACAGTATAATTGTGCTAGGCAGTGAAAGCTTTTTTGGTCAATTATGAGTATTTCACTCAACAAATTCATTAAAATATAGGGATCGTTCAAACGAGCTTTCTTTGAAAAACTGTTTTCCTTTATTACATTTTATGTTTTCAGAAAAGAGAAAATGTATCTATAAGCACACTTAAAAACAAAGCAGGTCTATCATCATCTCCTTTTTTTTTCCCCTGCTGCTTTTGCTTTTATGAAGCTAAAAAACATCAGAACAAAAGACAGCCGTAGCCTAAATTAGGTATTTGTTTCAAAAATTTTAATTGAATGTAGTCATCAGTCATGTTTTTTATGTAATCATAAACTGGGATCATTCTTACACTCTCTTTGTAATTCTTGTTTAATAAGAGTGACTCTCATGATGAACTGAATGTACGACATGCTTCTGTTGTTCAGTCGGTCATCAGATGACTCATTCGCTCAGTTTGCACATACACACATAATATTCCATCACTACATGCCAGCTGTTTACTCTCAACAGTTTTTTTTTTTTTTTTTTTTTCCTGGAGTCATGTATTTTTTCAGACTGCGAGCCCTTTTTGACACGTGAAAATTCCTTTTAATATCTGCTATTTCTGAGTGTTTTCATGCTGTAGTTTAAAGCTGACCAGAGAGCTCTTCTGGCCTTGCCCGAGGCCTGTTTCATCACTGAGAGAAAGCTATAGCTTCAGTGCACTGGAGATCTTTCTCACCGCTCTGTTGGCTTTCGTCAGGCCCGGGTTGAAGAAGAGGACATTTTCTCAGACGCTGCAGTGGGGGGGAACATTCAGTGATTTTTTTTTTTGACTCGAGCACGTCAGCGCTTCTTGGTAAACAACATTACCTTGATGTTTCTCAGGAAAAACATTCACAGCACAAACAGCTTGTCTGAATTTAAAAGCACTTAAAGGTAGATGTGGCCCTACAGATGGTCCTAATGGCCCAGACCAGTGGATATCTGCAACACAGTAGGACAATTCGGTTTAAATATTGCTCAGGGCGTTTATTTTGAATTTCACTGCTGTGCCTTAAGCAATTCTAGTTCCGTGGTTGCAGAAAAGCAGGCTTTGATCAGAGTAGAAAATACGCTGATGCATTCATCTGACAGTGAAAATTCAATGCATTGATTGAACGCATTGACTTAATATAATTTTTTTCTAATTATACCCAATATATTATGCATTCATTTCTTATTCAAAACGTTATTTTTGAGCCTGTGAATGAAATCTGGTTAAATTATTCCTTCAGTTGCATTTGCATCGAGCAGCATATGAGAATAACAATGAAAATAACAATGAATTATACCAAGATAAGTTAATTCAGTTGGAGCAAACTGTGACCAAATTTAAAAATCAGTGTTTTAATCAGATATATTTGCATTATTTTGAGTGCTCTTCACAAAGTAGGCCTATACGCACACATACGTTAGAATAGATGATGTTTGTCAGGGTCGAACGCTACTTCCTGTCCTCATAGACTGGTTTCTGTCGCTAACCTGCAATTACGTTTGAATAGTTGTAGATTAGATAAATCAACTCTTGGCTCTTGGAGTCTTGGCTCCCTGACTCTCCTCTATGATTTCCGTGCATTTGCTAACTTTACCTGAATGGCAGACAGACTTTCAGACCGGGCATATTCTGTCCCTGTCAATTTAGTATTTTTGAGTATTTAAAAGTATTAGTATTACACATTAGAAAAATATCATTTTAAACCACATTTTTAGACCTTGTTTTTTGCCGTTTGCACAAGCTTACAGTATGTAGTTATTACCTGCTGGTAGATGATTTAACTAAATTGTTATATAGGCAAAAAGCATGTTTCATCAAAAACAGCTGAAAGATTTACAGAACCTCAGATACTTAGATCTTCTGAGATGGACAATACGCACACAGTACATTAACATACGGACATAACATCTGTTTCTCTCACTGAGAGAAAATGCGGGAAAATGTATCTCTCACCTATGCGTTAGTTCCTTCTCATCCTCTTCCTTCCCCTCACTCAGATCACTCAGAATGGTCAATAACAAAATATAATGTTCTACATTAATGCAAGTGATATTCACAGTCATGTTTGGTATCATTTGAATTGTCTCTGTGCGTCTGGTACAATGGTCTCATTCTAAGAGTTTAGAGATATTTTGCTCACTACAGAGGGTGTGCCCTTTTCCCAGTGCCTTTGATGCAAAATTACCTTTTGTCCCAAAAGGTGTTAACTCGATCAATGCAAGTTCTAGCATTCATACTATGTATTTTTTCTAAAGTCGGGTATGCATCTTACTCTTAGATTCATCTTAGAGATTTTGATGTATTGTATTGATTTGATATATCTTTGAAATGGCTATGTAATTGACATAACACATATTTACCTGACTGATAATAAATTGTTACATTTGATTTATTCTGACTTATTCTGAGATTATTGACTCTAATTAATTATGTTAACTCTATAACACCACAAATCTGCTCTCAGGTTAGTTACAGACTAAAATTGTTTTAGAGCTCTGGCTAACACATTGGCATTAGTTATGTATACTTAGACCGTAGAGGATAATGGGTTTTCTGTTTAGGACAACAGTGAGTTGTTGACCAACCTAAATTCAAATCAGCGTCAACCTCTGATTATTGTAAAATTATTCTAACTAAGTGTACGTGAGAAATCACGGCACAATTATATAAAGTTACATTAGAAGGAGTTAAGTTGGTCAACTTGGTTCTATAGTAATGGTCATGACCTCTGGTTAGATATAGTCTTACTTTACGTGTGTACGGATCTATGGGGACTTATAAAAGTATTCTGGAATGAGCAAAGTATGGCACGGGCTGTCTAGAATATGAGTCGCCTCTGTCTGATGACCAAGACTGACGAGTTTGTGAATATGAGATCCGTATACCGGCCAGTACGAGACTCAAGTGTTATAGGAATAAGACAGAGATTCAATACGATTAAAGAGCGAAATAGAATAATTAAATGTGAGAATAATAATAATAATTAGAAATGAACAAACAACATAATAAAATGGAGTCAGATTTGAATCTAACCTGAATATAATAACTTTGCGCACTGAAAAGACCGAACACGCATGAAACCTTCTGCCCACCATTGGATACCTTCCTTGGGCCAATGGGGACCTTACATAGCCATGCATTCTGTTGAATAATATTCTTATCTGTGAGGGATATTGATTAAAAAGAATACCGAAAAACTTACCTATACATGCATTTCACTGCAGCTTCCAGGTGAAATGAACACAAGAGGCAGTAAAACACCATTAACTTTTCTTTCTTTAAACATGAATTATGATTACAGGGTCAGGTTATTGATTAATAAAGACTGATATTGTGCAGTTCCCTGTACAAACACCATGTTATGGCATCAAAACACTTTTAAAATAGTGCATGATTGATAAATGAATACATTTTAATATGCGCATCACATAATCTGCTCCATATGTATGAGTTTTCTGACATAGTAAACTTGCTATGTAGCGCACCTGGTACAGATGCTGCATTTACGTCCATGTCATAATTACTATAATTTGGAGATGACAACATGTGTGACATACTACTTGGAGCTGTTTGCATCCTTGGACTCAGAACTGTCGCACTATCAATGCCTAAACATGGCGCCTAATGAATCTGAGTTGGTCAGGTGGTACAAGTTGTAGTTCTATGAGGACGTGAATGCTTTTTATAAGTTGGTAATCTTGGTAATTACGATATGGCATGAATACACCTATAGTAGAGTTGCGCATACAATTTGGAACAATGCCTTGTATCCACCTTATTTTTAATGCGGAATTAAGCCGTTTTCTGTCAATGTACAAGACTTTCGGTTCATTAGCCGCTGTAGGGAAATAATGAGAAGAATAACAACGTGCAGTAAACAGTAAAACGGTTTGCACTGCAATCCAGTGTGTTCATAATTAAGATAATACATTAAAATAATATGGTGAGACACACCAGTTTGAAATATCAAACCGCAAAATGAGCAATTTTGTACAGCTAAAAATAGCTGGAAGCAAATAAGACATATTACATTTACAAATGGCCGAGCCTGCTTTTACAGGAAAAATAAGGTGGATAAGGAAGCAAAAAAATAAAAAACATGGTTGCCTGTAGGTTTATGGTAGGGTTTAGTGTAGGTGGTGAGCAGTGCTGGGGAGATTACTTTCAAACCATTAGTGATTACAAATTACATGACAAAATTGTAGTTAGTAATGCTATCTATTAGATTGCACATTTGTAGATAATCTAATGACTACTTTTAGATTACTTTTTACCCAACTCATGTATTACATAGATTTAAATAAGATTATTTTGTGCCATACTGATATAAAAACACAAAGAGAAAGAAAATATATTGCATTGCTTATCAACTACACATACTGCATAAAACATTACATTATCTCAGGTTTGTGAAGAGAAAAAAAAAAAGTAGTAGATAAATTATAAATACTTTACTATGAATAATTAATGAGATCATGTAATCAATAATGTCTCCATAGTAACGTATTTCCAATCAGCCTGGGTTGAAATAAGGCTGCTGGCTCAGATTGTCTTTGTCCTATAGGCTATACAGTACAAAGTAAAGTTTCTCAGATATCATGCAAACTGGTTAAAATGGGATCTATCAGGAAGAGGAAAACCGAGCAGCGTCTCTTCCTCTCGTCTGAGATGAATTGATCTGAATTCATTCTCTCTGCTTGCCGCCACATTGAGGTGATTAACTCCACGCTGCTTTCTGTCTTAACAGATGAGGTGACGTGTCGTTCACCGATTTCCCGAGGTCAGGATCCCAGGCAGAGGGGTTTCCAATAAAATCAGTGCTTACAAATGTTAATTAGACCCGCAGTCCATCGATTGTGCTCGGAGATCTCCTCCTAAACATCCGCGTTGTCTCGCAGTATCTTCCTAATAAGCAGATGACACCTCATTTTTGTCCTTTAAAATATTTTTATGACTGTAAGATACAGTTTAGTTATATTCAGTGTTGGGGAGTAACTAGTTACATGTAATTGGTTACAGTTACTGAGAAAAAAAGTGTAATAAAATTAGTTACTTATGAAAGTATTAATATTACAAAGGAGGTTACATCTGAATGTTTTCACACACATACAGATGTGATTGATTTGTTTCATAAACTGCTTTAAAATATGAAATGCCAGTGTTTCAGGAGTTTAGGACACAGAATAAGATACATGCTTATTCAATATCTGTTTTATTTTTTTTATTTTAAGGTGTTGTTAGGTGCCAGTGTTTCCTGTCATAGCTATGCAGATTTAATTTCAAAAACAGCATCAAAGCTATTAAACTATATCTTGTTATTTATGTGAACTATATCTTGTTATTTATTAAAGTGAGGTGCTAAAGTCTGATTTTGTGGTTGCTGTGCTTTAAAATGAAATGATTATAATAGTAATCAGCATTGAGCACTATACTGTGAGGTTAACCCTGTCTGGTTTAAATGTTTCAAAATGATTGAAAACATTCATTAGCAATTTAGAAAAGTAATCAAATGTAATCGGTTACATTACATAAATAAAGTAATTGAAATAGTTACACTAAGCCTACTTATTACATTTTAAATAGGGTAACTTGTAATCTGTAACCCATTACATTTCCAAAGTAACCTTCCCAACACGGTTTATATTAAGTGCCTGTTTTTGCTAAGTACAAGAAATGTGCATTGAGTCGCATTAGCAAACAGGAAGTGGAGTGAAGTCATTGTCATGATCTCATTCAGTTGATTTGTTGCATTATCTGTCTCTCTCTCTCTCGCTTGCATTTAATAGGCTTTTCTAGAATGACGCTGCAGGTAACGGTGTGTTAGAGTAATGGAGATGCAGCTTTTGCGTCCGTTGGTGCAGGCAGACAGTGAGATGTAATGTAGTCTGTCACACGCGCGCTGTCGGCCTCGCTCCGCGTCCACAGAAAGCAATATAATGCACTCAAGTGGAGCTGTCACGCCACAATAAACAACATCACATAAAAAAACTCCCGGCACACAATTGATACTGATGATATGGGCATGTTTCTTAGCAGGCAAATGAAAGATGACGTGTGCAATTGTCCGGACTGTATCAGATCCCATAATGCATGTGTCCTGGAGCAAGCAGATGAGAGAGGGGGGAGAAACGGCCGACTGCGAGGAGAGTTGGTGCGCATATATGGTGTTTTGTGTTGCGTTAAAGCTGAGCTCATTTTTTTTGCACCATTAATGGCACAAAATAGAATTGCTAGCTAACAGGTTTCCCGAAACGACTTTCTGAAATCTGCAGCTATTGAAAATTAAGGAGAAATTTGTGAAGAATCGGTTTATTTTATTTTACTTTACTTTATTATTAGTATATTTGTAATAGGTTTTTAATATATTTTCAACGATTTGATGATGCTTTCTGCAGGTACAATGTAATACTAAGGTACAATAGTTAACTAAAACTAATGAAAGGTTTTACTTTCTAAAGATAACTGAAATCAAATTATTTTTATTTTGTTTTTTTATACTTTTTTTTCAGATTGTTGCCAAGGCAACATTTATCATTTTTATTTAGTTTAGTTGAATGTGCTAAAATAACTAAAACTAAAACCAAAAGAAGAAAAAAATCCCTTCTTTAAAATCGGTCCACAGACTTTACCCTCTAAATTTTCAATTTTTTTAATGAAAATGGAAAATTTAAAAAGAAAAATATTTCTAAAAATGAAAATATCTTTGGATAAGTCCTCTTGTTGATTGATTATTTTATATGTAAAAAAAAAAAAAAAAAATATATATATATATATATATATATATATATATATATATATATATATATATATATATAATATAGTGTGTATATATTGTGTGTATATATAATAATGTAGTTGATACATTTTTATTTAATTTTATTTAATTTTATTTGCCTGTTTATTTGAAATCATTCCACAGACTTTCCCTCCTCAAAATCAATGCAGAAAATGCTACAAAAGTCTGCCGATTCCATCTGGACCTACTTAAGATTCTTTCTGCACATTTGTCTTGGTTAGAAGAATGCGTGTTGAAAAAGCTGCACACTTCACCTTAAATAAGACTGCACACTGTGTGTGGTTTTGTTTATCGGTTTACTTTGCATATGATGAATTTTTAAGCATACCATCTTCATAAAGCAATATAAGTGCACTTATATGAACGGACATTCTACACTTTTCACCTTGAAGGTTTGCAGTCTGTCTGAGGCCGTGGAGACGTGCTTTGAGAAGGTAAGAGGCTGTGAATAATATCTCCTGCAGAATAACCTCCTTTCCTTGTAAAACTTTAAACCACACCAAAAGACTCAAGGCTCCTTGCATGCATGTAACAGCACTGTAATGTGTGTGTGTGTGTGTGTGTGTGTGTGTGTGTGTGTGTGAGAGAGACTCACAGGTAACGGCTGATGGATGCAGATGTTAAACACCGATGCCTGGCCTGTCTGATGCTGATGGACGATGGCAGGACTGAGAGGAAAACATCACAGCAGACAGAATGAACAGTGTGTGCAGGGAGAGTATTTACATACTGTTGAACATACTTCATATCATGTTAGTGTGCATCATTTAAAAAAAAAAAAAAATTCTAAAGGTTTTCTTCATTTCTTGAGATGTAAAACTTATTGATTAGGGAAAATTACTAAATGCACATTTAGAGACATGAATGTTCAATAAACAGATACATTTATCCATATTAATCCTCAAGTAATTTTTTTTTTTTTTGCCAGGTATATATTTTAGCTCATTAGTTGCTGTTTGAAATACTTGAAAATAACAAATAAGCACTTTTTTTTTTTTGCTTTTATTACATAACATTTCATTCTAGTTTTTGTAATTTGCCGTTTAAGAGTAGGAATGCCATATGGAGTGGCTCTTACAAAAGCATTTTAATGATCATTATATGTAAATGTGTTGACAGTCTGAGTTGTTTTGCGATGTATGGTGGATGCAGCACAGCGTGCCAGAGATCTGTTGATTAGATCACAACACTTTCAGATGAGCTTCTTTGTCATACAAACATCTGATTCCTGCTGGGGAGCATTATTACTGTTTATCTGCGTGTGTCAGGAACTCTCTGAATACACACGCGTTTAAACTTCCTGTGACGCTCCTCAGGAAAAGCAGTGTGAATGTAGGTGTGGTTTGAAATTGTCTTTCCACAGCTGTAGAGCGACTGAGCAGATGATCCTCTTGAATGAAAGAGTGAATCATTTGATATCTTGTTTGCATCACAAAGGAGCAATTGCACTGCGTTTTGTTGGCTTAAATGGGTTTTAAAACATGGGTTTTACTGACTTCAGCTATGAGTGTTATAGTAATGATAGAAGGGAGTAAAAACAAGCACAATAGAACATTTGGTTTATTCAGATTTTAAATGTTGCACTCAGTTTTCACCAACAATGATCTCAAGTTAAGTTTGCCCTCCAACAGAGATGTCATACACCCATTTCCTGTTTAGTCCTGGTTAATTTAGTTCCCTATATGCAAAATAAGACATCAATAAAAAAACAATTTAATAATAATAATAATTACTACTATTATTTTTACCCTTTTATTTTATATATTTTACACTTAGATTTTATAAATATATTTAATTACATTTAATATAATTTCTTTTGTGTTTATAAATATTTTTAGATATAAAATAAAAATAATAATAATTATAATAATTATTATTTTAATTTTATATATACTCAGATTTTTATAAATATATATCTTATTTAATTTTGTAAAGTTAACTTTTTAATAAATATTTATACATATTATATATTTTTTACATTTTCAAATATCAATGATTTAATTTTATATTTATAATTTTATATTGATGTTTATATATATACTATTCCTTATTTAGTCCTGGTTAATTTGGTTCCCTATGAAAAATAAGACATTTATCAATAAAATAAAATAAAATCTGTGAGATGATGATGATGATGATGATAATAATTTATTATTATTATTATTATTGCTATTATCTTTATATTTCATATATTTTATATCTACTCAGATTATATACATAATAAAATAAAATAAAATCTGTGAGATGATGATGATAATTTATTATTATTATTATTGCTGATATATTTATATTTCATATATTTTATATCTACTCAGATTATATACATAATAAAATAAAATCTGTGAGATGATGATGATGATGATGATAATAATAATTTATTATTATTGCTGATATCTTTATATTTCATATATTTTATATCTACTCAGATTATATACATAATTTATTCTTATTTAATTTTGTAAAGTTAGCCTTTTAAAAAAAAAAAAAATACATATTATAGATTTCTTTAATTTTTCAAATATCAGTTCTTCAATTTTATATTCATAATTTTATATTCATGTTTATATTTCCTATTTAGTCCTGGTTAATTTGGTTCCCTATGCAAAATAAGACATTTATCAATAAACTAATTGATGATGATTATTATTATTATCACAGATATATTTTATGTTTTATATGATCTTAAATTATCAAATTGAATTTTATACATGTTAATTTTTTAAAATATTTTATTTGTAAAGTTTTCAGATATTATAATATAATATATTATATTATATCATTTCCAGCAGCATGAGGCTGATACGCCCCAACGATTGAAGCATGCTACGGCTTGTTGGGCGGCTTGTTTTGAGGATCTTGTTTGTGAGTAGCACAAGATTCATCAAGAGACGATCTGTGACCCTTGGTTTGTTTTAATTGCTTATGACAAGGAGAAAGAGACGCCCTGGGTCCAAACGCTGGTGCTCTTGTCAGATTTCACCCCTTTCCTAGTCACAGTCTCAAGGTAGATATAATTCAACAAGACATGAGATTCTGTAATGATGAACGATGTCTTTTATTTCAATGACCTCCGAGATGTAACTGAAATGAGAAGAGGATGTGTGGGTGGCGTTATATTCTCCCTTTAGTCTCGCTTAAATATGTCTTTATACAAGCATCCTCCTGTAATGGGCCTCAAACTGTGGAAAATTCATATTTCTTTATTCAACAAATGTGACTCGTCCAATAAACTGCAATGCTATGATCTGTTGCATCCAATTAGTTTGCACTTACAGCAACAGGAGCCAACCGTTGTGCACGGCATGAAATGGTATGGAATAAAAAATAAGATTCAATTTGAATCGGAGGTTTGCAACAGGTTAAGCTGAGATCGCACCTTAAATATCTCCCCTCCTACGTTTTCCAACCCAGTGCAGATATAGTGAGAGACTTCAGTTGCTGGACGAATCTGCAAACCATCACACCTTCTTTAGCACACACTCTGCCTGCACTTTCACTATCAGCTGTTGTTTATAGAGTTGAAATGTACCTGCAAGCACTCATTATAACATTGCTGACGTTTTACGAGTTCCTGTGGTAATCTGACTTCAAGGCGTGTGAAAGTCAAGCGCACAAGTCAAGGAGAACAATATGTCATCCGAACTGCTTTCAATGCCAAAGAAAAACTCTTTCACACCACGAAAAGGTCAACAATTTATTTATAAAATGGTTAATTCTGACTGTGTTTTTTTTTTTTTTCTTTCTTTTTGGTTGAATAAGCCCTGCATAGATGCACAGCTGTGGTGTGGAATATTAAATAATAATGTAATAATTAAATAGTGATAATAAATCATTTTAAATAAATAGTGAAAATAAATTCAAAATAATACTTTTGAATGTACATGTATTATTTATAATTCAATTCAATTCAATTCAATCGGTCATAAATTAACAGATGCATAATGCCATGATGACCAATAATGATTAGTTTTAATTATTGTATTGTATTATAAAATATATTATATTATATTATATTATATTATATTATATTATATTATATTATATTATATTATATTATATTATATTATATTATATTATATTATATTATATTATATTATATTATATTATATTATATTAGAAAAGTGGTTAATTAATAAAGAAAAGTACTTACATGGTGGAATAATTTCAGTTTTTCCATTATCAGTTCAAAAATACATTTATAATAAGTAATTTAATTGAATGTAATTTAATATAATTAAATGTATTCATTTAATTTAAAGGGATCAGATATAAATAAAATCAATCAATCCATTTTATTTTATCATGTGCAGTCAGTCAGTGATAAATAGATGCATAGTGCCACTATGAGCAATCATAATTATAGTTTTTTTAATGATATGATATTATATTAATAAGTGTGGAAGAATTTTTTTTTTTTTTTTTTATCAGCCTATCCTATTAATATTTTGAAATTACGTTGTCGAACAGTTGATCTCATTACTGATAACGGCAAACCAGATAAGCCACCTAAGACATTACAGTGATTTTACCATGGTTAATTGTTTTGGGTCATATCATGCCTTATTCCATTTCAACATCATTTACCTAATATGTCTCTGTTTCATATTTCTATTTTGTTTCTTTCCTCCATCATTCAGAAGCGTAGCGTCTCTTCCTTGCATTCACACCTCTTCCACCCATTCTGCTCCGGTGTGTTGATGTCTGAGCGCTCCTGGGCTCTGTAATGCCCACTTCCCGGCTGCACAGGACATCAGTCAATGTTCTCAGGCAGAAGTGGCCCAGAGGGTGCCAGAGAGGAAGCCAAAAATAGGCCTGCCCATCTATCTGTCTGCGGCCATCGATCCTTTCACGGCTCAGCCTGGACTTATGAGAGCGCTAGAATCCATCCACAAAACCGGATCTCTTCCCTCTCTTTCTCTGTATCCTGTCTTTGTTTTGGTGGAGCAGTCTTATGACAGCAGACCACATGGTGTGCGAGACCGAACTGTCATATCAGAGCTGTTGTGATATTATTTTTGAGCGACGCAGTCAGGGGCCTGAGATTTTTCAGGGAGAAAATAGCAAAAACAAAAAGCTCTTACGCTCTCATTTGTATTTGTCACTCTACAGCCAGTTTTTTACATCCAATTTCAGATTTATTCAGTCTTCTTGCATGTTTCCCCAGTGGAGGAGGACTTGACTTGACACTATGTTCTCTACACCAAGACAAACATTTTTAACATTGGGTATTTTTTGCGTTGGATAAAGTAGGCTGTTTGCCAATCTAAGCTTTTCACTCGAGTATCCTTGTCGCAGGAGAGAAGGGTCACGCCGCTTGCACGTTCCTCTTGGGAGAGCTGTCTCTCGCAGCTCATAAAAGAGCTTTGAACACTCCTAAACGAACAGAAAAAGTAAAGTTTGCCGGTGCCAGGCTGTTAATATGAGAGAGAGAGGGACAGATACAGAGGCAATTTGTCTTCTGTTGTCCTCTGTGATATTTTGACAGTTCCAGAATATCCTCAAAGCAGGACAGCAGCTTTTGCAAACGATTTGTGTAGTTTCATGAAGACAGCGTGAAAGCATTCACAATTTATTTCCATAATAAAAATTAGGGATGGGCGATCTTCCCAAAATAACATATCATGATCTGAATCACAATCTTTCCAGTTTTGAGATGCACTATTGAGATATCCAGACTGGAGCAAGCCTATGACTTAGGCTGAATGCATGGATCTAATATACTAACACGCATCCGATTTTTTCCCAATTGTTTATGGTCATTTAAAACATCTTTACGCAAATATTTGGCAAGACTGATTATCTTTGACATATTTTGTGTATATTTGACCGTTTATGCATGCGCCTGAAACCCTAAGTTTACTTGCATATATTTATGTTTGTGTTTAGCTCTGTGCCGGAGAATGTGGCTGAGGAACAGGCTGTCACAGCTAATGCTCTTTTAATAAATTTTTTTCTGAGCATAAATCATGTCCCACAGTAAACTGTCCGGTAGAAATCGCTTTTTGGGCCCCTTCTCCTTCATCGGGCCCTTGGAATCGTCCAATCCTTCCCCTCCGTTACGGTAATTGCTACATTATCACAAGAACATAAAGGACTACGATCTCTACAATTGACTTGAAAAGTACACTGAACAAAATTATAAATGCAACACTTTTGTTTTTGCCCCCATTTTTCATGAGCTGAACTCAAAGATCTAAGACTTTTACTATGTACACAAAAGGCCTATTTCTCACAGATATTGTTCACAAATCTGTCTAAATCTGTGTTAGTGAGCACTTCTCCTTTGCCGAGATACTCCACCCACTTCACAGGTGTGGCATATCAAGATGCTGATTAGACAGATTATTGCACAGGTGTGCCTTAGGCTGGCCACAATAAAAGGCCACTCTAAAATGTGCAGTTTTACTGTATTGAGGGGGTCCGAAAACCAGTCAGTATCTGGTGTGACCACCATTTGCTTCACGCAGTGCAACACATCTCCTTCGCTTAGAGTTGATCAGGTTGTTGATTGTGGTCTGTGGAATGTTGGTCCACTCCTCTTCAGTGGCTGTGCGAAGTTGCTGGATATTGGCAGGAACTGGAACACGCTGTCGTGTACGCCGATCCAGAGCATCCAAAACATGCTCAATGGGTGACATGTCCAGTGAGTATGCTGGCCATGCAAGAACTGGGATGTTTTCAGCTTCCGGGAATTGTGTACAGATCCTTGCAACATGGGGCCATGCATTATCATGCTGCAACATGAGGTGATGGTCGTGGATGAATGACACAACAATGGACCTCAGGATCTCGTCACGGTATCTCTGTGCATTCAAAATGCCATCAATAAAATGCACCTGTGTTCGTTGTCCATAACATACGCCTGCCCATACCATAACCCACACAACGCCATACACGCTGTCTGCCATCTGCCCTGTACAATGAAAACCGGGATTCAGAGAACACCTGTCCAAAGTGCCAGACGCCATCGAATGTGAGCATTTGCCCACTCAAGTCTGTTTCGACGAGGAACTGCAGTCAGGTCGAGACCCCGATGAGGACTACGAGCATGCAGATGAGCTTCCCTGAGACGGTTTCTGACAGTTTGAGCAGAAATTCTTTGGTTATGCAAACCGATTGTTGCAGTAGCTGTCCGGGTGGCTGGTCTCAGATGATCTTGGAGGTGAAGATGCTGGATGTGGAGGTCCTGGGCTGGTGTGGTTACACGTGGTTTGCGGTTGTGAGGCCGGTTGGATGTACTGCCAATTTCTCTGAAACGCCTTTGGAGACGGCTTATGGTAGAGAAATGAACATTCAATTCACGGGCAACAGCTCTGGTGGACATTCCTGCAGTCAGCATGCCAATTGCACGCTCCCTCAAAACTTGCAACATCTGTGGCATTGTGCTGTGTGATAAAACTGCACGTTTTAGAGTGGCCTTTTATTGTGGCCAGCCTAAGGCACACCTGTGCAATAATCATGCTGTCTAATCAGCATCTTGATATGCCACACCTGTGAGGTGCATGGATTATCTTGGCAAAGGAGAAGTGCTCACTAACACAGATTTAGACAGATTTGTGAACAATATTTGAGAGAAATAGGCCTTTTCTGTACATAGAAAAAGTCTTTGAGTTCAGCTCATGAAAAATGGGGGCAAAAACAATAGTGTTGCGTTTATAATTTTGTTCAGTTTAGATTGTAGACGTCTTCAAGAGCAATCACGATGTAAAATTGTCAGTTTGCCCACGCCAAAAGATTATTATTATTATTATTATTTTAATAAAACAAAGTATTTATTGGGAAAAAGGCAGGATGTAATCTTTGATTGGATTGTAAAATGTATAATTTATCATTTGAACAAACACTGAATATTAAACTTTGGCATGTAACTCATTACATATTTAAATACAAAAAAGTGATATAATCAATAAATTAATGTTTTTCATTACTTTAACTCATCAAATTAATTTGATTTTAAGTTGTATGAAATTACATTTCTAAAGTCAGTTTAATATAATTTAAGTTTAAATTACTTAGAATTACAGTCAACTTGATTATCCTTATTTTAACGCAGAAACTGAATTGAAGTTAAATTTGATCCATCTATTGCAAAATGTATATCGTATATGGCATGATTTATGACAAATCAGCATGTTTTTACATTTGTCAAATTAATTTGATTTTAAACCAATTTCTACTTGATTTTTTAAAAGTTATATGAGATTCAACTCAATGTAATTTTGTTTAATATATTTGAAGTTTAAGTGACTTGTACAGCCAATTTGATTATACTTCATTTAACTTTTTAAGTTAAATTGTATTCATCTGGTTTTGTTTGGATTGTAAAACATATTACTAGTATCAAACTTTTGGCATGTAACTCATCACATACTGTAAAAAATGATTTAATCAATAACTCAAGTCAACATGCATTTACATTACTTTAACTCATCAAATTAATTTAAATGTTTTATTGTTGTTTTAGGTGACTTATGATTTTCACCTGGCAGATGAAAAAGAGGTAAAAAAATCCCATTGACTTCCATTGAAGGAGGGAACGGAGCCATTCCACTTATTTTGGTTTGGACCAACAAACAAGCATAGCAACAACCAACAGTAAGTCTTACATTGTCTTCCAAAAATGCAAAAATATATATATATTTTTTTTTACTTGCTGTGATGAATTATGCACAATACAACATTTATCAGTAAACAGTATCAGTCTTGATTTCCTTGTCTTGAATGTTTGCTGCTGTTTGTAAATCGTGACGCCGTTTCATATCAAATATGAATGATTGCGACCTGGTTTGCTTGTTTGCAAAGATTCAAAATCCAGGCTGCAGTTATGAATATGGCAATATTGAAACTTTGGCTTCAAGAGTGTGGATATCCAATATCATGTACAGAGATGAAAAAATGCAGAGTCTGAGAGGGAAATATTTTGAAAGCTCATTTGTGTGTGTTTTCCATGCTCTGGGCAGTTTGTAAAAGACAGGAGAGATGTTTGAGACAGGATGGAGGAAGTGATGGGAAGTGACAGTCTTACGGCTTCTGGTGCACCGTCAGCCTTAGGGGGGGGTTTCAAATTACACAAGCAAATATATACTAAAAATGTTCACACTCCATTTTGACACGTGGAAATGCGCCAAATCACGCTCCACCAAGGCAGAAAAGATTATCCTAAACAAGATGAAAGGATTTACTTGTCAATTAACAGTCTACCACCGACTCCATTCCTCCAATCTTTCCACCCGTGGGGGCAAAGAAAAATCTTTTAAAGTGGAAAAGCATTTGCATATTTAAATGCACTCTTAATAAACTCTTTAATAATGACTTTTCTATGTATTTGAAGTCTTGCGTTGACTTAACTCCTCTCAACGAATTGATTCCTCATTAAAAGTATTGTCAAAACGCATTGTTCTGAGTTTGACAAAAGACCACAAAAGCCTGTCAAGACGTCATGTTAAAACGCCTTTGAACTCATCAAAAACGTCTGCTAGTTCACAATATTCTCAAAAGACGAAGACTGGTTGGTACATCAAAGAAGCTAAACAAAGTCTGCTTTGTCTCAGGTAAAAGCTTTCTGGGTTTTGGAGCCAGTCCTGCTGTACAATTAGCCAAATGGTCTCTGTTATCAGCGCTTAATTGTCAGTGACTGAGTGTTTAATTGGTCGGGTGGATGGACTGGATTTTTCATAGGTGCTTGGTGTCCAAAAATGCTTTGTCAGTTAAAGACGGCAGGGGTTTCTGAAGGAACATTTGAAGGAAACTGGTTTTAGAAAGGCTGCCAAGGCACCATAATGTCACATCTGATGGTCTAGAACAAGGGTCGGCAAGTAAGTTTGGCATCAGGCCAAAAAAAAAAATTGGCACTAGATGGCGGGCCAGAACATAGTCAAAGGATAATTTGAGAAATTAATTGATGAAAAATGCAACTAGAATTGCCTGTGACAGACTGTTACAGTGTATTTTGTAACTGGTAGTGGGCTGTTACTCTGTGTTAAATCCTAGGAGTTAGTAGGACAGTCATTAACAAAAAGCCACATTTGTGTGGCCCTGTCGGGCAGAGTATAACCTATAGCCAATTTCCCCTCCGCGCTCCGAGCATTTAATAATCACTCCGCTCCAGCTCCGCTCCGGGTTCACCATTCCATTTCCCGCTCCACTCCTCGCTCGCTGATATCAGAAACACGCTAAGCCTTCCGCGTCTAAAGTATTTCAGTAGGTTTGAAACACCACAGTTCAACTTCTGTTCATAACGTTATTAAAAAAATAAAATAACAGGAGAGTTTCAAAGTGGCTTATTGGAACACTAGTGTGCAAACTTTTTTCCTACCACATGAGCTAATAACATGGTTGTCAGCATTAAAAGGTATAATTGCTGCTTTTTGCAGTGCAAATTTAGTTTGTGATGAAAATAACAGTACGTTTTTTTACCTACTCAGTCAGTTATTTTACCTACGGATCGATTAATTTCTTACAGATTTCTGGTCTTTCGAAATCGGATACAGATGGAGTAGCACTGTAAGATTAGGCCTACATTTGTTTGAATGCATTATTGCGAGAGCGATTGAATGTGAATGTGTTTTAGCTAATGGTTTAAATCATGCTTTTACTTGAAAATATTCAGTAGCCTATCTAGAAGGAACAAACAAATTCCTCGAGAATCATAAATTCCCGCTCATGTCCATTGCCTTCACATTCTTTCTGATTTGAGTGATACTTCTCTATCAAGCTAGCTAAATATGTTTAAAATGTGAATTCTTGCTAAATATGCAGTTATATTACGGGTTGTTGGCTTGAATTGTTCTCGTGATGGAGCGCTCTTGGAGCGAGTGAAAACCACGACGCTCCGACTTTTAAAAAATCCGCTCCTCGCTCCATTCAAAATCACACCGCTCCACTCCGCGTTCCGCTCCCAAACTCTGATTGTGAGTAACTGTTGCTGTCGTGACAGATCTATTTCAGAACCAGCCGCTATCAAAATAATCTGGCTGCGGGTGGCGCGGGCCAGATATTATTGCTGGTGGGCCAGTTTTGGCCCGTGGGCCACCTGTTGCCGACCACTGGTCTAGAACATTTAGTGGTCTAGCCACTTTTAAACAGTGGTGTTATTGTTATCTAACACTAAAGAAAAGTTTTTGTTAATTAAAGGGGCTATGTGTTTGAAGTCATGTATTAATCGCTTTTTTATTGCCGTTGTGTAAACAGCTTGTAATGAAAGTTATTAACTTAATTAAGATAACACTTTAAACTGACATCCCTAATATAGGCCTATATGTGTGTGCGCGTAATAGTGCATGTAAATATAGACAAAAAAATATATAATTGCTGCCTTGAAAACGAGTTGAACTACTAATATTACTAAAACCGAATAAAAATAAATTAAATATAAATATAAATGGCGTTATAAGAATAAATTAAATCTAAATAGAAATATAAAAAGCCCAATATGACAAAAGCACAGTAACGTTATTAAATGTCAACAAAAATGACAATGAAAATGTAAAATATAAAAATAAAAGCTCATTTGAAATCGTAATGAATACTACAGTAGTATACAGTATAAATAATACTAAAATAACACTGCTAGTAGGGAATTTGTGACTGCAATGCTTGCTTGCTTCTTGGTAGAAATTGAAGCGTATGATGATAAAAAAAAAAATGTTTCCCTGTTATTTCAGCCAGTATCCAAACACAGGATTCAGTCCAGATGGAGACAAGATGTTACATGAACATCGGATTCAGACATGCTTTGATGCCTTTCTACCTCAAGATACCATCGGAGAAGGTAGCATTATACTGGTTCGGATAGAAGCTTCCCTGGGCGATTGTTTCTGCAATCCTCAAAGGTGAAGATCATTTTATGTTTCATTCTGGATATGTACCAAAAATCATCCCCAAATATAAAAATCTTTTAAAATATCAAAATACGGTTCAAGTCCAACAGGTGCAAACATCTCGACTGACATCTCCATTTGAATGCCACTGTTACAAAAATATGCACAATAAACAAAAACAAATAGCAGTTAAATGATTTTATATAGTAATGTTTTGATAAATACCTGATGCATTAATTTTGTTGCAGGTCATCAAGTCATCAGTATTCAGTGGATCACATCTGAATTTGTTCGCGACATACTGAATCATGCCATAAGGAATTTGTAGAGAGTACTGTACAGTAACATATTACACTCATGTGACACAAAATAGTATGATAGAATGAAAAGAAATCTCTCTCCTCACAGTAATAGATGTTTTACTGTAACGACAGGTACTACAAACAGTCTCACTGAACTGAAGTATAATTTGCAGTATATTCGCCATCCTCCGTAAGAATACACTGTGTCTTCAAAGATGTCTTGCATACACCTGGCTGTTAAAGTAGAGACGAGTGCAGTGTGTTTAAGAGGAATGTGTATGGATAGAGAGGTAATTCAGGTGTGGTATGGATTCATTTCAGTAGTCAGTGGAGTGTATGAGTGCAGTCTACAGCATATCTATGGAGTCGTACTCGAGCGCTACATGCAGCACGAGAGGGTTCGTGTGTGTGTGGCTGCGATAGAGAGAAAAATAGAGTGATAAAAACAGAAATATGGCTCTGTGCTCCTGCCCAAAGATGGCAGTCTCTCCCTGCAGGGGAGCGAGGAGCGCAGGGAGAACAGGTCATGAAAACAGGACGTTTATCCTCCATTAGAGCGCCGTTCCTGACAAAGTGCAGCCAGCACCACAACAGAATACTAATACTGCTGATTCTCTCGTTTCTCTCTCACTCGCTCTTTCTCTCTGGCTTACAATAACACACAATTGCATTCATTTGGCGGAGGTGAAAACAAGCGTCTCTGACAAGCAGCCAATAAACACAGTGCTGCTATTTATCACCTAACTCCTTTTAAACTCTTATTTTCTGCATTGCTGGGATCACTTTTTCTGGCTTTTTCTCTTTCCGTTTCTCTAACAAACACAAATGTGGTTCTCTTGCAAGTTTGCACATCTTTTATGTATTCATATATGGTTCAAATCAGGGTCATGAGCGAGATTTCATCTGTTAGTTTTACACACAGTTCCATCATTTCTGTGGCATACTGCTAATTATCTCTCATGGAGTTGAGCTTGTGCACAAAACCTCTGACTGTAACGTCCCTTCGCGTTGCCGGGTCACGGCACTAGGGACTTCTTTCAAATAAGAGGACTTGCCTTTCCCATCAAGCCCTGTGCTAAACAATCTCATCTGACATTTACATTTCAAATAGGCTGTTCGCCTACACTGCAGGGATGTAATTTCCACACATAATTGGCATTCGTTTTAGAATCACAAACAGATCAAGGCATTAAATCGAGGAGTTAAAAATTCTTGTTCTTTGTGCTATTAAGCAGTGCTTGCTATTGGCTTATTATATTATATTTTTGCCACTAGCAAATGCCACCTAATAGTGAAGTAATGCAATTCATATAATATAATATAATATAAAGCACTGCCTTGCAAAAGTGCAGTCTTGCACAGTTTTATTATATTATGTTATATTATGTTTTATATTATATTATATTAATTATATTATATTATATTATATTATATTATATTATATTATATTATATTATATTATATTATATTATATTATATTATATTATATTATATTATATTATATTATATTATATTATATTATATTATATTATATTATATTGTTATATTTAGCAAGCACTGCCTAAAAGAGCAAAGTCTTGCAGTTTTATACAGTGGTGTGAAAAAGTGTTGGCCCCCTTCCTGATTTTTAAATTTTTTGCATGTTTGTCACACTTTAATGTTTCAGATCATCAAACTAATTTAAATATTAATCAAAGATAACACAAGTAAACACAACAGGCAGTTTTTAAGTGAAGTTTTTTATTATGAAGGGAAAACAAAATCCAAACCCACATGGCCCTGTGTGAAAAAGTGCTTGCCCCCTCCTATTAAATCATGAAAGAACTGTGATTAACCACATTTTTTAGAAAGCTGAGTTAAATTTCACTAGCCAAACCCAGGCCTGATTGCTGCCAGACCTGTTGAATCAAGAAATCACTTAAATAGAACCTGTCTGACAAAGTGAAGCATGTTTAAAGGGCAACACATCATTTCACGATCTTAAGAAATTCATAAACCGATGAGAAACAAAATAGTTTACATGTATCAGTCTGGAAAGGGTTATAAAGCCATTTCTAAGGCTTTGGGGCTCCAGCAAACCATGGTCAGAGCCATTATCCACAAATGGAGAAAACTTGGAACAGTGGTGAACCTTCCCAGGAGTGGCCGGCCTACCAAGATTACTCCAAGAGCACAAAGACGACTCATCCAGGAGGTCATAAAAGAACCCAGAACAACATCTAAAGAACTGCAGGCCTCACTTGCCTCAATTAAGGTCAGTGTTCATGATTCAACAATAAGAAAGAGACTGGGCAAAAACAGCATCCATGGGAGAGTTCCAAGGCAAAAGCCATTGCTGACCAAAAAGAACACAAAGGCTCGTCTCACATTTGCCAAAAAATATCTTGATTATCCCCAAGACTTTTGGGCAAATATTCTGTGGACTGATGCGACAAAAGTTAAACTTTTTGGAAGGTGTGTGTCCCGTTACATCTGGCGTAAAACCAACACAGCATTTCATAAAAAGAACATCATACCAACAGTCAAACATGGAGGTGGTAGTGTGATGGTCTGAGGCTGCTTTGCAGCTTCAGAACCTGGATGACTTCCCATAATTGATGGAACCATGAATTCTGCACTCTATCAGAAAATCCTGAAGGAGAATGTCCGGCCATCTGTTCATGACCTCAGGCTCAAGTGCACTTGGGTTATGCAGCAGGACAATGATTCCAAATACAGCAGCAAGTCCACCTCTGAATGTCTCATGAAAAACAAAATTAAGGTTTTGGAGTGGCCAAATCAAAGTCTGGACTTAAATCCAATTGAAATGCTGTGGCATGACCTTAAACAGTCCATTTATGCTCGAAACCCCTCCAATGTGGCTGAATTAAAACAATTCTGCAAAGAAGAGTAGGCCAAAATTCCTCCACACCGACGTGAAAGACTCATTGCCAGTTATCCCAAACACTTGATTGTTTGATGATCTGAAACATTAAAGTGTGACAAACATGCAAAAAAATTAAAAATCAGGAAGGAGGCCAACACTTTTTCACACCACTGTATATTATATTATATATTGTACATGATTTGCCACAATACAATACAATACAATATAATATAATATAATATAATATAATATAATATAATATAATATAATATAATATAATATAATATAATATAATATAATATAATATAATATAATATAATATAATATAATATAATATAATATAATATAATATAATAAATTAATATAACATAAAAGTGTAATTGTTTTTTTTTTATTACTTCATTTTATATTTATGTTTATGGAGAAGTAGTGCAGTAAAATGTTCTTTAGTTAGTGTGTAAATTTTGTTGTGAGCATTGCATAATTACGCAGTCTAATGGATGTGTGTTGTAATGAATGAGAGCTCCAATTATTAATTTTTCCATTTTCATTCCATTCAATTTGTCCATAGTAATTGGTTTCCATTCATGCATTTGCTTCTTTTTTTTGTTGTTGTTTCCTGTTCTAGTTCTCTTTGTTCCATTTCCCATTGAAATGCCATATTTCCAGTCTGTGTGAAAAGCGTAAGACATAAAAGCATGTTCTGCAATAACTGCAGCTCTGAAAAGAGCTTGGAGAAAGACGCAAATCTTCAAATGCAAATACAATGGAGTCCATTGGAAGGGAAACTAGTCGTTCTTAGAGGAAACAGTAGACCCTTTCCTTCCTTTGTCTAATTCTCTCTTCATTTGTCGCTTGTATTTTGCTTTCTTCAAAATCACAACCAAACAAACTTTCTCCCAAGACATAACGGAGAACCCTAAGCTGGTATGTGCTTTGAAGACCTTGAGCCTCCAATCTCAAGGATGCAGAAGAGTGTGCTGCTGGTGAGAGACGCGTGCGTCTCCAGATGAATTCACCCCCTACTGCGCCGTCTTCTCTGGGCTCAGAATAATGAACTAAAGCTCTGGAGAGCATGCTGGGGAAATTGGTCCCAGTTGTTAGCTCTGGCCCTGTCAGGTCAGGTAGAATATGAGTCTTTGAACATTGACCTGAATGTCTGCTGTTGTTGTGTGGTTTTTGGTAATGTAGGTCCAGTCAAGTGCCTGAGGGGGAAATATGTTTTTGATGTTTTATTCTTGCTCATTTCCATCATATAGAACCATAAAAATGTCATAAGTCTTATATATATATATAGTCATTAAAATATGTAAAGGCTGACCATACACGCCAAGAGTGTGGTATATGGTTGAATTAGTTTATGAATAAATGATTATTGGTTACATTTCTTAGTCATTTTATCTATTTATTTGCACCTGAGCTGAGTGTTAAATTTTAATGAGGTTGGTGTTTAAATTTGAATGGGCTAAATTACTATTCATGAAGCAATAAAACCATTGAATTCAGCCTTACTCTTATTTAAAAGCCGAATTCACTGATCGAGAGCACAGCAGTATATGACTCGTAATTTTGTTGAAGGTGATCGGTCTCTCATTAGCCTGGTAGCTGGAGTATACCAGGTTTAGTAAGATGGTAAAAGAGTGTAATTGTGTTATTATGGGATTCAAAGTTTGTAAATGAGTAATATAGTGAGTAATATTGAGTAATATTGTCTTTTGCTCTCTAAGGAAATCTGTAAAAAAAATAGGGCTCAATGTAATGTATTAATATGGATGAATTTTCTGTATTGAGTTTTCACAGGTGTTTTACTCATATTTTGATTATGTAATTGCAATTTTGTTTGAAGAGGCATTTTCTGCCAGGACATTGTTTTTGCAGTTTTGTGAGCAAATGACAGTCTAAAACAGGGTTCCTCAAATCTTTCCCTGGAGGGCCAATCTGCTGCAGAGTTTAGCTCCAACCCTGATCAAACTCACCTCCCTGTGATTTTCTAATGGTCTTGAAGACTCTGATTAGCATGCTCAGGTGTGTTTGATTAGGGTTAGAGCTAAACTCTACAGGAGTGGGCCAGATTTGAGGATGCCTGGTCTAAAATCATGTTGCTTGAAGTTGGGCAAGTTTAAGGATAATTTTATTGTGCTTTTATGGTGCTTCGTGTTCTGATGCAGAACTATAATCAGAATGTAAGTAGTTTTATCACTGTACATAATAATAATAATGAATAAAAAAAAAAAAATGTAGGACACAATTTTCCCTTAATCACTAAAATGCTTTTTTTTCCCCCTCTCGCTGGAGTCCCTGACTTTAAACACAACGGCTCTGTTCCAAAACCTAGTATGCTACCTATGTAGGTAGTATTTAAAGAATTATAGCACGCATAGCAACAGCTAACAATATAGTATGCTTCAAATCTTTCTACTATGGTCTCTGATATTACACAGTGGCTCTGTTCCGAAACATAGTGTGAAACCTACAAACATTAAATATTAAACAAATATAAGCGCATTTGAAAATAAAGTCTGTTACAACAGGTGGGAAGCAACAAGATTGGTTGTGGTACCTTCTATGTTCCCTTGTTCGATGAGATTCTGCATGTAAAAGCCAATCCTAGAATACATTGCAACAATCTCGGTGGAACTTCACTTCCAAAATGGCACACAAATATACTTCATTCAATACTGAAAATGTTTGTGTGCTATTCATTTTGTAGCTTATTTTGTGCATCGCATTATTAGCAACAGCTGACATCAAAGTGTGCTTCGCATTAGGAGTGCGAAGTAGCCTTCATTATGCTTTCTTCGAAGGAATTTCACAAGGTTTGTTAATAAAATTACAAACAATCGGTCAGTCCATGACTATAAATATTCATTTTAGCCTTTTACTATCGCTTTAAACTGCACGGCACCACAGGTGCTTCGTAAAATCTTAAATGTTGATGTTAGCCTTCGATAGCAGTGCAGAGACTCGGAGGAGCGCTTCAACAGCGTACTTCAAAAGCATTCGAATTCTAATTGCCAGGCTTGCATCACAGTGGGAGACGAGACACGGATGAATGTAAATGTGTTATTAATATGTTGTCGACGTGATTTTATTGCAGCCATCTCTGGGTTTTTTTATTCATGAGGCGACGTGCTGCCTTGCTTAAGAAATGACCCTGAAGTCATGAGGGGAGGAAAGGCTGAGGTCGTTTTGTACCGAGAGGCCCTTCTTTTCCGTGCAGCGAAATGACACTGTGGCCAATTACCAGGAGAACAGACCATAATTATTGGAGAGGGATCGTCAGGAGAAGTGGACTGTTCAGATCTGCAAAGCTGCACTTCAATAAGAGGGAGCCCTGAAACTCATTCTTGCTAAGTCTCTATCTCACGTCTTTGTTAATTAAATTGCCCCACCAGTGGCTGCTCAACGGGTAATCCGTCTCCGTGTTTAACCGAGGAGTCAGAAGTTAGTGCAGGAAAGCCTGTCTTAGTATGTGAACTAAGTCTTTGCTAAAAATGCCAGAGGTCAAAGTGGGTGATGTTAGGTTGCCTGAATTCAGTGTCGAGCTAAATAACGAAACTATTGTCTTGTTTATAGCTTAACTGAACTCATACCTGATGAACTTTACTGTTATTGGACTGAACTGAATCAACACTGAACTGACTTGCGCTAAACAGTGACACTGATGTCTTTGTAAAGTTTGACCTTGTCTCATATTTGGTGAAAATTGCATTATTGATTCTGTTTATTTCTGTGAAGCTGCTTTGAAACCATCTGTAATGTATAAAGTGGTATAGAAATACAGGTGACTTGACTTAACTTGAGCTATTGTGAACTGACATATGGCTGTAGATTTGGACATGGACACTGTGGACATGTCTTACCAAAGCTGAAAAGAATACTAAATACTCCTTGTCAATATTTCTAGCGTTTCCATTTGTGGTGGCAATTGTTGCTTTTCATTTGTGTAGTTTTCTTTCTCATGTTAATTTATTGCCTATTGGAACAGGAAGTTGAGTTGGGACAATTAGCAAAAGGGATGTTCTAAATTTAGAGACCGTTTGATTGGACAAAAAAATTGGACACACCCACTACTGTAAGATGATTAATGAATTTTTTTGATCCGTTTAAAAGCTAAAAGTTAATTTTGTCAACCTTTTGGAGTGTGGTAGCATATAGATTAGCCTCAAAGCTTACAAATATTGACTAAAACCCATTTTTCATGGTTTTGAAAGATTTCCTCATGAAGCTGCATTTATTTGATCAAAAATGCAGTAAAACATTAATATTGTGAAATATTATTACAATTTCAAATAACTCTTTTCTATTTTGATATATGTGAAAACTTAATTTATTCCTGTGACGCAAAGCTGGATTTTCAGCATCATTAGTCAAATCTCTAGTGTCACATGATTCTTCAGAAATCATTCTAATATGCTGATTTGCTGCTCAAGAAACATTTCCTATTATTATTAACATTTGAAAACAGCTGTGCTGCATAAATACTTTTTTTCTGGATATTTTCATGAATAGAAAGTTCAGAACAACAGCATTTATTTGAATGTCAATTTTGATCATTTTAATGCATCCTTGCTCAATAAGAGAATAAATTGTTTTTATTATTATTTTAAGAAAAGTCTTACTGACCCCAAGCTTTTGTACAGTAGTGTAGTCCTTTGTGTGAAACATAGGGAATTAGCATGTGTTCAGATACTCATAGCAACACATTGTCTTCATCAGTCTGAGATGCTTTTGGAGTCGTGTTTATTAAGCAAGACTTACAGTGTTAGATCTGATAACTTGACATGACATGAAAAAATGGAGAATAAAATACACATGCATCTGGAACATCAAACGCTTCTACTATACAGTGTGTGACAACATGCAAACATACAAGTGGGATTTATTTCCCTGCAAGATGTTCTCTCATTTAAAAGACACTGATTCTCATGTGGTGGCTGCAGTCAGGTTACTGCCTTGACATATTGAGGACACGATGAAAGCGTGCTCAAGTTTGGCAGCAAAACTGAGAAATCCATATTTTAATGTACTCGTCGGCGGATAAACAATTTAACATCGCTCGCTAAGCGTAAAAGTACAAACTGATGTAAATACTCTTTGGGCGACAAAGACGTTTATCGGCTCAGCAAGTGTGACGTGGATCCGACGAAGAGAGTGGGTTTATCTCTCTTTCCTGAAGTGGACAGAGCCGAATTAGTGTCACTCGCTTCGGAGAAGAGAAGTCTTGCTTCGGAGTTTCGCCTCTGCAAAGCATGCCATACTGCCTATCAGTTTTGCAATGCATGCGGTGCATTTAGATGCCCTCTGTCTGGCCCACGGGTGCTCGTTTGGAGCCAGCGGTGTATTACAGTTCAGCGCTGGACCTTTGATCGGAGATGGGGGCAAATGAAGATGTATGCATAGACTGTCAACAGTTTAATCCCTTAATAAAGAGAAGGGCTTTGTCGAGATTAGAAGGGCTGAGGGAAGGCAGAGAGCCGAGATTTTTCATTTATCCGTATCACCGCTGCAACGTACAGCCGTGTTCCATGAAAAGGCACGTGGGTAGTAGTGGAACGTGTATTTTAATAATTTTCTGAAGAAAACGAGTGCTATGGTTGCTAGGGTGTGTCTAAGTTGTTGCGATGTTCTGGGTGGTTTCTAAAGTAGTCTTGTAGTTGCAAGGTGTTTCTAGGGTATTCTGTGTGGTCTGGCTGGTTGCTAGGGTGTTCTGGGTCGTTGCTAGGGTGTTCTAGGAGGTTTCTATGACAACGGAATATTTTATAGTAATGGAATATGTGTATTTTAATAATTTACTGAAGAAAATGAGTGCTTACCTATTTAATATTGTCACCACAATGCTACAGTGGTTCCTAGGGTGTGCCTACGTTTTTGCTAGGGTGTTCTGGGTGGTTGTTTAGGTATTCTGGGTGGTTGATAGGGTGTTCTAGGAGGTTGGTATGACAATGGAATATTTTTATTGTAATGGAACATGTATTTTAATAATTTTCTGAAGACAATGAGTCCTATGGTTGCGAAGTTGTTATGGTGTTCTAGGTGGTTGCTATGGTGTTCTTGTCATTGTTAGTTGGCTTCTAAAGTAGTCTTGTAGTTGCTAGGTGGTTTATAGGGTGTTCTTGGTCGTTGCTAAGGTGTTCTGTGTGGTCTGGGTGGTTGTTTAGGTGTTCTGGATGGTTTACTAGGCTATTCTAGGTGGTTGCTATGACAAGTGAATATTTTTATAGTAATGGAATGTGTATTTTAATAATTTACTGAAGTAAATCAGTGCTTTCCCATTTTATTTTACTGCCGCAATGCTACAATCGTTGCTACTGTCTGTCTACCTTGTTGCTAGGGTGTTCTGTATGGTTGAAAAGGTATTCTTGTTGTTGCTTGGTGGTTTCTAAAGTACTGTAGTTTCTCAAGTGTTCTGTGTGGTTGCTAGGATGTTTTGAGTGGTTTATTAGGTGTTTTGAGTGGTTCCTAAGGTGTCCTGTGTGGTTATTTTGGTGTCTGGGTTGTTGAATGGGTGTTCTAGATGGTTGCTATGACAACTAAATATTTTTTAAAGTAATGGAATGTCTGGATTTTAATAATGTTCTGAAGAAATGGAGTGCTTACCCAGGTTGTGTCTACGTTGTTGCTAGGGTGTTCTTTTCTTTGCTAGGTGGTTTCTAAGGTATTCTTGTTGTTGTTTATTTGTTTCTAGAATGTTCTGTGTGTTATCTAAAGTGTTTTGTAGTTGCTGGGTGGATGTTTAGGTGTTCTGGGTAGTTGCTAGGTTTTGCTGGGTGGTTGCTTGGTTGTAATAGAGAATGGGAATCTACGTCACTGCGCACAGCATTCTGGGTAGTCGCCGCCATGTTTGGGGACACGCTAAGTAGCGCACAATGACAACAAATACAAATCACCAGAGGGAAAAACAGATTCTTTTTAAGAGCTTCTTTAATTTGCTTAGAATAAATGGACTAATATTTGAATTGAATTGCGTTCATTCGAGCGATCAGTCGTGTGGCCAGAACATGACACAAACAACATGGTACACACTCTTTGAAATCATATGGCCACCTTCCATCGTACCACATACAGGACACAAACTGCTTTCCCTTTTGCAGTTTTTAATAACTAGGTGACATTGATATATCTGCCAGACAAATAAAACACACTATAGCTTGATCTCAGCCAGTTGATCATGTATTTCAGTGGTTCTCAATAACAGTCCTCTGCATATTTCTTACGTTTTTTCTTATTTCAGACGTTACGGTACAGTAAGAGTACATGCAGTTCATGCTCTCTTCTAACGAGCTGGTTATCTGCATCATGTGTGTTAACTAAGAGAGACATGCAAAATATGCAGAGCGGCCATAACGTTACGCGAGGACTGGAATTGAGAACTATTTAATCAACGACACTCTGTATTGCAGCTCTGAAATTAATTATATTGTGAAAGCACTATACCAAACAAGTTTTACTGGACTTAAATGGAAAAAATACAATTTCTCACAAAGAGTGAGACTGTAGTGTCCGTGTCCCTTAGTCCCAGAATGCCGTGCATTGCTGACGTCATGTTCCCATTCTCTATAGGTGGTTGCTAAGGTTATTCTGGGCGGTTGCAAGGGTTGTTCTAAGTTGTTGCTAGGATTGTTTTGGGTAGTTGCTATGGTGTTATTGTAGTTGCTAAGTGGTTTCTAAAGTGTTCCTGTTATTTCCTGGTGGTTGTTTAGGTGTACTTGGTGGTTGCTAGGGTTGTACTACGTGGTTGCTAAGGTTATTCTGAGTGGTTTCAAGGGTTGTTCTTGGTGTCCGTGTAATCGAAAGGTGATTTCTAGAATGTTTTAGGTGGTTGCTGGTGTGTTTTGTTCTAGGTGGTTGCTATGTTGATCTTTTTTGGTTTCTAAGGTATTCTTGTAATTGCTAGGTGGTTTCTAGGGTGTTCTAAGTGGTTGCTAGGGTAGTATGAGTGCTTGCTAAAATGTTCTGATTGTTTGCTTTGGTGGTTTGAGTGGTTGTAGGATCTTCTAGATGTTTGCTTAGGTTATCTAAATGGCTACTATGGCTTGACTATATTGAATGTAAGTATACTATATGGTATTTTTCTATTCATTTTATCATTCATCAGATACAAAAATCATATTGCTTAAAACCAATAGTACATTTGCTTAACAAGCTGCACTATTTCAGATATTATTCATCGCTACTTGTGTTTATAGATTTGTTCATATCTTTACCGTGAGTATGAGCACTGCTAATCAGAGACTCTTCTGTCAGCACAGCACTGATAATGTGGCAGATTGAACATAAAGAAGTGACACGTCTTCCTGCCAAGTGTCAGATTAGTCATCTAATGCACGGCACAGTGGGTCTGCCTGCCTTTCATGAGCCTTCGGCCTACACACAGAGATGGAGCAGTGCACTTTGCTTTCCCCAGAATCCTCTCCCTCTTATTTTATTCGTACAAGCTAACTAGGAGCACGTCGTGAATGTACACTTATCACTGGGAGGCCGGAAACACCATTAGGAAGCTTTAGTCCTGCCAAGGGTTATGAAAGGTTACTTTTATAACATCTCAGCGCCCTGCCAGCATGAACCACTTTATAGGCTATTGGACTCATAATAAACATCACTGTCCACACTCTCATTCTACAGCAAGACATGCTATATAGGAGTATGTTGAATTAGACAGACTTTGTTTGATAAATTATATATAAAGTTACAATAGTCATGTTTTCATAGTATCAAATAAAAACATGACTATTGTAACTTTATATATAATTTATATATGTGTTTGGATTGATGTTGCACAAACTCAGAAGCTGCTATGTTATTCAGAAGATCTACCAAAAATGAAAACTGACAGGTATAAAGTTGTATATCACCACGCATTTCTGCCTTTGACGGATATAAGGTGCTGCTAAAATCGTTAAATAAACGATTTGTCATTCCGTAACTTATTAGAGAACACAGAATCTCAGCTTCAGATTAGATTTAGATCAGCTGATATATAGGTTTGTTTGGTTCATGTTTTTGGTTAATAGAGGGTTAAATATGAGTGACACTGATGTAATATATTTATATTTATGGTTGAGCATACAAGGAATTTTTTACTATTTAAGTGATTTACAATGAAATTAAAAAATTCTGTATTAAATAATTGATTGATTGATTCAGTTTTTTTTTTATGTGAGCTCTTTACATGAATTTATAACTAAATAAAAAATATTCCACATACTGTATATTGAATCTGTATTAAATTCTATTTAATAAATAATTTCATAAAAATTTATTTTAAATAAATTTTATATTGAGTTATGTTAAATATAAATTATATATTAAATGTTTTATTTTAAATTCATTAAATATAAATGATTAAATTCAGATTTTTTAGTTATAAATTTATAATGAAATTAAAAATATTATATATTTTATATATTAAAAATAATTTATTTTAAATAAATTATATATTAAATGATATGGTATATTAAATATTGTATTTTAAAGAAATTGTTGTTGCTGGATGTCATTTCAAATGGTGAACCAGGTTATTTTGCAGGGATGTATAGTTCGGTTGTGCCTGGTTGGTTTTATTTGAACGGTTATGGATAGCTTTTTGAAAAATGGTGATTGAGAAATGCGATGACCAGTGTGTGACCCCTAGTGAGGTGAGAAATCGCTTCATTTCTCTAATCGATTTAGTATCGGTGACCCGTTGAGCTGCAAAATACCCAAGGCTGTTCTTTTTATTGCCTGGTTGATTATTTGACATGCTGAACGAGTTTATTTCTCAGAAACAGGCGATTGCATCCATTTGCAGTCACTTTGTTATTCTGTTTGTTGGTCTTGGTGAAGCGTGCTTTCACGGCCGTCCATGACGGATTAAGCTTGCATTTAATGATGAAATCTTGACAAACGCGCACACCTGACCGTTAACGGCACAAGGTTGAGCTTCGGCGGATCTGAGGGCAGATATTGTTGATGTCCATTGTTGGCTTTTAGGATCCCCAGCGCCATTATAGATCATTTTCCATACGCTCCACTGCTTTAAAGCCCATATTTTTAAAAGGGGCGCACACAAGGGAAAGAGCTTCCATCTCATTTACACACGTCTCTAAATCTTTCGCCGTCTCCAGGCCAGAAAAAAGGAAAGGGAAGAGCATCTAGGATGGATGAGAAGCTTTGAAAGCCGTAGGGGCACAAAGGGATGACTAGTCTCTCATTAGACGGGTGTTAAGCTTTGTAAACTTGCGAGGCCACAGGACTGCTAGCCTTGATACTGGCGCTCATCACATATGGATAAAAGCGCAAAGTTTCGACAGTGTAGTGGAGTACACTGTAAAACATCTGCAGTGTCCACAATGCTGTTTTCCTCACAGGGCTATAGCACATTTAAAGGGGTAGCTTACCCAAAAATGAAAATTTGCTGTTAACTCTCCCTCAAGCAATCCACATGTACAGTAGATGACTTTCTTTTTTTTAGTAAACATGATATGGACTAGTATCTGTGAATATTAAACTGCAAAAGTACTATTTAAATATTAATCCTGCATGTTCTGCGAGTACATGAACATGATCTCTAGAACTGCTCTGAGAGTCACTTCATGAGCATTTTACGGTTTCTTTTGAGAAAACTATCGTCATATCATACACAAACAGAAACTTATTCACAGCAACCTGTCAAATTAAATGGTAGTAGTTTTGGTAGTAGTAGTATCACTACTAATATTTACCCGAAAAAATTACCAAAATTTATTTAGCAGAAAAATGCAAATGCAAATACACAACATAGTATTTCTGAAAAAAAGAGAAATAAATATAATAATAAACTATTTAAAAAATGTATTAGAGATGTTTTTGATCATTACAATTTAATGAAACCGTTAAAATGGAATCCAGAAAATTAATGGAAAACAGAATTTGATAACAATAAAACTGAATTTGAGAAAAAATATGTATGTCATAAGGCCTTAAAGATTTTATTACGTTTTTATTAGATTGCTGTTAAATATGGTATGTTACATTATTTCAATTAATTAGAGATGTTTTTTTTGATTAATAAAATGTAGTCTAGAAAAAATGTAAACAGAATCCAGAAAAATTTAAATAGAAAAAATAAATGGAATTTTGAAAAAAATAAAATAAAACAGAATTTGGGGGAAAAATTAAATGGATTTCATGGGACTGACATATAAGGCAAAATGGATTAATTTTAAATAAAGACAGCACAAGAAAATTTTTCAAGCCTATGTTTTAAATGGCATAAAACAATACACACAGAGTGCTTTAAAAACATATTTTTGTTTTTCATATGAATGTATTTATTTATTTTGGTCACACTTTATATTAGGTGGCCTTAACTACTATGTACTTGCATAAAAAAATAAGTACAATGTACTTACTGTGTTCATACTGTACCGCAAAACACTTTTACTGCTATTGAGGGGGATATGGGTAAGGTTAGAGACAGGTTTGGTGGTTTGGGTAAGTTTAAGGGTGGGTTAAGGTGGAAGGGATGGGTCAACAGTGTAATTATAAATGTAATTACAGAAATTAATTACAGATGTAATTACATATAGGTATTTTTTCTTAAAAGTACAATGTAAAAACATGTATGTTCACAATAGGTGCATTGTACCAAATTATTAATTTAAATGCAAGTACATAGTAGTTAAGGCCACCTAATATGAAGTGGGACCTTTATTTTTATTTATTGAGTATTTTATATAATTACTTTATTTAACCCTGGGTTAACCGTGTAGTGGAGTCTGAATGCCTGTAAAACATCTGCAGTGTCCACAATGCTGATTTGCCTCACAGGATTGCAGAATGTTTAACAAACATGACTGATATTATAAGGCAAAATGGGATAAAATTGGGCTAAAATAGATTTAGTTGCAATTTTCTGTGAGTCTGTCCTGAGGTAGTGGGACACTCTCAGTTGAGTGATAGCAAATGAAATTATCCGCATTTTGGAGCATCTGCTCTCCTCGGCTAACAGGGGCATCTCATCCAGGCCTGAAATTAGATGTTTGAAAGCTAATAAAGCTTTTACTTCATAAAATTGTTTTTTAAATGGTTTTATTTCCAATAGTTTGCTTAAGAATTTGTCCGTATAGAGCAACAAGAGCACAGGAGAGATGCAGTGTGTGTGTGTGTGTGTGTTTGGTGAAGAAGAGCATCGGGCAGCTTGAGTAAACTGGCCATGGAATATAACGGAGACACATCTTTGCAGAGCATTCTGGGAATTGGCGAGCCACAGTGCAAATCATATCAAACTACTGGATATAAAGATGTGCCCTTTTGTCCCTGGTGAGCAATGCACATTTAGCTGCTGGTAATTACTGACTAAAAATGAATCTGTGAGGTTATTGGACAGTGAGGGAATTATGCTAATGTATTATGTCTTGCTATACAGCGGCCCCAACAGTATTTGGACACTTAAGGCACACTTAAAAATGTGCAAATGTCATTTATATAACAAAATGTCAAACCATGAAGAGAGAGAGCAAGCACACTTTTTCAAACCAAACTTTTCACAAAAGAAGCATTGCATCCAAAATAAAAGTTTTTGTTTACATAATGTACGTGTGTATTGTGTATATTTATTATGTATATATAAATACACACACATACAGCATATATTCTGAAAATATTTACAATTTGTATCACATATAAATATATTTAATATATAAACGTAACACATTTTTCTTAAATATATACATGCATGTGTGTGTATTTATATATACATAATAAATATAGACTACACACATATATTATGTAAACAAACACTTTTATTTTGGATGGGAATAATCGCGATTAATCATTTGACAGCACTAATATTTTTGTTTTTCATATTTTTATTTGTTTTATTCTATTTTTTTATTTACTTATTAGGCTTTTATTTGTATTGTTTGACTGATTTTTATTCATTAGGTTTTTATTTTATTTATTAAATTTATATTTTATAATATTAATATTTATTTATATATCAATCATGTCATAATTTTGATTGGTACATATTTTGGAGGTTTTCAATTTTGCAGCATTAGTTTGTAGATGCTGCTTGGTTTGATATTCAAGCATTTTTAAGTGTACGTTAATTGTCTAAATATTTTTTAAGGCTGCACATGAATGACTGGATTAATGAATACATTACATATTACAACAGATATAGAACACTTTTAAAATGTATTTGTTTTCATATGTTTATTTGATTCATTTTATTTTTGTTGATTTATAAGTTTTTATTTTCTTATTCATTTTTATTTTATTTTTATTCATTTAATTGCTTTTTAATTTTATTACATATTTCATTTTTATTTCATTTATAATTGTTTAATAACTTTTTTTTAGTATTTTGATTTATTTTGGGTTGTCTGTTTTGCAGCATTGGTATTCAGATGCTACTTGGTTTGATATTCAAGCATTTTTAGGTGTAGATTAATTGTCTAGATATTTTTTTTAAGACTGAAGTTGCCTTCTCGACATTTTGCAACCTTTGTCAAAAGCCTATTATGAAGTCTTTCCAGTCAGGCTTAATAAAAGCGATGTCATGCACACATGTAAACACTATTTACAGACTTGAATGCAAATGTGCGCGCAGGATTAATCAGGGTCAGCGAGTGAGTCAGTGGGTTTGAACCCGTCCTGCCTTCCTACATTTAATCTCTGAGAGGAGTCAAAGGGCTCAGCATTGTGGAGTGCGCCGTGAGCTTTTGAGGATTTAATGAGGTCCTGTGACATTTGATAAATAATTCAGCGTCTCTGCTGATTTTTAAAACCCTGTTGACGAACAGGTGGGACTGTAAATGTTGCTGACCAATGCTTTCCTGAGCTCTTTTAATGGCACAATGCCATTAAATAATGAAATGACTTATTTCTCGCCAACTACAGCCTCACTCCTTTACCCGTTCTGTTCAAGCATGTGCATTAAAAATTTGAGACGTTTCTCCTCTCTGAGAAGCACAGCACCTGCGTTCCTATTTTCAGTCAGTGCTGTCCATTGGGGTTTGTGGCATTTATTTATTTTTTTTTGGTTTGGTTCTTGTGTTGTGCTGAGGAGTATGAGCATGCACAAATACAGGAGTGAAAAGTGGGTTGTCTTGCTTTAAACTTGCCCCCGTTTGGCCTGAACAGATGTGAGGCCTATTTTCGCATGATGGCTCTATTGCAGATGGGGGTCCCCGGGGGCCCAGTCAGCTGAGAGTGTCTCCTGAGAACCGACACACTGACAAAATGCAATAACGCAGGGCAAAATAATTACACTACTGCCCTGCTTGTTCATTAAAGTCAACGTGAAATCAAAACAACACTATTTGCTTTCTTAAAACATGTTCCTACTCTTATTAAAAGAAGAAAGGGTTTGTTTTCATAATTTGTAAACAAAATCCAATGTCTTGCTTCATCTCTGAAGCAATATCTATATTTTTGACCTCGGGTTTTCAATTTTTTTAGGAGCCGCGGACCCCCAAATATCGTCTTCATGTGAGGTGCCCCCCATTTAAAAAGCATTTTAAAACAATTTTAAACTTATTATTATTATTATTATTATTATAGTTTTAGTATTCATTATAGCACTGTACTGTTAGATCTTTCTTTATTTAAATAATTGGTCAAATATTTTCATCAAGTTTTATTTTTTTA
The DNA here is from genome assembly GCF_012432095.1 of Onychostoma macrolepis. Classification (NCBI taxonomy): domain Eukaryota; kingdom Metazoa; phylum Chordata; class Actinopteri; order Cypriniformes; family Cyprinidae; genus Onychostoma; species Onychostoma macrolepis. The sequence continues at coordinate 30,737,996 of NC_081158.1, forward strand.
TTATTTTGTATTATTTTTAATTCATTTTAATATTTTTTAAAATATGTATTTTAATCAATTTTTAAATTTATTTCAATCTGTTCTTAAATTAATTTATTTTAATCTTTTTACATTTGTTACACTGTTTTCTCTCAGTTTTTCCATATTTAAATAATTTTTAAAATATTTTAATCTATCTATTTATTTACTTATATGTGACCCTGGACAACAAAACCAGTCGTAAGTGTAAATTCTTCGAAATTGAGATTTATACATCAAATAAGCTTTCCATTGATGTATGGTTTGTTAGGATCGGACAATATTTGGCCGAGATACAACTATTTGAAAATCTGAGGTTGCAAAAAAATCTAAATATTGAGAAAATCGCCTTTAAAGTTGTCCAAATGAAGTTCTTAGCAATGCATATTACTAATCAAAAATTAAGTTTTGATACATTTACAGTAAGAAATTTACAAAATATCTTCATGGAACATGATCTTTACTTAATATCCTAATGATTTTTGGCATAAAAGAAAAATCGATAATTTTGACCCATACAATGTATTGTTGGCTATTGCTACAAAACCAGCGATCACATATATTTAAATATTTTACTAATATTAATTAACATTTTTGTAATATTTTAATAATATTTATTTAAATAATTATTTTAAAATATTTACTTTTGTGAAATATATATATATATATATATATATATATATATATATATATATATATATATATATATATATATAATTTTACAATATTTATTTCATATAACCATTTATTTTTATTAAAATATATATTTAAATATTCATTATAAATCAAATGTATTTATATTATTTTCATCTGTTTTTGCATTTATTTTAATCTTTTAACATTTGTTAAACTGTTTTTCTCTAAATTTTATAGCTTTTATACATCTTCCTGGTTTGAAAACCTCTGTTTTAGGCTAAATTTTCACATTTCATCCAAAAAAGCTTTTGCTGAATTCAGTATACATTTTATCATTTCTTGTACTCCCTGCAAAATGAAATGCATGACCTTGTCATTTGCCAATGCCATGCTTTACACTTTGAGTTAATAGTTAATACAGTAATTTAATGCTGGCACTTCCATTAGGATACCACTCTTGCTCAAATATTGCTTAATTATGGGCATAAAATGGGTTGTGAATGACATTTCATGTTGATTGTAATGAGTTTATATGAACTGCAGCTAAAAGCTATGGTTCACAGCTCTCTCTTCATCTTCATCTTTCCATTTGCTAACCCCTCTGTGTCCTTCTCCATCTCTGGGCCAGATGCTAAAAGTGGTAGCGTGGCAGGCAAAGCCCGTGGAGCCCGAGCCACCCGGTGTTAATGATGATTAATGAAGAGAGGAGAAAGGCTTCGGCTCCTCCTGGCCCTGCGATGAAGCTCCTGAGGTGTGAGGCTAACTGAGCTCCCTCCTTTAAATGTCTGACAAAGTGTGCTTATGAATTATATCAGTAGCATACAACAGCTCTTTACGACGCCAAGCAAGTTTGCAGGTGTTCCAGGGTTTCATTTGCATAGCCGCGAACATCTCAGGAGGCTAAAAACGAGATGGAGGAGAGTGAAATTCACATGCATTTGCGAGCTGACAAGCATATCTGTCAAGGTTTGTGTGTCTGTGTGCCTCCAAAATTGCTGTTTGTGTGCAATGTTAAAGAGTGCAAACCGGGAAAGGGAAAAAAAAACGGGAGAGAGAGATGTCAGAGAGCAGATCGCAGACGCCTCCTCCACACCAGCTGCCCAACACTTACAGCAATTACATCCACATCTCGCCTGTGCAGCTGGAAAACACATACACACACCCTTTCCACAACACATCAGCGCCTCCACTAATCAAACCGCACTGAATGTCTGCTGGCTCCCGCTGTGGAGAAAAGCTTTTAGTCTGTGCGCGAGTGTTTGGAATACTTTTGACGTGGAAATAGACCCTTGGCAGAACGGCGTAATGCTGGGGTCTTAGTGGCCACTTGTTATGTAGTTGCTAAGGCAACAAATTGAATCCAGTAATGCATAGAAAAGTATTTTTTATGGCTTGCATGAGACCGATATTAACCCCCACATTTGCACCGAAGACGGACGTTTCTAGAACAGAGTAAAATTAAAGATCTATTGATCATATATTAGCAATGAATCAATTTGACTTGTGCTTTTAAAAAAAAAGTGTTTTGGGATGTAATTTCATGCAGTTTTGTTTGTACTGTATTTCATTCTTTTTTTTTTTCTTTTTTTTTTTTTTGCTCTGCTCTGCTATTTGTTTTGCATTATTTTTGTGTTTGTGTTATGTTTTTGTTTTGTTTTGCTTAGTTTTTTTGTTTTGCATTGTTTTTTTGTTTTTTTGTTCTGCTTTGTTTTGTTTTGTTCTACTTATTTTTTTTGTTTTGCAGCATTTTGTTTTGTTTTCCTCAGTTCTGTTTTTTTGTTCTGATTAGCTTTTTGTTTTGCGCTATTTTTTGTTTTTTGTTTTACTCTTCTGCTTTTAGTTTAGTTTAGTTTTGTTCTGTTTCGTTCTGTTTTGTTTTGCCTTGGTTCTTGTTTTGTTTTACTCTGCTCTGTTTTTGTTTTGTTTTGTTTCGCGCTCTATAAAAACTAGATTCAGTCATTAAATTTACCTTTCAAATATCACTCATTTTAATTTAATTTAATATATCTCAAAGAGGACTGGTACTTTGCTTTCATAATAGTGGACCTCTAGTGCTTTTTTAACTACTAAATTAATACATTTAAAATGTAATTATATGCTCATTAATTAATTGCTATTGCATATGTTAATACTGTTACCTTGTTTTAATAATATGGGACCTCTAGTACCATTAAATGTGTGTATATTACAAATGCCAATCAATAAATAAATTGATAGCATTTTTATATTATTATTATTATTTATTATTATATCACAATTATTATAATTATTTGTATTTTTTTTCTAATTTTTATACAGTTAAATTAATACATTTAAAATGTAAGTAAAATATATGCTCATTAATTAATTCCTGTTACATTTGTTAATATTTTTATTGGATTTATTTTTATTTTAAATGAGGTTCATATGGTCAAATATCTACATTTTAGTAAGCATTCAACAACTGCAGATTTCCCCTTTTTTATAGCGTACACCAGGATACAAAACAGTGGTATGTAAGGTCAGACACGGACAAACATGAATCATCCTCGGCTCTCAGGCGAATAACGCTTGGAGGAAATCAGTTGGTGTTATTTAACTAATTCATAAAGAATTCATCACCTCTAATAAGCATAATGTTTCTGTTTCCAGCATGGAGAGCAGTGCTTTATAATGTAGCACTTCTCCAGAAGGGACTTGTCACTGTATTAATGTAGTTGAGTGCGGCCGTTCCAGCGTTGCTCTTGTTCCAGCTTGTGCTTTAATTGGAAAGCTAGAGATTTCCTGTTGGTGGGCCATTGATTTTTATTTGCATAGTTATTTGTTGATGGATTCAATGCCGGTGGTTTTATATTGATCAGCTTCAAAGAGAAGGCTATGGGCGAGGCAAAGTGGCTTGAGCCTAAGCCACTTTGCCTCTTAGAAAGTTATAAGTTATAAAATATTATTATAGTAAAGTTGGCTAAAACGGCCAACTTATTGATCTGCTATTTAAGCTGCTTCTTCTGAGCAAAAATTTAGTCAGTAGCCTGTATCTCCGAGCTTTAAAGCTACAACCACCAAACTTGGGTCAGACCTTCAGACTGTTCTGAAGTTAGTTGCTTATGGTTTTTGAAAACCATAAAAAAAAAGCACTAAAAATCCCATAGACGTTCATTGAGGAGGTCAAAACTTTTGTACAGTAAGACTTTAAATTTAGATTTAGATTGCATTAAGCTGTCTATCTAGCGAAGCATAATGGCTATCCTAGACAACACGTTAAATCATGCAAGCAACTTACTAAAACATGTTAACAACATGCTAATCATGTTAGAAACATGCTAAAATAATGCTGACATGATCATAATTCTAAAACATGCTAATCATGCTACAAACATGCTATCATGCTATCAACATACTAATAAGGTTAAAACATGCTAATCATGCTAAAACCATGCTAACAACATGATACTCATGCCAGAAACATACTAGCGATATGGTAACAACATGTTAATCATGGTAAAACATGTTACTAACATCCTAACAACATGCTAATCATGGTAAAAAAAAAATGCTAGTAACATGCTAATAATGATAAACCATGTCAGCAACATGCTAATCATATTAAAATATGCTATCAACATGCTAACAACATGTTAATAATGCTAAAACATGCTAGCAACATGCTAATCATGCTATCACTAATTTATCTAAACTTTCAAACTTCAAGTTTTTACAACTGCTTCAATCTTTCAGTCAAGGCTTTATCAAGCCAACTTCAAAGTTTGTTCACGAACTTATCTAGTTACACACAATGCTTTCGCTCCACCTACAGATATAATTCTACAATCCCACTCCATATTTATGAACACTAAGCTTCAAATTCATGGCTGGCACTTCAGCGTTTTTTAAATTTTATTTTATTTTATTTTTTTGCATTAAAGGTTTTCTTGATATTACGGTGTCTTTTTAACACAGTTAGCATGTAAGACCGGGGTGTATTTAGCAAGGGTTGACTGGCTGACCACAACAGTTTTCTGAATTAAACGCTTCTCGTAAGGCTTTAGCTCACTGTATGCCGTGTCCTTCCATATATATTCCAACCAGAGCTGCAAAGATAAAAGGCTTAAATGGATTAGCAATCATTACAGTTACAGTAGAACGGAAAACGTTGCTGTTTGTAGTCGAAGCACGCACATGGACATGCTGTTGGAAATGATGTTGTGGCTGCTGCTGTATCGCTTACAGTGACCTGCCGGTGGCTCAGTCCTGTGTGTGTTTGTCTTTTACTTTTGGACTCTGCTATTTATATATCGTGTGCTTATGGAGGCATGTTTCTCACCAGTGCTCTCAGTGGGAGTTGTATGATTATTTGGATGCAAAAGGCAATGGAAAAATGGAATGGAATGGAAAAGAGCATTCAGATGCATTCAGAGGCAAAGAACACCAAAGAGAATTGCTACCTTGTTTTTATTTTAAGGGACCTTGAACACACACACACACACATTTCAGTTTATACATTAATAATATGCATGTATATATGTATGTTTCATTAACAATAACTTTTTCCCATTATGGGGCAATATTTAAGGGTAATTTGTAAAGGCATTTTTTCATACATATTAGTATATTGCTAACATGTTTTAGTATGTTGCTAGCGTGATTTAACGTGTTGTCCTGGATAGTCATTAAGCCTTGCTAGTGATAAATACTCTGTCTTAACTGTTCAAAAGTTTTGCCCCCTCAATTAAAGTCTATGGGATTTTTTTATTTATTTTGTTAATTATATGTGTGTTGTCTTGTATATCAAATACTAAAAATGCTTAAAATCACTAAAAATCTCATAGACTTTAATTGAGGGGGCAAAACTTTTGAACAGTTAAGACTTAATGACTATCCAGGACAACATGTTAAATAATGCTAGCAACATACTAAAACATGTTAGCAATATGCTAATCCTGCTAACAACATGCTAATCATGTTAAAACATGCCAGCAACATGCTAATCATACTAAAAATACTAGCAACATGCTAATCATGCTAGAACATGTTAGCAAAATGCTTTTTTGACAAAAATCATTGTCGGTTATTGCTCTTGTTGACAGAATACACATCCAGATAGGCTATACAGTATATAGCCTACATGTGTGGATGTATTTATCCCATCTCATAATCTAAGACTATTTTCTTGGCAAAAACTGGGTAAAAGCTGGTTAATATATAATTACAATTTTAACAATAAAATAAATGCACTTAAAATAATAAAATTAATATATTTAAAATGTAAAAAAAAAAAAAATCCAGATTAATTAATTGCCATAATTCATTTGCCAGGAAAACCTTTGTTTTTGGGATGTACTATATACATATACTGTTAAAATGTTGTAAAAAATGTTATCATTCTAATATGCTGATTTGGCTCTCAAGAAACATTTTTATTGTTATCAATGTTTGCTGTTTAATATTTTTGTTGAAACTGTGATACACTACTGAAAGTTAGGCATAGGATTTTTTTTAAAAAATCATAAATTAAGAATAAATAATTATAATTAAAAAAATAATAAAAATAAAAATAAATAAACTAAAATATTGAAATAAAAATTGTAATAAATTGGTCAAAAAGTGACATTTATAATGTAATAAACATAAATGCATATAGCCTATACAAACACAAGCGCACTACATATGATGCCAAAGTGGAAATGCTAAACCGAAAATACTCTGTATATATACATTGATGTTAAATAATGAGTCGAGATCAGCAAAACATGTCATCTACTGTATAGAGATGATTTTTGTAAGAGATAAATTGCTTGTGGCTTTAAAATGATTGGGGAGAAGCAGAGAGAAACGAGTTGACGCACCATTAACCAGCTGGTTTCCCAGCACCTATCAGCTTTTCAAAGGTGAAACGGCTTAATCGAGTCTGCAAAATGGGGATGATTAAGGTCACCGAATAAAAACGCGTTCGAAAATCACTGCTGAGCGCATACTCAACCTTTAGCAAAGAGCAATCCTGTGATTCAGACCAATTTGCGGACAAACAAATAATCATTCGGGCCGTGATTGTGCCACAGTTACTTTCACACTCTACCAATGCAGCAATTTAGCCTGAGTGATTTCAACTTTAATCTGTAATAAAAATAAAGCGAGCGGGCTGTTAGCGCTTAGCTTGTTAGTGAGCTCTCGTTTTATTATTGCCGAAGAAACAGGAAACACTTGCACTGATTGGATCTGGGAATTCATGATCATCTAATTATGCTAAGTTCCACTGAGGGAATGTCTTTGAGGAGCGTCAACAAAAAGGCTTAATAACTGACAGCGAAGGGAATTTTTTTCAGTTTAGGCCATCGCCAAATATATTTCATGTAAATGATGATAAACAATAGATAAGACAAAAATGTTATGAGATGGGTGAGCTGTATACACACATTATTTGCATATCGTATTGTGCCAGGTTTTGACAATTCTGTCAGAGCTCCAAGATGCTTTATAGTTTCAGATGAAGAAATAAAAGATCAAAATCTGTTGCTACCGCAAGGCTTCAGTGTCTCTCCGTCTTGCTGTCGTTTCTGGCTAATTAATTTCCACCCTGAGCGCTTCTGTTATGGCTGGCTGACAGGTAACGTTCTAAACGCATAACTCGCATGCAACCAAGCACCTTTCGACACAAGCCTTCCATTATTAGGAGCCACTTTTATGGTGCTATTTGTGCTGCAGTGCTATTAAATGGTATATTTCGGCTATGATGCTAAAAGTGGGCATTAAAATGACAGTCTTTAAACTAGATTTGCTTGCAAGGCAGCAAAAGCATAGTGTTAGTTTTTGATGAGATGTTTTAGATTGAGTTTAGGCTTTCAGCAACCAATATAGTTGGAAATATTTGAACAAGCTATAGAGCATGATAGACATTTATAGAACAGATCAACATATATTATATTAGCAATCTGGCCTAGAACCAGTTTAAAATAAAGTGAAATTAATATTATAAAATAAAATAAAGTAGATTATAATAAGATAGATAGATGGTTTTGTTTTTGTTTGTATAGCTCTCTGAAAAAAAAAAAGATTCAATAATGGCATTTTTCTCTCAAATATTTCTCAATAATCACTAAGCTCTTTTTTATTATTATTTTATTTTATTTTATTTATCAAAGAGAACTAGTTTGTTTTTCCACTAGGAACCTCTATTACCATTAAATGTATGTATATATTATGGCTGTCAAAAAATTAATTGCATTTGTATTCAATTACTGTTAATCATTTTAATAATTTATTTTACAATAAATTATTTTTTTATGAATGAAAACATTTTTTTTTTCCAATTACATTTAAACTAACAAATTTAAAATGTATAAAATGTAATAAAATGGACATTAAAATCACTTTGCATTTGAGATTACGCTAGTGTTTTCAAGACAGCAAAAGCATGGTGTTTTGATAAGAAGTTTAAATTTCGCTTAGATTTTTGGCAATCAATATTGTCTGTAAACATGTAACATGGAAGTAAAATAGGTTGCGAATGTCTTTTTTTCATGCTGTGTTTTGAAGCAATGGTTTGCTCAAAAAGTAAAACTTTGCCATCAATTATTATGTCATTATAAACCCATATGACTTACTTTCTTCTGTGGAAAACAAATGGAGAAATTTTGAAGAATGTCCATGCTGCTCTTTCTGACTGGCAAGTTTTAAAAATGCACAAAATTATCATGTGTTATGAAAGCAGTCCATGAGAAAAGTAATTTACTTAGAAACACTCAGCAAATTTAACAAAAATGACAAATAAATGGCAAGTAGCACATTGAAACTGTATTTTCTTGTAAAACATATTCCAATAATGTCCAATATTTACAATCTCAAAAAAAAAAAAAAACATTTTTCCAGTGTACATTTCAAGCCCTCTAAAGCCATACAGACAGAAATTTGAGTCAATATTTGCAAGGATGCATCTGATTTGAGATTTCAGGTGCCCAGTTTATTACACTATAAACTTTTTAAATGCAATATGGCTGTGGAAACTTTTGCCAAATGGGGGACGTTTGCATGCAAGCTGGTGTTTTTAGAGACCGTCACATCACTTGTTAGTGCGACATGGGGGTAGCAAGAGAGACAGCGTGGGAGAAAAGACACAGGCACGTCGGGACGCCTGTGAACGCGACACATGGAGGTGAGCAGATGCACTGAGAGAGTGCGGGATGTGGCGCGATGGCTTGTGAATGCAAAAAAACTCTCCGGAAGGTCAGATCTGGCGAGACGGTTGAGTCATTTGACCGTCTGCTCGGGATCTGGTAGAGGTGATAATTTCCCTGCGGTGGTGTCAAAATGCCCCGCCGACCCACAGATAGACCTTTCACTGCACAAATCCAAGGTTTTCATTGACCTCTCTCTATGATTGAACTGTGCCAGCTGAGTGGTGCACTCACACCCCTAATTTGCTTCCAAGCGTCCAATGCAGGGGCTTGATGAAAGACCGAGGGCAAGTGGAGTGAGAATTTGCCCCACACTGGGGTCTGTTACAGGTTCCATATGCACTGAGAGCATCCGCATCTGTTCATTTCCACGGAGAGACCTTGAAAACGTTCCAAGATTCTTCTTTTATCACAATTAGTGCATGAGGGGTCTGTGATGCTGTCTCTGTGAAGACCCTCAAATCTAATGCTGCCCTACACGTTTAGAGGTTGTAAGAGTGGTGTGATGTGTGTTCAAGTGATGCTCTTTGTTGTTCTTGATCTGATGGGAAGTGCAGCTTGGTTGTGTAAGAATAAGCAGCTGAATGAGCAGGAGTGTGAGGATCTGTGAAGATTCCTCTCAAGTCTGATGCTTCTGGCAAGTTTGAAAGCTGTAATTATGATGTGATGTGCATTCAAGTAGTGGACAAAAATGGACCATTTTTCACTTCTCAACTGAGACAGAACGGTTTTTAGAACAACAAATTAAGTGCTTTATATATAGTTTCTTATGCTCACAAAGGCTGCATTTATTTGATCAATAACTACAGTGGGGCAAAACAGTATTTAGTCAGCCACCAATTGTGCAAGTTCTCCCACTTAAAAAGATGAGAGAGGCCTGTAATTTTCATCATAGGTATTCCTCAACTATGAGAGACAAAATGAGAAAAAAAAATCCAGAAAATCACATTGTAGGATTTTTAAAGAATTTATTTGCAAATTATGGTGGATTAAGTATTTGGTCAATAACAAAATTTCATCTCAATACTTTGTTATATACCCTTTGTTGGCAATGACAGAGGTCAAACATTTTCTGTAAGTCTTCACAAGCTTTTCACACACTGTTGCTGGTATTTTGGCCCATTCCTCCATGCAGATCTCCTCTAGAGCAGTAATGTTTTGGGGCTGTCGCTGGGCAACACAGACTTTCAAGATTCTCGATGGGGTTGAGATCTGGAGACTGGCTAGGCCACTCCAGGACCTTGAAATGCTTCTTACGAAGCCACTCCTTCATTGCCCGGGCGGTGTGTTTGGGATCATTGTCATGCTGAAAGACCCAGCCACGTTTCATCTTCAATGCCCTTGCTGATGGAAGGAGGTTTTCACTCAAAATCTCACGATACATGGCCCCATTAATTCTTTCGTTTACACTGATCAGTCGTCCTGGTCCCTTTGCAGAAAAACAGCCCCAAAGCATGATGTCTCCACCCCCATGCTTCACAGTAGGTATGGTGTTCTTTGGATGCAACTCAGCATTCTTTCTCCTCCAAACACGACAAGTTGAGTTTTTACCAAAAAGTTCTATTTTGGTTTCATCTGACCATATGACATTCTCCCAATGCTCTCTAGCAAACTTCAGACGGGCCGGACATGTACTGGTTTAAGCAGGGGGACACGTCTGGCACTGCAGGATTTGAGTCCCTGGCGGCGCAGTGTGTTACTGATGGTAGCCTTTGTTACTTTGGTCCCAGCTCTCTGCAGGTCATTCACTAGGTCCCCCCGTGTGGTTCTGGGATTTTTGCTCACAGTTCTTGTGATCATTTTGACCTCACGGGGTGAGATCTTGCGTGGAGCCCCAGATCGAGGGAGATTATCAGTGGTCTTGTATGTCTTCCATTTTCTAATAATTGCTCCCACAGTTGATTTCTTCACACCAAGCTGCTTACCTATTGCAGATTCAGTCTCCACAGCCTGGTGCAGGTCTACAATTTTGTTTCTGGTGTCCTTTGACAGCTCTTTGGTCTTGGCCATGGTGGAGTTTGGAGTTGGACTGTTTGAGGTTGTGGACAGGTGTCTTTTATACTGATAACGAGTTCAAACAGATGCCATTAATACAGGTAAAGAGTGGAGGACAGAGGAGCCTCTTAAAGAAGAAGTTACAGGTCTGTGAGAGCCAGAAATCTTGCTTGTTTGTAGGTGACCAAATACTTATTTTACCGAGGAATTTACCAATAAATTCTTTAAAAATCCTACAATGTGATTTTCTGGATTTTTTTTTCTCATTTTGTCTCTCATAGTTGAGGTATACCTATGATGAAAATTACAGGCCTCTCTCATCTTTTTAAGTGGGAGAACTTGTACAATTGGTGGCTGACTAAATACTTTTTTGCCCCATTGTATAATATTGTGAAATATTATTACAATATAAAATAAGCAAAAAAGTATACATGGGGAAAAAAAGTTAATTTGTACAAACATTTTTTTAAAATAAAATTTATTTATTCGGAAAGGAAGTGACGTGACTTGTGGCCAAGTTTGGTGTCCCATACTTGGAATTTGTGCTCTGCATTTAACCCATCCAAGTGCACACACACAGCAGTGAGAAGTGAACAAACACACACGCACACATTGACGGTGGAGAGAGCACTGGACATTCACTCTACCCACCTACAATCCCTGCCGGACCTGAGACTCGAACCCGTGACCTTTGGGTTACAAGTCCGACTCTCTAATCATTAGGCCACATTTACATTTGATCCAAAATACAATAAATTCCACAATATTGTGAAATATTAATAAAAATGTAAATGTGTTTGTGTATATATCAGTTTATTGCTTCCTTGCTGAATAAAAGTATTAATTTCTTTCAAATAAAAACAAAAAACAAAAAACGTTTAAGTAAACTCACACACTCACATTTCTAGTTAAAATATGCTATAAATGTACTTTTAAAAATCCAGTTTGTATAGTTAATAGAAATTAATATGAATAATAACAATTATCATGGCATTTACTGTATGTACGTTCATTTTCAAAAATACCATCAGTACTTCAAAAATACCATCAACACTTCAATAGCTTGAAGTTACATGAAGGCAGGTGTTTTTAGAGAGGGAAGTGAAAGCATATATAGAAAAGAGCAAAATATATAGAGTATCCAATAGCACAAGGCTTTAGTTTGATGGCGATAGTGTTTCAGAAAGGGAGAGAGGACATGACCTTGAAAATGTTGCATTTAAGTGCATTATCGGGATTGAGAGAAAGTTGAAGAGAGTAAAGGAAAGCACAACAACGGGAGTCAAGGCCACAGCGAGTGTCCACTCCTGAGAGCACAGCACACTGTTTACACGGCCAATTTAAGGCTGAGCTGCTCCCTTCATCTCTGCTTGAGCCATTAGCTGAAGAGCGCTAGCGTTGACCCCATCTGTGCTCTAGAAATCAATAGACGGCCAGATGAGCACCTGGCCCTGTGCAAAATAAACTTGTAGGAAGTCATTGGTAATGGTTATCAGAACTGTCTTGTCTGATGCAAAGAAAGCGGTTACATTGTTCTAGAGTTTCTAAATCTTTATCAGAACTGTCTTGTCTGATGCAAAGAAAGCGGTTACATTGTTCTAGTCATTCTAAATCTGTTTAGAATTTTAACATCACAAGTATAGATAGATTAGCCTGACTACGTCAGACTTCGTACTTCCGCTCAATTTCATTTCGCTTCTGTACTCAGTCTGATATAGCAGACTATCTCCCAGTTTATCTCCGGCTCCGCAGCAGCCGGGCCAATCAACGAACAGAGGGCGGGCTGAGAGCCGTGACGTAGACGCTAAGCGCTGAATTTAAGATTGTAGTAGTTTAGATTCAGGTGAGGGCAGGTGCGGACTTAGCAATTTGGGGGCCCTAAGCAAATTCCAGGTCTGGGGCCCCCATACAATAACTATGTGTCCTTTTATGCTTAACCCCTATTTTGCTCGCTCGCTCTAGTTTTTAGTTTATCCCTTCACAACCAGTAATTAGTCAACTTGCTGCTGTTCTAAAGCAAAATTAGGCTACCTTATTTTTTTTCGGATCACAAAAGGAAGACATTATCAAAAAATAAATAAATAAATAAAAAAAGAAAAGAAAAATGCGTGCACTTGTCCAAAAACTTTTCAATCTTTTTACAAACATAAAACTATCCCATGCAACTCATTCCATATTCCAAGTGTTTATAACCCTTCCTTATTTTGCTTGCTCGCTCAAGTTTATAGTTTATTTGTACCATCACAACCAGTAATTTGTCAACCTGATGCTGTTCTAAAGCCAAATTTGGCTACCTTATTTTTTGAGATTACAAATGAAGACATTATCCAAAAAAAAAACAAACAAAAAAAAAAAGCTTGCACTTGTCCATTTAATAAATTGTAAACCTTTCCAATCTTTTTACAAACATAAAATTATCCCAGGAAACTCATTATATATTCCAAGTGTTCTGAAGGCATACTGTAGGCTTTGCCGAGAAACAAATCGAAAATAAAACCTATTATAAAGGGAAAATCTCCAGTCATTGCATTCGTGCATTTATACGAGTACGCGGCAGTTCGCGTCGGTGCGCCTAGAAGAAGCACACAAGAGAGTCATTTTGAAACATCAAGATATAAATAAAATTGTGACTTGAAACACAATACTTTCTTTACTGAGGTGAATATCTCTGTTCTGAGACAGCCTAGAATGCTCGCAAAGAGCGCTCCCTCATGATCACTATAGCTGTCTCTCACTTCAGTTCATTTCGATCTCACGACGTTCCGTTAATAAGCTCTACACTGCACAATGAATCTCTTATTTACATCTTTGTTATAATGAAATGATCCCCGAACTTGCAGAACTCGGAACATGACAAAAACTCGGCATTTTGATCGGTAAGTGGATTCTAACTTAAACACTTCTGGTCAATGCGTTCAGGAAATCAGCGCACATGTCTGTGAACAGCTACAGTGCTCAACGTTGCAAATATGTTTTGCCAATATCAGATGGGGCCCCCTGATTCCCCGGGCCCTAAGCGGCCGCTTACCTTGCTTATTGGTTAAGTCCGCCCCTGGGTGAGGGAAATATAAAACAACAGCGGGCATGGAGACATGGGATGCTATTCGCTCTGTTGTGGAGAATATTCCCGGCATTTGCCAACTGAAGCCCAAACAAGAAGAGTGTTTGGCTCACATTTTGAATGGAGGTGATGTTGTGGCGATAATTGTGATTGTGTGTGTGTGATGTGATTACTTCACATAATCTGCAAAAGTCGTTCACAGCCATCTTCACTCCGGTATTTCGCTCAATGGTTTTGTTTTCGCCGCATACCTGTGTTTACAGCGGAAGTTCGAGGTGGCTGAGCCAGCGAATAACATACGTCATAACCAACCGTTATGTGATTGGCTTACAGGTAAACCAATGATTATAAACTTCAGACAAGTGCCCGCCCACGAGAAAGTAAACGCTTGTCAATTATGCCCTTCCAGACACTGTCTACGAAGCAAAGCGAAGTAGCAGAGTTTGGTATTACCAGGCTAGATGTTCTCTGCTTTCACAGCATGTTTGTGGCTGCCAGGTTTCAACTATAGAAGCACGCAACATCCGGTAGGTGACGCTTGCTCGCTCTCATTGGCTATCGCGGGTATCATGTCAGAGGCAGCCCGATCAAGAGTCGTAAATATCAAACATGTTTGATATTTACGATTTGAGTTCAGCGACACTCCGTCTCAATCGGGAACAGATAAATAATCGTAATGACACCACACAATAGAGGATTTTCGGACCAAAAATCGCTTGCGACAAGCCGCAAATCGGGCCACCCCGATCGTTCTGGGGTGCAAACATAGACTGTAAAACTCTCCAGAACACTCTCGTTCACCTTTCCTGGCTGGTGGAATGATCTTCCCACCCCTATCCGGAGTGCTGGATCCCTGTCAATCTTCAAGCAACAGCTGAAAAGTCATCTCTTTCGACACTACTTGACCTCATCCTAAACTTCTCTTTATTTATTCCTTCCCTTGCTAGCATGTACTTATTTGAACAACGCCTGAGACTTGGTGTTACAAGCACTTCGTCTGTCTGATTGCCTCTTCAAGATGAATCGCTTTATGTATTCCCCAATTGTAAGTCGCTTTGGATTAAATGTAAATGTAAAAAAAATGGACGTAGTGTCCATGACGTCACCCGTAGGTTTCTAAGGGTGTTTCTCAAACGGAAGGCTGGATCCTACCGAGGCTGCGTCCTTCCTAGTTCAGTCCTTCAGAGTCTTGTAGGCTAGACTCCTCATCGGCATATAAACGCTAGAATGAGACGCTCTAGTAAGTGCGCGTGGCTACGTCACATATGTTCCCGCCCTTACCGTCAGGGCACAAAAACACTAATAAAACTTAGTTTTGGAAAAAAACCTTTGTATTACAAATCTTTATATTATTTGGCTTTCTATTAATGCAATACAATGAAAAACCACCATCTATGATCTCCCTGTGGCATAAATTATTGGCAGTTTAGCGTTTAAGTAATTTACACCAAAACAAAAGATAACATCTATCCTTTCATGTCCGAAAACATTATTTTTGTCTTAGATTTCATAATAAATTCAGACAAGCTCAGTACTGACTCGTTTTTCGTCAGTTTATTTTCATGAAATGGAATGGGTACAAAGGATTGTGGGTGATTGAAGGTCGCGGAGGATACATCCCATGCATCCTTCAAATTCAGCTGAAAGAAGGACGCGAAACGAAGGCTGTATTCCAAGGATCCTTCCGATTGAGATGGCCTTCAGCGACATTTGATGACGTGGCAGCCGAGATATGCAACCTTTGTAGGATGCAGCCTTCCGTTTGAGAAACACCCTAAAGAGCATTTTTGAAGCTCAAAGTGGGCGGAGATGGCCGTCGCCATCTTGGCAGCGCGTCACTCCCGGATAATCGAAAATGGGCAAAAAGGCGGGATGTGGATGGAGCTGGTTGCTGAAACCACGCCTGCCAAGCGCGACAGTGGTGACAGCAGCGGCAATCCACCTGTCACTCAAGTGGCCATGCCCTTAATTATGCAGAACTTTAAGGCTTGATATAATTTAAACGGATGAGTTATAAAAAAAAATTCACCCCCCTCACAGTTGTCATGAAGGGCAAAATTACCTATATAGACTAAAATCATTTTTTGTACCAGGCTGTAAACATTTTTTTTTCCTGCTGTAAAGTTGGGCATTTTAACATGGAGAGTCTATGGGATTGACTCCCTTTTGGAGCCAGTCTCTAGCGGCCAGTCGATGAATTGCAGTTTTAATCACTTCCGTGTTGGTTTCAAGAGAGGGAGCGGGAGGTTGCCGCTTGGGTGCAAATCAGCCTTAAAATCCTCTAGTGTGCGGCCAGCCTTATGCACATGCTAACTTTAACTCTTTTTTAGTCTAGTAGTAAACTTAAATCCTTTTAGGAACTGCAGGTCCTAGCCATAGAAAACATAATAATGTTTTATATGGATGACACCAAGTTATAATGAGCTTATGGAACTTTACACATTTACAATTACTTACTATATTATTATTTACTATTACTCCACTAGGTCTGAAATACATATTGTACGTTTTAATCCCCTGGAACACACTACAAACATGATGATCTACAGCATGATGCATTGCTGTGTCTGTCATAATTAAATAATTAAACAGTTTTGGAGAAAGTGGCTGTACATGTGTTTTTGTTTAGTTTTTTTTTACACAAGTTTAAAAAAAAAAAATTTAACAGTCTTCCTTTAACGGACACTAATATAAGACAATACTGCAAAAACAGTTTACTGTCAAGCTGTTATATTCCTGTTATATATTTATTGTCCAACATTCCTAATTTTTCTGTCATTAATTTAATTAATTTCATATGTTGGTATTAATTCAGTGTTTATAATGCTAACACCTGAACTTAAAATATTTTCAGCCGAAATTGACATGGTTTCTAGAGAGCAAAAGATTTTGTGAAAAAAAGGGAAGACTTTAAAATAAAGTCTGTAAAATAAACTGTTAAAAGTATTTGATGATCACTAGACTAGTGATTGTATGTTATTGTTGTCATCGTTCAGGCTGTATTTAAGCTTTAATGCACGGTTTTTTAAACAAATCAGCTGATATTTGCCATAGCGACAGCTAGAATCTAGTGGACTGCCGAGTCGCTTTCACCCCAAAATGGCGGAAGCGCAGGGCTGCTGCTGGGCGCCGCCGTTGCAATGGAACGTTCTACAGAGTTTCGCCTCTTGGTCTTCTATACTCTTTGTTATAAGTCAAACCGAACATGTCTAGAACCATCTGAAAAGATTCAAATCAATCTGGAATTAATAAAGATCATCTGGAATGAACAACGACCACCTGGAAGGAATAACAACAATCTGAAGAGAATAAAAACCTTCATAAAAGATCTTAAGTTTGAGGTGCATCCGAACAGTTATAGAGTGAAGCCAAAAAGAGAAGTAGAGAGGAGAATGAAAGGAAAGAGGGGTGCAGTACATTCTCTTTTTATAGCCTTGCAAGATCAGATATGCAGATTAAGTGTACAAAAGGCCAGTGTGCTAAACAAAGCTGTTTCTATGCATCAGAGGGGCAGAAAACTCTGTTCTTCATCAAATGTAACATGTTCCAAAGTTTAGTTACGACCTCATACATTGTGACCTTCAAATAAGATAAGCTGGTGGTTTCTCACCTCCCGGGGGACCAAAATGGTATCCCTTTTTAGTTACTTAGACAGCCCTGCAAGTCTGACAGCTGTTAAATATAAAACCTGTTTTTCACCAGATATCAAGAGTACAAAAGGGGGCACACATGTCTTAATCTTTAAGCTCATTGTGTGTTAAACATCCTTATTCAAAAACATAGAATCATAATAGTGGATTAGATGCATAATTATAAAAAAAAATTGTTAATATTGAAATAACTCATAAGAAATAATTCATAAAACATTTCATAATACATCAGATATATCTGAATATGCAAATTCTCAAAGGTCGATTCACCAGTAACTTTGATATTTACTCAAATAATCCTTGTAAACATAACAAACAATTCTAAGTAATATATATTTAAAAGTTCAAACTTTAAGTTCTGTAAGCTTGAATTGAGTTCTAGAATATACTCTTTCTCGCCTGAACTAAATTATTTAATGTAGAAATTACATTTGTTTTACATTTTGTTTTTAGTATTTACTTCACAACAGAATCATTTTTTATCAGTGTAATGCAAAATATCAACAAAAACTATGATACTAAAGTAACACTGATACCAGTATGTATGCACACATACACACAAAATCTCGGATGTCGTTGGTTGTGGAAACTGGAGAGAAAATTGTCTTTGATGTCAGTTTGGATTGTTATATCATCGGTGCTGTTCAGCACAGTGGCCTGTGTGTCAAATGTGATTTGTATATTAGATGGACCAGTGGTTCGATAGATCTTGATCTTGGATAGAAAAGCTGAAGTATGTGGAACTGCTCTGCCTGTGCAAATGAATTTCACATTATTGTAGGTCACTGAATTCATTCGGTGTGCCAATCAACCGAGCTCCTTGGGGGACTTGTGTGTGTGTGTGTGTGTGGCGACTTGCATTTCTCCATAGCGTTGATCCAGCGGGTGCTTGTAAATTAAGACTTCCATTTTCCTTTCCTGGAAAAGCAGACTAATTTATCAAACACATCTGTGTGTGTGTGTGTGTGTGTGTGCTCGCTTGTGTGTGTGTGTGTAAATGAGCAACAGGAAGAGCTGTCTCATTTCTTCTGCAGCTGATTTTATCTGTCTGGAGGACGTGAAAAAATGACCCCTGCAATCGTTGCGAGCTTGCCAACAGGAAGCCGGCCAATTTAGAAGGTGGAAAGTCCATTAAAAGATTAATTTAAGGAAGTGACTAGGCTCCTTGTGGACTTATTAGAAGCTCATCAGAATATAGCTGGTGAATTTGATTTATGAGGCAAACTGCTGAATATGTGCTGAGATTCACCAGTCATTTTTCTAGGTTAGATCTGGAAATAATAACACTGTTCCTGTATTACCACCAAGGGACAACTTGTCATCATGCCTTTTTATATATATATAATAATATATATATTATAAAATTAGGTCAATATTTTTTTGGTGAGGACTGATCCTCTTTTAAGTATGAAAAGTATGATTGATCCTTACGTAAAAATATAGATCATAGGTATTTAACTACTGATTTAATTTTATTCATTTATTTTTTGCAGAAGAATTAATGTAAATAAATGTAAAAGCTTTCAAATTAAAAGATAATTCTTAATTAGTAATAATTTTTCGAGGGTAAAATGCAACATTTAATAAGGTTTTCAGTGATAATTGTAATAAGTGTATTTAAATGTAAAATGGTCTAAGATAATTATTGTGTAATTATATAATAATACAATCCTTTATTTATTTATTTATTCATGCAATTTTCAAGCTACTAAATGTTAAAATAGTGGCTTTCATTATATTATATTATATTATATTATATTATATTATATTATATTATATTATATTATATTATATTATATTATATATTATATTATATTATATTATATTATATTATATATTATATTATATTATATTATATTATATTATTTAGATTTTAAAATATATGGTACAACTATATTTCAATACTGAAAGCCAAACAAACAAACAAATAAATGTGTTTTTTCAGTTTTTGAGCTATTAAAAGTAATGGCTTTCAAATTATTTTAAATGGCTATAATTAATAGTTAATAATGGCTATAATTTATAATTGTATAATTAATATAATTAATAATTGGCAGAAATAAATGTATCACTATTGGTGCTAATAACAGACAATTATCAATGCACTTTCATTTACTGCAACTTAAAATATTAAAATATAATGAAAATAATTTAAAATGTATTATGTCTAGAAATATTTCATTGCAATTTTTTATATTAATATAAATAGAAATATTGTCTTTATAATTATAAACATTACTATTTTATTATATTATTCTTATTTATTTATTTTTATTATTGTTTAATTTTAAGTGACCATCAATGTTTGTGGAATAGAAAAGAACAACTTTGATTTCATCCCAAACATCACTCCTTCATGTTTCACAGGAAAAATAAAACATTAAAACTGTGGATGGGTAGCAAAATGATTGTCCAAACAGTTTGTTGTGGACACATCTGAAGTGTCCCTCCTCTCCCCTGCATTTTCTCTCTCACACGAGCACAATTAAGCATTCTGTAGCTCATGCAAGCTTTTCAATATTTATTAGTTGTCGACCAAGCGCAGTGTGGCAGCACCTTTGATGCTCATCCCTATTATTAATGCACATGGCACTGTGTTGGCATTTAAGAGAGGCAAAGTTTGCCATTATATGCTTTTAGTAACGATTTGCTGTCAGTGGCGGACAGGAACATACGCAGAGTCTTTGGAAAGAGCCTGAAACTTTGGCTGCAGATGAAGACTGTACTGGCCTTTAATTTCATGCGCTATTGTACCGTACGCTCCTTTGATTGACAGCTGCGGGCATCATTTCTCATCTCTAAAGCCCAAGTGGCACGTCTCGGTCTCTACCCCTACATTTCTTGACATTGTCCCTTCAACTTTTCACAATAACTGTTATATTTCTTGTGGGTCACTTTGGTGGAAAGCTGCTTGCCAACAAAATAAATTTAACTGTGATTCCCGACACGAACACAAGGCTCATAACTTAGCTCAAATGCTGTGTTATCAAATCATGGCCTGCGATGTGAATAACCCTCCACCCCCGTCAGTGTTTGTCTGTCTATCCCCTTTAGCATGTGCCTGTTTAATATTCATCAAATCAAATTTAATCTGAGGACGCTGCTCGGCAATCGATATTGAGAGAAAGATGGAAAACACTGCTGGCATTTGAGTGCGCAAACATGTGTGTAAAAGCGAGGACAAAATCAAAACAGACCCCCATTTATATGTAATTATAATTTTTAATTATGATGGATTTTTGAAACCATTTATTAAAGTTTTTGAAACCATATGATAACTTTAAGTAAAAAATTATAATTTTAACAATAATTGTTATTTATAGCAGTATAAGAGTCAAGAAGAGTCAATTTTGACTTCATGTCAATGAAGCAAAGTCCCTCTATTAAACAAAGTTCCTCTATTAAACACTTTTTTAAACTATTAAACTATTTTTTATATAATTATAATTTATAAAACTATGTTTTAAAATTTAATTGAATTTAATTTTTAAAGAATATCCTGTTCACTCCTAATTCAAAGTCTTTTAAAACCACATTATAGCCTTCAGTGAAAAGTTTTATTTTTATTTTGTTTTATTATTTTATTTTATTTTATTTTATTTTATTTTATTTTATTTTATTATTTATTTATTTATTTATTTATTTATTTAATTTTATTTTTTTTTTTATTTTTTTTTAGCCTGGTCACTCCTTATTCAAAGTCTTTTGAATCCACATGAAAAGTTGACGTGGAATCATAGGAACAATTTTGTCATTCAGATCCCTCTATTAAACAAATGGTGTTCAATATCACCTTTTTTCTATTTTTGATATATTTGTAATTGTAATTTATAATTGTAACTTATTTATTTATTGAAAGAATATACTGGCCACTCCTTATTCAAAGTCTCTTGAAACCACATGATAGCTTTAAGTAAAAAAAACACAACAAACGTTTAATCAATTTGGGCTTCATGTTGACATTACATCATATGAACACATACGTCATTCAAGTGAAGTCCCTCTATTAGACGAATGAGTTCATAAGGAACATAATGGCCATAGAGACAAGGCAAACCAAACACGATGATTTTTCCTGTTGTGAGAAGACCGACCATCGGCGTCTCGTTGACACTGATTATCTGTGATAAACCTGCTCTCGTTTAATGAGACAAAATGCCCCAGTGAGCTCCAGACACTCAAAGCCATCGGCTCGTTTCAAAGGACTCCTCTCTAGAAAACTTTTGTGGGATGATCAGGTCTTGCTCTGGCTCTGTGTTAGCGTGCGTCGTGGTGGTTTACCTCATTAGCTGGCCTGTGGCTAACGTCTCCTGGTCTGGTGGCTGTTTGTCTGACCTTGGCACAACTAAACACACATTTACACCTCATTAGGACAACTGTAGGAGAGGCCAGTCAAATAGCCGCTCAAAACAGGCCTGCTTCAAAGTGCTAATTTGATATCGTGAGTTAAAAAGAAAGTTTTTCCGCACAAACCAGAGTAGATTAGCTAAGGGAGCTTCATTTGGTTGGAAACCTCAAAGCACGTGTGTTTAAGACAATTAAGTTTGACAGAAATCCTTGTGTAGCGTGTGCACGCTAGGATAATGTTATCCCTGGAGAAGATGTTTTCATTTGCTTAAGCGACACGCACAGTGAACAGCAACAATGTCTCAAACCCATCATCCTTTCGCTCAGGTTTGTTGCGAAAGGATCGTAAGCGTGTGAGCTGTAAACCATAATTATCACTCTTACATTCTCACACACTGACGACGATGTTCTATTATTAAAGTTTAACACTGAGAATATTCCAGTGAGCCATATTGTACTTTTTCTAGCTTACCATACTACTTTTAACATATAGTAATTTTCATTAAAAGTCACTTATAAGAGCTAAAAAAACAACAACATTAATTTAATGCAGTGTAATAAAAAAAAAATGGAATAATTGAATGGAGTTTTTAATTGAAGTGCAATGTAAAATCTGGGTGGATAATAATACATTTCTATTTTTAAAACACTGTATATCACTATTTTTAATGTGAGGATTGATCCTTCTGAAAGTATAATTGATCCTCACATAAAAAAATAAAAAATTATAATAGGCTTTAACTAGTGAGTTTATAATTAATTTAGCAGGAAAATAATTGTGTAAAAGCTTTGAAATAAAAAGGTAATAACTGATTAATAATCATTATATTATAGGAATTATTCTAAAGATATTGAGCAGAAATGCTGAAAGACACAAGCTGCAATATTTAATTATTTCATACAAAAAGGGTTAGAGTAAATGCTTACTATAGTGATTTTTATAAGTGTAAATCTAATTATTAAATGTTAAATGCTTTCAGTTATTATTTTAAATGGCTGTAATTACTAATTTTATTGACAGAAGAAAATCCATGTATCACTATTAATATTGGTATCAGTGATACTTTATTACTTTATTATCAGTGATACTTTATTTTATTTGAGGTTTTGGAGCTAAAACATTAGAGCTAACATTAAAAATAATGTCTTTCAAATTTTATTTTAAATTGCTAATTACTAATTTTATTGCCAGGATTTATTGGCTTTATCACTATTAATATTGGCATCAGTGACTTGATTTTGCATTTAAATGTAAAAATGGTGTAAGAACATATTCTGTAATTCTTAATAAATAATAGGTGCATTTATTGATTGATAGATATCAAAGTCTTTTGATTGAATACTTAATATTAAATTTTAGATGGAAAAGAAAAACATGGTGTCATCCATCACTAGTGTCCTGAAGCAAAACTACTTGAGAGCCGCTGCTTTAGGGTGTTTATAGTAAACTGAACTCTTTTATGTGGAAAAGGGCAAGACAATTCTGTTTTCCATGATTTCTGAAAAATGAGCAGCACTGCATTGGAAATGAGTGTATGTTCCTGACATTTACAGAAGAAAAGCCCGGGTTATCTGCCACATATTGGCACTGACAAGCAGTGAAATGCTCATCTGCTGGAGCCGGTGGCTGTTTGGCTCTCTCTGCAGGGCGAACCGGGGCCTCAGTCAGGGGCTAGAAAACCTGTGTCAGCTGATCTGTTTGTGATTGCCTGTTTGTTTGTCATTGCTGTATATCTGAGGGCCGCGCTCGGGTGTTACAGAACGGAAAGTAACCGCGATGTCGGTTGCCTTGGAGACATCTCTTCTAGTTTTCCTCTTTCTGAGCCGCAGCGACAAATGCTTTGACATGATATTGATTAACACAGAACGTAGTCTGTCTGCCTCATGTTCGGCCCACATGTGAAATCCCACAGTGCATGAGGATGCAGGTGGACTGCTGGCATGACTCATGGGTTTCAGAACTAGTTCCAATTTATATATATTTATAAAATAAAATTTAAAATAAATATTCTTTTGAAAAAAGGCATACATATACCTATACACATACCTAAAATGTATTTGTTTATTTAAGTTAATATTAATTTTTTATAATTTTTATTTCTTCTTCTTCTTATCTTTTATTTATTTAATTAATCCCCAAAAATATAGTAAATATATAAAACAAATGTTTTTTTTTTTTTTATTATTTATATATGTATTTTTATATTTTTACATGAATATATATATATATATATATATATATATATATTGTAAACATTTATTTATTTATTCATTTATTTTTAAATAAGTGCATTAGATACTAAAATATGAATTTATTTTATTATATATTTAAATTAATATATTTGAAAATGTTTTATACATGTATTATTTATTATTATTAAAAATAAATAAATGGATATTTCTTTAATAATAATAATTATAATAATAATAAAATGCATTAGATAATAAAATGTAAATGTTTAAATGAATATATTTGAAAATATTTTATACATGCTACTTACTATAATAATAATTTAAAAAAGGTATATTTTAATTCTAAAAATTGTTTGTAGATTTTGTAAGACAGATTTTTATCCACACAGTTGAAGGAGTGGGCATGAATACTGCACATCCTATATATCTGTTTGCTGTCTTATTTTGCCTGAGAGCAAACTTTGGTTCTCTGTGTGTTTCTGAGTGTGTGTGTGTGTGTGTGTGTGTGTGTGTGTGTGTGTGTGTGTGTGTGTGTGTGTTTGTGCGTGTCTGTAAAGAGGATTTGAGATTCACAGAGACAGATCTCTCTGAGTGTTTAGACTTCATCCAGGCATGCAATTTATTGCAGCTTTCAGCAAGATGAAAGCGTTCAGCGTTCAGCGTCCAGCTGTGTGCAGCAGCAGAGGTGTGTGTACCTGCGGCCATCACGGCTTTAAAACACACACGCGGCTCACACTGACACAATGGCTGTTGGAGCTAAATGTGCATCATAGTAAATGTTGTGTGAGAATGGCTCTGTGTGCTGTGTGTAACGATTACAGGATGATGCCAGGCCATTTCAGTCGCTTTTGTTGAACACTATTCTAAGATGTGGCATTTTCTGGTTGTGTTTACATGTGCAACAAAATGCTGATGACTCCAAGTGACATTTGCATTATAATGCAAAAAGTAAAAAAAAAAAAAAAAACGTCATCACGATGTCAAACCATAAACATGCACATATTATCAGCTGACATGCAATTGTTTAAAGCATTTGTGAAATATT
Organism: Onychostoma macrolepis; assembly: GCF_012432095.1. Classification (NCBI taxonomy): domain Eukaryota; kingdom Metazoa; phylum Chordata; class Actinopteri; order Cypriniformes; family Cyprinidae; genus Onychostoma; species Onychostoma macrolepis. Next base: position 30,763,088 of record NC_081158.1, read on the forward strand.
AAGCATAATCAGCAGCTGATGCATGCAAACATACTCACTGACCCTCTTATGTATGATCATGTGTGAATGAATTAAATGAATCGAGTAGCATGTTTCATGGCCATACAGTATATAATCTTTAAAATATTTGTAGTGTTATATAGTATATATATATATATATATATAGTGTTATTCCCTCTAATAATTTATTTAATTATTTTAAATGATTATGCATTTTGTAAGTCTTTTGATATAACAGAAGCAGCAATTATATTTATTTTGTTTTATATTTTATAAGTGTTAATAATAATGGCTTTCAAATTATATTACATTTATTTATTTATTTGCCATTTTGGAGCTATTATATGTTAATAAAAAAGGGTTTTCTAATTGCTGAATAGCTGATATTTACTTATTTGTTTGTTTTATTGTTTTTAGCATTATTGTTGTTGTTGTTTGCAAATAGCTATGATGGCTATTATTACTAATTTCATTGGCAAAAATCTATGTATTACTATTAGTCTGTGACATGCATATACAGTAAGTCTGAAAAAAAAAAAGTAAAGAATGACGCAACAAGCACGCAACACTTCTTTAGCATTGTGGCTTGAGGGCAGTACCTGTTTGTTCAGTTAATGATATATTTCTGATATTTCTTCAGAATTACCCTCACTTTGTTCGTCCTTAATGATTGAAGTTGTTGCCTACAGACACAAACTTTCATTTTTTTCCAGTCAGTTATCCTTTTTCTGCCGCTTGCGTTGGAGATACATTGACTGCACTTATGTCGGTACAATTATGAAAACTTGCAAGATATATGGAGCAATAGACATTCCTATGTGTTGGTGTCAATAGCCTTTCTTTTACACCACAGCTGTGATGCATATCATCCTACTCTCTTTTACTAGTCAAATGCAGGTAGTATTAGAAGCTAGTTATGGTAATTTAATGCTTTTTCCTTTTTCTTTTTCAATCTTTGTTTTCCTTCCCACCTTTGGTTTGCTCACTGGGGGTTTGTTGCATCTATTTATTCTCTGCAAAGCCGCAGTGGGGTAATTTTTAGTGAAAAACACTGCACAAACCAGTCTGAATGAAACTGAATTAATGATATATTGTATTCAAATCTCATAGAGACTATTTTGACTGTGTATGATTTATTATTTCTCACTTTTATGCAGGTATAGTAGTTCTGAACCTGAACATTTACGTTCACTTACATTAGCATAGCCATACAACATAGTGACTCAAACAGTTTTCATTTTTGAACCTTTAATTTATTTAGGCTTTTGCTGGAAAGGAGTTTTGTAGACTAGACATCATGTGACTTTAAAGGGACAGTTCACCCAAAAATGAAAATTTTGAAGAAATGCTGGTTACCATTGGTAGCTATTTACTTCCATAGTATGAAACAACTACTTTTAGTTACCAACATTGTTCAAAATATCTCTTTTTGACTACGTATGATGTATTAGATGATTTAGAAGAAATTGTGAAGAATGTTGGTAACCAAACAGTTGACGGTAGCCATTGACTTCCATTGTTTTTTCTTTCATACTATGCAAGTCAGTGGCTACCATCAGCTGTTTTTTGTTACCAAACATTCTTCAAAATATCTTCTTTTTGACAATGAATGATTTATTAGATGATTTCTAAGGTACAGTATTTGGAAGAAAGTTGATAACCAAACAATGATAGCCATTGACTTCCATAGTACTGCAAAAATACTATGAAGGCCGATGGCTACCGCCAACTGTTTGGTTATCAACATTGTTCCAAATATCTTCTTTTTGACTATCTATAGAAAATATTTTGAAGAATGTTAGTAACCAAACAGTTGATGGTAGCCATTGACTTCCTTGGTATGCAAAAATAAATAAATACAATACAATACAATACAATACGATAAATACAATGAAAGTCAATGGCTACTGTAAACTGCTTGGTTATCAACATTCTTTCAAATATATTCTTTTTGACTATGAATTTATTAGACGATTTAGAAGATATTTTGAAAAATGTAGCCATTGACTTCCACAATATAGAAAATACTTTGGAAGTCAATGGCTACCATCAGCTGACTAGTTACCAACATTCTTCAAAGTATCTTCTTTTGTGTTCAACAGAAGAAAGAAACTCATAGAGGTTTGGAACAACTTGAGGGTGAGTAAATGATGACAGAATGTTCTTTTTTTGGGTGAACTGTCCCTTTAACTGAATGCTCTTCTTTACATCTTACCTGAAGCTCTGTGGAAACTCTGGAAGCTGAAAGCCCTGCCATTAGCAGAGCGAGCATGTCACCGCACACCTGATGAGGCTAAATGGCACTTTTGTCTTCAGCTCAGCCCTGGAGAACCCAAAACAAAGCGTCAGCAAAAACAAAAGCTGCTCTCTACGCCTCGCCGAATTTGTCACCTGACAGGAATCTAAAGCAGCAGCCTGCCTTCCCCAAAAAGTGTCCCTCTCTTTCTCTCACTCTTCCCGGCCTTCACTGTTAGAGGAGATATATGATACTGTAGATAGAAAGCCAGGGCTCTTAATAAAAATCATCCATTTCTGTCACAGCCTAGCTGAGGGAGGTGAGGAAATGCATTTGCACAGTATCAATAGGTGATTTTTATTTATTTATTTATTTTTTTTTGCATCCCTCTCCACCTATTTTCCTCTTTGTAAAGTGGTTTCCTCTGAAATGGGGGCATTGGGTGGCAATGTCGTGAATCTCCTCTAAATCGCTTCGTCTTTTGTACCTTTCGTTCTGGCCTGAAGGGCTGCTTACCATTAGCAAGAGATGAGATGCCCATCTATTATCATTGTCTTTAACGAAGGTGAGCGAGTCTTCAGAGGAGAGGCTGAAAATCTGCACTTCATACACAAACAAGTTAACCTTGCCTTCTAAACGAGGACATAACATGCTTGTTTGTTATATTAGGTAACCCTTTACAATAAGGTCTCTTTTTATTAACATTAGTTAATACTTTAACATGAACTAGTAATGAACAATATATGTTTACAGAATTCATTAACCCTTGTTAATGGTAGTTAATAAAAAAAATGTTCATGTCAGTTCACGGTACATTAACTTTTGTTATACTACGGGGCCTTTGAATGCTTGAATCTGATTGGCTGACGAACGTTCTAAGGTGTGCGATTATTTTCAGGGAAACGCACGGCGAACGTAGTTCCAGGCAGCTCTTGACCGCATTACATGACCATATCACTTCGCCAAATGATTTCTGTTATTTCAAAGGTCTTTCAAACCAAAACCCACAACGACACTGGCCAAACAAATAAATATAGTAAACAATATGATAAAAACGACAGATCATGTCCATGTTTTTGCCACAAAATTACGCTTTATTATGTACAGAAAGCACATACTCAATCTCTCCCGCTCTCTCTCCCTCACAGACCGCACATACATAACAGTTACAGTTTGCACACACACTAACATACATCGCGCTAATGTTGTTAGCGCTACTCTGACGATTTTATCAGTAAACAACTTAAAAACTACATGACTTCTCACAAGCGAGGTAACAACAACGGCGCTGTTCGTGAACAAAAGGAACTAAGTTTCACTGTAACTAGAGACATTGCTGCCGAACACTATTGAGAGACGCACAGAGGTAATTCTCTCTGGCTGTGTTCGAAATGCCATACTATCATACTACTCTTACTATTTCTGCAGTATTCAGGATGTATGCTGCGCATAGTAGCCTATGCAAATTTTTACTGTATGCATGGAATACCCGGATGACCTACTATATTTGCCAGAATCTGCTAAATATAACTAAAGTACACTGAAATCAGTACAGAAGCTGTGTTCCGAATGGCATACTATCATACTACAACTGTTTTATTGCAGTATGTTTTGTGAATACTATGAATAGTATGTGAATTTTCTGTATGCATGAAATGCCCGGATTACCTGCTACATTTGCTGAAATTTGATGTATGCATCTGAAGACACTGCATGGGATACTGTTTCCCAGAAAGCAACGCGCTCCATGTGACGTTTCACCTTCAAACGCGGGAGTGAACTGGAGGCGGGGAATAGTAAATGTTACACTTGTACGTATACATGTAAACTACAAACTATCCCTGTGCATCTTAAAACAATATCATTAGTAGGACATAAATTGTACTTTAATCTCTACGGCACTTTTCCGATCAAGTCAAATGAGTCACCTTTATCTCTATAGCGCTTTATGCATCGTTTCAAAGATATTAAATAATAATATTAATATTGCAGTAATATAATATCTAAATAAAATATCTAAATAAAATTAATATTTCAATTAAGCAAACAGAATTAAATTCCGCTGTCAAGCAAAAGAAACGAGTGTATTTACTCTAAGGACAAATAGACCAATTTATTAGCAGAGGCTGTAATTAGCTCCGCCCACCAATGCCTGGCTGCGATAAACAGCACTGCAGAAGACACGTGTATTACTATAGTATCAGTGGTGCAGTGAGTAAAAGACGCCAGATTTGTGCTTTGAACTCGTGCAACTCATTTTCCCATCACATATCAGAAAGGCATTTATTTTCAATATAAAATTAAGTAAATATTTGAAAGTGGAAATTAAACGCCTCATTAATAATACAGTGTGCTTAGCTGAAGGTAGGTTTTTGTCCCAATAAAGTGGCTTTCACCAAATAAAATGTATGATAATTTACACTCAAAATGTTATTGCATACTGTTTTATAATGTACTACAGTACTGAAGTATAAATATCTGCCACCTAACTACTACACACCTGTTGCTAAAGAAAATGCTGCTATTTTAGTGTAAACAGAATTTATCATTATTTGCACTTGGTGTAACTATATCACTTTTTCCAATTAGTGTAACTGCCAAAAATATCATTAAAGAGAGATCAGTTAAAGACAGCTCATTCAGTTCAGTCCATTAGCCTATGTAAAGTTCTTCAGTTATGAAATGAGTTCAATTGGGCAATATAGCATTTTTTATTAATATGAAGCCTTCTTAACAAGCCTTTGTAAAAAGAATAGTTAGCACATTTGTTTGTAAGGTAACAACCTTGACAGCTGTGCTGAATTAATGTTTGTGTTTGTCATGTGACAATTAAGCATACTACTCTGAAACATTTGTTGCTTATTGTATACTGTTTCACACACTATTCTTTAAAAAATAGTAGGTAGTATGCACTGTGTACTGGACAGTAAGCAGTAAGCAAGTATGCCATTTCGAACACAGCCTCTCTCTCTCTCTCTCTCTCTCTCTCTCTCATAACTTAGTTATTAACTGTATTAACTGCATTAATCTGTTATTAACGGCTCAAGCTTCCGTTACTAGGTTTAAAACGACGTTTTGGAACTAGCAACGGAGGCGTTGAATGAAATGCGGAAGAAATAATCCTACTCACAATAGCGATTTAAGTAGAAATACCGGACGAATGCCTTGAAATATATCATCTGATCGATGTCTTGAGGTGTGGCAACCGTAGTATAAGCGGAATAATTGACTTCGATCCAAATCAAATATTACTGTAAAGTATTATCAATAATAACAATTATTATTATTACTAAGTAAATTATTACTAAATAAATTATTAATTATTAACGATGATGAGAACAATAATAAAATGTATTACTAAATAAATAATTATTTTAAATAATAATGTAGTAATACAATTTATTTATTTATTTATTATTTCTTTCTTTCTTTCTTTCTAACTGGCCCTAAAGTCTTTTACTTTATATTTGTAAATGATCGCCTTTTAAATATGATTAATACACCGTTTGTCATTTATTAAAACAGCTTTTACCCAATTTTTGCCATTAAAATAGTCTTAGATTATGATGTGGCATAAATGCATCCACACATACACTAACAAACAAACAAACTAAATAAATAAATAAATAAATTCTAAAGCAGTTGGCTAATACATTCTGATTATTGGTTTTATTTATTTATTTAATTTAATTAAATTTTATTTTATTAACATCATTAATATTGCAGACCTAAACCCACAAAGGACAGCTAGGGTACTTGACAAGTTTTTCAGTGAATAGCTTAAATTTGGTCTCATAAAGCTATTATATGGCTTCAGAAGACTTAAAGACTCAATATAGGGTATGAGTCACATGAGCTACTTTTATCATACTTTTGTTGTGTTTTTGTGTCTTTTTGGAGCATGAAAGCCTCAGTCCGCATTCTTTGTCAGGTGATTATGTAATAAGACACAAGTCTCACTTTACTGACCACCTGTGAAGCTCCTGGCAGACGATACGCAAAGTGAGATATATTGCAATGGCTCAGCATTTCATTTGCTTAGCACAAGGATATTTTTGGATAGATGCACAGATGTTTTTGGCCTTGTGTGTTTGTGTTTTCGAGAGCGAGCGTGCTTGCTTTTGTTCTCATCTGTGTGAGAGCTCTTGGACTGATGGATGGAAAATTGCAGGTGGGTGGAAATGTCAGAGAATGAAGCCGTTTCTTGCCGTTGAAGTGCTTGAAACGCGATTATGCCGCGCATAGGCAATCTGCCACCAAACATCCTTAAGGTCACTCTGATACGTGACATACAACTTTTATAGCCCAATCTTACAGCTTGTAAAATTATCCTTTGCTATTGAGCTGCACCGTGGTAGCGATATTTTACCAGCCGTCTAAATGATAACAGTGCTGTGCTGGTGAATACATCTTATTTTAGCACCACATGTGAATGGCTCATCTGTCTAAAGACATCTTTGAATAAATGCATTCCTGAAGTCAATCTTTAAAATGGAAGAGAAGGTATTGGGTAGTTTTCTTACCAAAACTGAGGCTGAATTGCTTGGAAAATCTGAACTATATGAAAGTCTAACACAGAATATGGTAGGAGGACATGAATTATGAAGCTGTAGCAAAGACCTTAGTCAGAATAGATGCTGTATTTAATTTGACGGTACTGTAAGACTGTAAGGTCTTAAGGGTCACGCACTGTATACTGACAATGCCATTTATTTTCAATGAGAGGAGCCGATCTGAGGTGACACAAGTGGCCGAATACCCTTGATGATGCATTGACAGTTTAATTTTCTGTTTCATAGAATTTCTGGGATACTTTAAAATAAGATTCAAGTCATATTATAGGTATTATGAGCGAATAATCTTTTATTTTATTTTTTTAAAACAGCATTTATGTTTAGCGTCTATCGGTTAATGTTATATTACAACCCGAATTCCAGAAATGTTGGGACGTTTTTTATATTTGAATAAAATGAAAACTAAAAGACTTTCAAATTACATGAGCCAATATTTTATTCACAATAGAACATAGAGAACATAATTTCTCTATAGAAATACACAAATGTTCAAACAAAAATGTTACACTTTTATCCACTAAATGAGCTCAAATTTCAAATTTGATGCCTGCTACAGGTCTAAAAAAAGTTGGCATGTGGGCAACAAAGGGCTGAAAAAGCAAGATATTTTGAAAAGATTCAGCTGGGAGAACATCTAGCAACTAATTAAGTTAATTGACATCAGGTCTGTAACATGATTAGCTATAAAAGGGATGTCTTAAAGAGGCAGAGTCTCTCAGAAGTAGGCTCTCCAATCTGTGAAAGAGTGCGTAAAAAGATTGTGGAATACTTTAAAAACAACGTTCCTCAACGTCGAATTGCAAAGGCTTTGCAAATCTCATCATCTACAGTGCATAACATCATCAAAAGATTCAGAGAAACTGGAGAACTCTCTGTACGTAAAGGACAAGACCGAAGACCTTTGTTGGATGCCCATGGTCGACACTGCATCACTGCATCGGCATAAGTCTGTCATTGACATTACTAAATGGGCCCAGGAATACTTCCAGAAATCACTGTCGGTAAACACAATCCGCCGTGCCATCTGCGGATGCCAACTAAAGCTCTATCATGCAAAAAGGAAGCCATATGTGAACATGGTCCAGAAGCGCTGTCGTGTCCTGTGGGCCAAGGCTCATTTAAAATGGACTGTTTCAAAGTGGAAAAGTGTTCTATGGTCAGATGCGTCCAAATTTGACATTCTTGTTGGAAATCACAGATGCCGTGTCCTCCGTGCAGGGATGTACATCGGGATGCCATCAAGTGGGCCGGTCAAGTGGTGGGCCGATCGCGAAAGCGAGGGGCCTCCCCCATATTAGGCGCCGTTTTTAAATTACAGCGCATGCGAAACTGCAAAAAGCAAATACTACAAAAGTGTGAAGCGGCGTGACCCAATGCATCCGCCAGCCGCACGTTAAAGCAGAGCAGGATAGAAGACATAATGTAAAGCGATAAACAGCGTAAGTCGCTTGATCCATTCAGATGTGACACAAAATTGTGTTATACAGTCATGTGATATGAGAACATTAAAGGTTCTGTATGGATGCTAGCTGAAAACAGCCACGACTATGTAAACTGCATGACGAGGTAAATTGGAAAACGCCAAAACATAATAACTTGTCAGTTCAGCACCATAGTCATTTAACTTGCAGTTATTAACACTGTACAAATAGTCTATTGTGTTTTTTTGGCTGTATATTTATTATAAATGTTAGCCTACTGTTATTATATTAATTGGGGAAGTTGTTTTTGTAGTTTCTACATGTTTAGTTTTTTTTTTTTTTTATTACAAATTCCATAGTGTTTTGACCACCATCTTACTAATACTAGTCAGTTAAACTCTGGATTCTATGAACTATATTATATTTCATTAGGGCAAAGGATAATTTAACAGAATAGCTTTAATAGCTTCTTTCTCTTTAAATGTTTAGTTCTAATTAATTTTAATTGAAGTAAAATGTTAATTCAATTAGAGCCTGATTAAAGATAGTGTCTTATATTATATATAGGAAATGAGTGTGAGGAAATGATGACAGAATTTAATAGCAGTAAATTTTCTGCATTCAAAATCATTGCTTTACTGTCAAGTTCCTTTCAATGTGACAAAAATGCATTGTTCATTATTAAGAATTCAGTAATATCTATCATTATTTGTTTCTGTCCTTTTTTATTTATTAATTTATTTACTTCAATTTAAGGCCCTATAACCCAGCAAAACATTCACGAGAAACTCGTGGGCCGGATTTGTCCAGGGCCGAATTTTAACCCCAGTCCAGCCCTGCCTCCGGGCTAAAGAGGAGGGAGACAGCGTTCAGTTCAAAAGCCAGCATCTCTGATGGTATGGGGGTGCATAAGTGCATACGGTATGGGCAGCTTGCATGTTTTGGAAGGCACTATGAATGCTGAAAGGTATATTAAGGTTTTAGAGCAACATATGCTCCCCTCCAGATGACGTTTATTTCAGCAGGACAATGCAAAACCACATACTGCAGCTATTACAACAGCATGGCTTCGTAGTAGAAGAGTCTGGGTGTTGAATTGGCCTGCCTGCAGTCCAGATCTTTCACCTATAGAGAAGATTTAGAGCATCATTAAACAAAAAATATGTCAAAGATGACCACAAACTCTTCAGCAGCTGGAAACCTATATCGGGCAAGAATGGGACCAAATTCCAACACCAAAACTCCAGAAACTCATAACCTCGATGCCCAGACATCTTCAAACTGTTTTGAAAAGAAGAGGAGATGCTACACCATGGTAAACATGCCCCCATCCCAACTATTTTGAGACCTGTAGCAGGCATCAAATTTGAAATGAGCTCATTTTGTGCATAAAATTGTACAATTTCTCAGTTTAAACATTTGTTATTTTATCTATGTTCTATTGTGAATAAAATATTGGCTCATGTGATTTGAAATTCTTTTAGTTTTCATTTTATTCAAATTTAAAAAACATTCCAACATTTCTGGAATTCAGGTTGTATATTGTTCACTTTTAATTCACATTTGTTCACAGTACAACAATGTTACTTTATGAACTTGAAATGTTAATGTATTTATATATATATTGCTACCACAGACCAGCTCAATAGCAAAGAATGACTTGAATATATATATATATATATATATATATATATATATATATATATATAGAAAGATTAACATTTAAATGATAAAAAAATGGCAGTACATTTATACATAATACATTTTAAAATCACCATGAACTCAAAATTGACAATTCTTACATTTTTTAACAAATTGAACCATTTTCGGATATAAAGCTGAAGTCTGATTGCCACAAACCTAAAAACATCAGGAAATTCACCATGGGAATTTCAGGCCAGAATACGTTTTTGAAAATATTTAAATCTTTACAAGAAAATTTAAATTTTGGTAACACTTTACAATAAAATCTCTCTCTTTTTTCAACAGATTAACTAACATGAACAGTATATTTTTTTTACAGCATTTATTAACCTTTATTAATGTTAGTTTACATGAATGATTGTTCATAGTGCATTAACTAATGTTAACAGATACAACTCTTGATTTTAATAATGTGTTAGTCAATGTAAACTTTACTAAGATTAATAAATGCTGCATAAGTATGATTCATGTTAGCTAACGCATGTTAGCAAATGAAATCTTATAAATTTTACTGAAATTTCAATTATTAAAAAAAAAAACTGACTGGAAACTTATATATGTTGCGTGTTTGTCTTTTTCGGAGATATTTGTGCATTAATCGGTATAATAGTGTAAATCTATTCATTTTCAAGGATAATTCAAATAATTATCTCCACTTTGCTATCTCCTCCTCTTCTCTCCTCTCCTCAGCCGCCCTGTCAACACCAGGAAATCCAAATGCTGCAGTGGCGTGTGCGTGAAATGAGACGGCCCAGACACAAACAAATACGATCTGTCAAGGGCTCTTGGATAGCAGCAATAGGCGCAGGTGGATTGCTCCCCGAGATAAGCAGCAAAGCCTTTCTCTCCCCCAATGAAATATGTATGGCGCTCTATGAAGGTGCATCTCAGCCCACCTCTCTTTATAAGAGAATCCCCCCGCCCTTCCCACTCTCCGTTCCCGCTCCGGAGAGTCAGGAGATGTGCTGCGCTCTCGCCGTGTGCCTGCTTTATGATTCGCGAGTCTCACTTCCCGCTCCGTTGTTTAGCATTTCTCTCCGGGTGGCCCTCGGCCGGCGTTCCTATTGATGAACATCTACGCCTAATATGCTGCTCCATTGATTCTTCGTTATTTCAATTCCCAGAATGGTTCAAACGCGCGGTGGCTGTAGCCAAGGCGTTTAATTTGCAGTTCTATTAAAACAAAGTCATTAAAAGCATACTGTGTGGCATTTGATAATTAAAAATCTGAGTAAAAATAACCCTCATTAGCATCGCGGCCGCCTTGTTTTGTTGCGCTCTGTTATCTCAAGGAGTCGTGTTTATGCGATGACTGATAGAGGAACAACACGCCTGATGCCCAAGACCTCTTATCCGCATGCCATTATGACCCACGCGGCGTGTCGGATACGAATGCACGGTTAAACTAAAGCATTTGTGACTGCCATTTAAACATGAGCCATCACGAAACAAAAAATAGGTGGCAGTATGCTTAGACGAAATGTTAGACGAACATCAAGCTAAAACGTTCCCTGGTGTCTGGGTAGTTAATAATAACGCTTGAAAAGCGTTAGACATATGTCCAAATTAATTTTTAAAAAAAAAAAAAAATGATGCATAATATTTTGTGCTAATGTTTTGAGAACATTAAAGACCAGACAACTTTCAATTGATGTTATATTAACATTATATTAACGTTTTGAGAACATTAAGAACGGATAAATTTGAATAAACATTCTATTGACATTCCTGGAAGAACGTTTGTTCATAACTTTGAGAGAACATTGCCAGAATGTTAGCTAAATTTCTGAGAATGATGGCTAGGCTAAGTAATAATTGTTTTTGTTTTGTTGTTGTTGTTGTTGTTGTTTTTTAAATGCTATAGACAAATGTCCAACTAAAACTTTTCAGAAAAAAAGGAAAAAAAAGAAAACATTCCAAGAACGATGTATAAATAAAGTTTTATGCTAACATTTTGAGAACAATATTAAGAACCAGACAATATTGAGCAAATGTTCTGTTAATGTTACTGGAAGAACGGATGTCCACAGTCTTGCCAGAATATTCGCTAACGTTCCCGGTTGATCCTGGTCTCCTCAATCACGCCGGAGGATTATTCCATATCCGGTTTTATGTGGGCCGCAAATGAGTGATGCATTATGTATCAGCAGCACAGATCTATACTGCAATAATGAGCGGAGCTCATTGATTAATGTGCCGCGAAAGCGAGCGCTTTGTATTCAATGAAACCGGCACGACACAAGGTTGTTTGCACAGGCGTGATTGATGGCATTTCGCACCGCTATTTACAGCGCCCTCCACGGGAAAGACTTGCGATAATGATTTATACCCCCTACAGTTACCCGGCCAAAGCTGAGTCACATGACCTGCTGATCAAAAGTATAAAACCTTTGAGTGTGAGAATGTCACTGTAATCGCAAGAATTAGTGTGTGTGTGTGTGAACAGCAGGCGACTGATTGAAAATGTTCAAAGAAATAGTTCCACTTTCTTGATTAAACACTTGGTGTGTCAGCGGATGACTGATTGTGTGTGTGTGTGTGGCTAAAAGGTGACTATCTGGCCTTGTGTCTGATCTCCCCCGCTGCGAGTGGTGCTGGGAACCATGTCCTTTGCTTAGACCGGGCTTAAAAGGTCACTGAAATATTTATCGTCCTGTTTTCCGGGTTAGATATGATACTGTGCTTGCAGTTTTGTGCTCTTGACGTCTCACATTTTATCATGTAAAAGCAAAAATGACTTTCTAAATTAAATTACTGGAGTGGGAGTAGGTCAAACGTGGGTTAACGCTCCTGAGTAGTAGGCCTATAAATGTGCGCTCATGGGAGAGGATTGAAACTTGTGTAGACCTACCTGTGCACATTCATAATGACTGCATTGGGCAAACGTATTCCTTGGAGGAAGGGATTCCAAATGGAGGAGTCATTTTAAATGCATGCTAAATAGAAATATATTATTGTTCACTGTTAATTTGTGATTGATCGAGTGATATTTTAATATCAGTGTGAGACTACACTCTTAAAAATAAAGGTGCTTAAAGTGCATATTGCAGATTAAAAATTTTTTCAAATAAATATATAACCTTGTATGAAAATATCATATGAAATGTTTTACAAGGCGTGAGGGCACAAATTTAGAAGAAAAAGTGATGCATTCCTTGACAGTTCTCAAAAACCGCTTTTTTTTTCAACATCGCGTCATATTACGTCACGAGAGGGAGTCGTGTGCCGCGCGCTGCTGGTGTTCAGTGGAGCGGGCGCCAGTCAGTGTGTTTTAGGTAGTTATTTTTTATTTCAGTTTATCATCGTCATGGTAAATTATTGTGTTTGTGGAGGTTGCACAAACTCCAGCCTGTCAGGACATCGAGTCCACAGGTTTCCTGACAAGAAATAGGACGGTATCTTCCGAGCCTCGGTGCGTTTGTGCAGATGAAGAGACTAATGCATCTGCTTCAAACAACGCGGCGGTGTGTAATTTAGCGATCACTGTATACCGGAAGATTATCATCCCGGCGATATGATGCAGTTCAGCATGGGATATCGAAGCAAGAAGCGAGTGAGACTCAGAGCTGGTGCGGTTTCTTCGGTGCACACAGCAGCTTCATCGGGTCCCGCCGGCGGGAGACATCGGGTCCCGGTCAGACTGTGGTTCGGCCGCCGGCGGAGACATGATGCTCACGGATCCGTCAGAGATGCTGCTCCACGAAAATGTCAACTGTGCAACGTAAGGCCGTGTTCACACTTGGCGTCTTTTTTGAAGCTGCCAGCCTCTGTTTTACATTATAATCCTATGGAGTAAACCGTGTTTTCAAAAAAGTCCTGAGCGCTTTTTTAAAACGCCACCGCCGGCGTCTTTTTCTGCAGCTCATGCCTGGCTCACACTACAGGGTTTTTAAAATCCTAACCGATTATGAAATCTGGTTGCAGCACAAACATAAGGAGAATCTTTGCAGATTATCTTCCCTCAAATCTTAAACATGCACACACTACAAAATTTGAAATTCGTGGCGCATCACACACTACAAGATATTATTAAGGTTATCATGCCAGAGGGAGCGCCTCACGTGATCTCATGCAGCAGCTCGTCAGCAATGTTTACATAATAGCTAGCTTACTAGCAGCTTTCACTCACCCAGTAGGCTATGTCAAAACTGAGGCGATTTAACCCCAGCGCTTCTCTTTTTCCTTATCAGTTGTGATACCTGTTCGACATATTATACAGACAATCGTGTTACTACAAAACTTCAAGAAGCAGTTTCCTCTGTCTCCACTATTCAACGGAGCCGTACAGCAGCTGTTTTGCGGTCTTGCATTGGCTGTTATAAGTGCTGACGTAATCATATAGCCGTCATCACCCCGATTTGAATCCTAAATATCAAACATGTTTGATATGATCGGGGCGGCCCGATTTGTGTGCTAGAAGATCAGGAGGTGCAAAGTTCTATCGGTGAATGCCTCACATTACCAGATAATCCGCGCCGAACATCGGGACCGATCGAGGTACTCGACAAGATTTTCCCTCCGATTCTCGGGAGGGGGAAATCGGGGCTAAATCGGGCAAAAAATCCTGTAGTGTGAGCCAGGCATCAGAGCGTCTTTTCAAGTTGAAAAAAGTTTAACTTTTCTGAAAAAAACGCCCTATGTCAAGCACCTTTTTGACAGCTGACCAATGACAAGCCAGTGGCGAGTCGTTTCCATAACAACAAAAACAACAAGAAAAAAGGAGAAGATAGCTGGTAGACAGATCGTACTAGTTTCTGAGCACAAGGAGTTGTATGAAACCGTGCATCATCCAACCGGAGCTCCTGGACTAAATTGTTGGTAGCACCATACAGTTTCCTTCCCCGTATAATGTCACGCTCCCACAAATGCCGTTGTGAACCGACATCCTCCCCGTTAAAGGTGCTGTATGTAGGTGCCGTTAAAGGTGCTGTATGTAGGATATAAGGCTTTGGAAGATGGGAGTGTGAAGATCTGAAGTAGCGGAGGCCAGCTGTTATGAACCACTTCTACTGGACTGCAGCTTCACTCCTGATGGAGATGCAGATGTGATGGAGGCTGAGTGGAAAAGCATGGTCAGCAGTGAATGTGATCTAAACTTTTGCTTGCTTCTCCAGCGTATGCATCAGGCCTCATGGAGTCTCTGAGAGAGGAATACTGCAGGTCACCACAGGCTCCACGAGAACGCAGCACTGTCTGTCTTCCACTACACCTGCTCCTCTTTCCAGATCCCTCCAGAGGACCAACAAGATCAGGCTGTTGGCGTGTATCTAGCACAGCATTCACGATTTAACACACTTCAACAACACATTAGTGTGATACCCAGACTGAAAGATTGTTAACTGTTTTTAAATAGGTCAGATGGTATATTTTTCTTTCGGTAGTATATGTTTGGTGCACATACACCACCATTATGTTAATTAATGTATGTTAATTAACAGTTGCAATGTTGTGTTTTTAGTTAGGTATTAACAGTGCTATGAAATAACATTTGTTATGATTTAGTGCTGTATAAATAAAACTGAATTGAATTAACCATAAATGCAGATCTGATTGATATATATCTAATGTAAACTTCATAAACAAGTTTTTATACAGTAAGACAATTTGTGATTGTGATTATTTTTTTATTGATGGTCAACAAAATGGGGCCATTCAAAACCTTTATAAAGTCCTCCGTCCTCTGGAAACTGTCTTCTAATGTCTGACTCAACACAAGCAGGTAAGGGCTGCTCAGAGCACCACAGGCCCAGTGGACAACTTGTCTGTATGCTGTCAATATTGACTGTCTTATACCAATGGCATCAAAAAGTGTGACTTACAGGTAATCGTGACCTACTTAAATATAGGCAACTTGTAATTGAAGAACACAAAATTATTCAGATGGTTTTCAAATCTTTAATATACTATTTAGCTCAGAGTAATAATTGATCTCTGCCCTAAACACACTCATGTCTGCTGGCCTGGAGAGGTCTATACTCCTGTCTGAAGTGCATATAGGCTATCTGTAGCACATATGGGTTCAGACAGCAAGCCTCAGCCTGGGAGCAGACTCAGACACTGCACATCAAGTGTGGGGGTCACATTCTCCACTAAAGCCCAGTATGTATCTAACTCCCTGCAGCACTGACTTTACTCAGCTGTGACCATGGCCTCGCATTTACCACACAAACACTTAATGAAACATAAACGTGTTTATCTCTCTCTCTGTCTCTCTCCTGCGGTGATGAGAAGCCGCTATATCATAACGTTAGTGTCGGATATTAACGAGCGTGACACGCCTGATCAACGCTTAGTCTCTGTTACCGGTAAGTATCAATACTCATAGATGATCAATACTAGCTTTGCTATTGCCTGATTACATATCGTTAGCTAAGGTGTGTATATCTGTAAGCTAACACTGGTCTCTCACCAAGACACCTGCTGTTCTAATCACACATCGACTCAATCTGTCTCCTCTGACCGTTGTTCTGTCTAATCCTGACCTGTCTCTGCTCTCTTAGCTGCATAACAGGCTCATAATTTTATCTGTGGTCCGTCATACCAGTGTAAATAAACATTTAAAATTTCCACAGCGTCTGAACTGTCATTGCGATCCATTGTTTTCTTATGTTTTTTTTTTTTTTTTTTATTGAACAAATATAATATCAAGTAGCCTACAGTGTCACAATTAAGAGCAAAAATAAACACTAATTCAGAAGACAAAAAGCCAGTGAAGGGAAGTAAAATAAAAGCAAGTAAAAATAAAAATAAATACAAATACAAATACAAATAAAATTGAGCCAGGGGTAACAAAAACTTAAAATAAATTCAAGAGAGAGAGAAAAGCCTTGAGACCCTGTTTTCTTATGGTTAACGTGGACCGCTCTCCCTCTCGTTACGTCACTTCCGGTTTTGGCGGTTTTCAGATGCGGAAGTTAAATTCTCTCACAAAAACGACTCCAAAAGCCTTAATAGTGTATTTTAAAGTATATTTTAAAGAAAATCTAGTTCCTACATTATTTTTTTATACATAGACTCACTGGAGTCTCTAACCTGGAATATGCCCTTTAAAAGGTTCTACGAAGAACCATTCAGTCTAAGGTTCTTTAAAGAACCATCTCTTTCTTACCTTTTTATAATCTAAAGAACCTTCTTTCGTCACAAAGAACCTTTTGTGAAACAGAAAGGTTCTTCAGATGTTAAAGGATGCCATAGAAGAACCCTTTTTGTCTAAATAGTTTCATAAAGAACATGAATCACCTTTACTTTAAAGAGTGTATTGTAGTTTTTATTAGTAATTTGAATTAGTTTTTATTTTTAGATTTGTTGTTTTTAATTACTTTTTGTTAAAATTTGTCATTTTTTGTGTTTTTGTCATTTGTCAAATGTCTTTATTTTTATTTATTTAGTTTTATAATTTTGTATTTCAGTTTGTATTTTAGTACATCAAGTTAAAATAAATGAAAATGAGAATTGTTTCCTTGGGAATTAGTTGAATTAAAATAAGTTTACATTTTTATATTTTATTTTATTTCATGTAACATTTATTTAAGTTATGGTTTTAGTTAATTACAGTAACACTGGTTTGTGTATAATACATGAATGTCACTTTGAAATTAAAATGAAAAATTGAGTATTACATGCAAAAATTAACAACATAATCATTTATTTAAATAAATGATTCTTCTCTCTTCTCTTAGCACGTGAAACAAAGCAAAAACCACTTTGTAAATTAAATTATACAAGTGGGAGAAGGTCAATTATGGGTTAACGTTTGTGAGTAGTATAAATGTGTGCTCATGTGAGAGGACTGATACGTGTGTACCTTTGCACATGCCTCTATGTGTCAACATGGACATTTCATCTATTCATAATAACTGCACTGGGCATATGTATTCTTAAACAGAGCTCGGAGGAAGGGATTTCAGATGGAGGAGTCATTTCTAATGCATTTAGAAGGCCGGGCTGATGTTATCCAAGCAGACAAGGTGGTCGACTTCAACTTCCAGATAGCTTTTAACCAGATTAGCCGGCTTTCTCCCACATCCAAATGGATCAGCCGTACCCAGGAGGATAGAAGGCTGATGAAGTAAAAAAAAAAAAAAAAATGGCTATGAATGGTGAGTGTTGCATGAATAAACACAGACACACACAGTATCCAGATGGCGGCTACGCTGAAAGTAACACTTCATATGTGAGAACAGTTGTCAAAGTTGTTGTTTAGTCAAAGTCGATGCTGAATGAGATTTGACAATCACGGAAATGATGCTGTGAGGGATGGAAGTACAGTTCAATCTGTTGTACATGGGCATCAAATATTCACAAAAACACAGATTGTGAAAGTTACTTGAGTCCAGGGACCCTTAAAGACCCTTTTTAAGTTTTGTGGCTTTTAGTCTGTCTGTTATTGAGGACATCTAGTGTACTCTTAGTTGACAGACTTTTTGTAGATGTATACATTTAAATATTTCTCTTTCACGAAATGGACCAAAAATATTAACAGCTCACCTTTTACATAGGTGGGTATACCAGTTTTTGTCCGAGAAAATATTGATGGTCACCATGACTGTCATTGACAATGTTTTCTCTAAGGGCTGCATTCTTGTGTCACATTTATGCTTTTTTTTTTTCAGCACACCTGTACATATTTATTGAGCAAATCAGCATATTAGAATGATTTCTGAAGGATCATGTGACACTGATGACTGGAGAAATGATGCTGAAAATTCAGCTTTGGATCACAGGAATAAATTACATTTTACGATACATTCAAATAGAAAACCGTTATTTTAAATTGCAATAATATTTCACAATATTGCTGTATTTTTGATCAAATAAATGCTTGTTTATTTATTTATTTTTTTCTTCGAAAACATTAAACAATATTACCAACCCCAAACATTAGTATACATGAGAGTTATTCATCTATAAATGCACTCTCTGTTCAGTTCAGGCATGCTTTCTAGTAGTTTTCAATGGAAAATGTGTCCTGAACAGCATCCAACAATAGTAATTAGCAAATCATGTTTTTGCCAGACTGCAACATACTGTAAAAGCCTGAAAAGTGAAGAAAAGCCTTTTGATTTGTCGCTTTTTATTATTTGTAATAAATCAAATGTGCCGTCTTTTCCAGAGTCTATTGATCCCCCAATATGATAAAACTTTATCACATTTTTGTTTCATTTCTCTCTGATATGTATGTGTACAAATAGAAAATGACAAAAGTTTGAGCATTTGAGTCACACTAACCTTGAATACTGCCGCCTGCAATGCTTGAGTACAATGTAATATTTTTTAAAAGCTTCCATCAGGGCTTTCTGTCTCTCTCTCTCCACACCTCTCTCCATGTGAGCGGCGTACGCCTGTTCGTCTCAACAGCTTTGGTGAGGAGACTGTGTCAGGTCAATTAACAGTGCTGCTCCGTACATTTTCCACCTGACTCTTCCCATTAGCACTGCTGAGGTACACGACAGTGAAGAGCGTGCAACCACACCTTCAGTGTAAGCGTTTCTTCTCTGCTTTATCAGAGTTTTTCTCTTTTTTGTGTGTGTGTGTCAGTCAGGACGCTGTTTTCTAAACTTTTTCCTTTATCTGTCTTCCTCGTTTGGTTTAAGTTGGTGTCGAGCAACAGAAAGGCCACCTGGCGTGACACGCCACTGTTGTCATATTTTCTAATTACAGAGCAACAGGAAACTAGAGTTTGTGTGGATGTGAGGGTGAGGAGTGTGTGCTAGTGGACAACGTGACCGCACAGAGAGTCTGTTTCCACCATCTGTAGCCGATTCCAAACCAAATCATCCTGCAGAATGAACCGTCTCCAATCCGTTTGAAGTGTGTGATTTTTATACTCTGTAAGGCTACCTGTGACCTATTGTGACCAGTAAACAGTGGTGATGCAATTTAAACTCAGTGTTCGCAGATGGTTTGCTGTAGTACAGAGATATAAAAACAACGGGAATCAACAGCCGGCAGAGCTGATAGTTAACTCCCCTGCATCTCCATTTGCATACTATCCATATTGTTATATGGAAGCTTGTTTCATTCCATACGGGGTCGTTTCCAAAAGGTAACTGTGACTTTTTATCTTATCTTATCGTTACTTTTTTTCTTGCAATGTAATCTTGAGTTTACATCTCCCAGTTCTGACATTTTTCCTCTAAATTCTGAGTAATTATCTTGTAATTATGGCTTTTCTCTCTGAATTCTGAATTTTCTTAGAGTTTACAATTCACAATTCGGACTTTTGTCCCAGAGCTTACGTCTCACAATTTTGACATTTTTTTTTGTTTGTTTTTTTGTATGAATTGGGACTTTTGTCCCAGAGTTTACATCTCACAATTCTGACTTTTTTGTCAGAATTCTGAGTTTACATCTCGTAATTATGGTTTTTCTCTCTGAATTCTGAGTTTACATCTCACAATTTTGAAATTTTTTCTTAGAATTCTGAGTTTACAATTCACAGCTCGGACTTTTGTCCCAGAGCTTACGTCTCACAATTTTGACATTACATCTCAAAATTCAGATTTTTTTCCTCAGAATTCAGAGTTTACATCTGGCAATTTTATTTTTTTATTATTATTTTTTCTGACTTTACCACTCACAATTATGATTTTGTTTTTTGGTTTTTCAGAATTTTAGGATATAGCCTACTAATTTTAATACACACTAGTACTAATACACAGCCAAATATATAATTTGCAATTTAGCTATGTCAGTTTTCTGTTATGCAACCATGAATCTTCATATCACAGCAAAGACGACATTAACCATATATAAAAATACATAGTTACATCATTAACAGCTGCTGATTACTACAGTACAGTATGTATCTGCCATAATGGAAATGTCAAAATTTGCCTGTAAAACATGTTAACAGATGTGCAACAGCCTCTTCCAACAGATTTTCACATTTGGTTCATCATACACATCAGACGATTCTGCATAATGCAGATGATATGAAATTCAAAATTAAAGGGAGTATTGATAAAACAGTCTTGTAAGTGATATTGATCATCATAGAGCACAGCTAGCATGCTGTAAGCTCTTAATTAAAGCAGTGGGACTAGTGATCATAAATGCAATGGGGTTGATAGAGAAATAAATATGGATATAGAAATATCAATAGTATGTTTATTCAAATCATAGTTTATAGAATGAATCATTTGCATTGTTATTTTAGTCAATATACACTGCAAACCATAAATTAAGCTTGTAATAAATGCATATAATATATAATTATAGTGCATTATATATCATTTTCATGTATATTTATACTCTTAACATAACATAAATTGAGCTCATATTATATTTATGATATTATATTATATTATATTATATTATATTATATTATATTATATTATATTATATTATATTATATTATATTATATCTTCATTGACTTGTTGACCCTTCCAAAATTTCGACACTGTTGATGCATTCAACCCAGTCACATCTATGTATTAATATCTGTGGCACTTCCTTTTAATGCAGCGTTTAAATAAGCCTGTTAATATTATATAATCTGCCCCTGCAATCGTAGTTTGTGTGAAAAGGAATAAAAATTGGTGTTTTACTGCCAGTAATGTTCATTTCAGCTGAAATCTCTTGTGAATTGTATGTATTGGAGTTTTGCAAAAATGTAGTATGTATTTGTGGTAAAAGTGTACACCACTTTTTTCTTTTTTTTTTCTTTTTCTTTTTTTTCAATGTAGTGTGAGGTGAATAAATAAACATTTCATTGGCACATTATTGTTCTTTTAAAATGAGCTTTATGTTTTTGGCTATTTGCTTGACATTGCTTCTGTTTGCAAGCATTAGGCAATGTCATCTAAAGCACATTTGTACATGCACCAGAGCAAATGAAGTCCAGAATGTTATTTTTGCATTATGGAAAGCGCTACTTCAAGCCATTTTTCCATGTTTTATAGCCATTTACATTGTTTGGTTGTTGCAATGTGTCACAAACATACTGTAATAATCCATAATTCTCTTCAACAGAATAGCAATCGGGCGTATGAGGGAGCCGGTAATGTCCCAGCCGTTTCCTCAGAAACAGGTGGGCCGCTGGTGATCTATGGCCATCATGTCCCTGTTGTTCCACAGCAATGCACGGATGACTTACCCACCTCCCTCGACAAATAAATTGCTCTCTCTCCCCTCAAATGGGGAGACGTCACAATCCCTCTCATCCGATGTTGGCGGCGCCTGCACGTATTTATGTTCTTTTACAGCCCATACAGTCCCAGTCCAATAAAGGAACAAATGGAAGACTTGAGCAAAGCCAGAATAGGAGGATGAGGAGGAGGAGTAATGAGCTGGAATGGTGAGGAAGAATGCGAAGGCCTCCAGTTGAGGGACGTCCCGTGCATCCATCTCTCTCGCTCCCTCCTGTTCTCTGTCATTTGTTGGCCTCCTAAATGGAGGGTTGTTAATGGTTGCCAGGTTGGGGCAGGGTGAGGTGAGCCAGAGACCGGAGATGACAGATGTGCCGGTTAGAGACGAGGGGAGCCGCTTCCTCTTTCACCGCTTCGTTTTCAGCCATGTTAAACTCAGCCGAGCAGGAATGAAGAAAAATCGGTTGTTCCCGATTCAGCAAGAAGGGGGATCGGAGACTTACAAGCACAAAAGGCCGGGATTTTGTTATAGAGGGTTTTTCTAAATCATGTTGAAGGATTAAATTCCCAAATCCACCTCAAAGGTCAGCAGAAAAAGCTGTTCTATCACTGTTAAGTCACTGTAGTGTGAAATATAAATAATATTATTAGAATATGACAAAATTGCAATGTTAGATCACTGAAAAATAACATCGATCATAATGACACTAACATGAAGTGAAGTGAGTAATTTCTGTTTATTTTGCACATTCAGGGTTTTGGATTGGCTGAAATGTGTTTGAAGAGAGAAAGAAAAACAAGGTACCAAGGTGTGTGTAGTTTTAACTGATGAACGAAAACAAAAATCTATTCTATAAAGAAAACTACTGTATATGGACTATAAAACAAAAACTATGGACATTAAAAATCACAAAAACTTTAAAATATAAATATATTATAAAAAATAAAATAGATAACACCTGACAATAGGGTTCACATGAGGTAACATTTCTTATTATATTAACAGTGAGCAATAGGCTACAGTACTTAATGATTTAGCAAATTTAGAAATTGTTAATATTAACGTTTTTAATTTAAATTGTTTTTTATTATTATTATTATAGTTAGCAAATGTTAATAAATCTTATTGTAAAGTGTAAAGTCAAATATTTAAAATTTAAACAAACTCTCAGTGGTACTAAAATAACACTGAAAAGGACATCATCCAAATCTCCTTTGTTCAAGGTGAGAAAACGCAGCCTTTTTCATTTGGCTTCTTGCTATAATAGCTAGCAATTTTGCACCTGTGGCAATGTGTCCTCATTCACAGCTAAATAACAGTTTTACATCACCGAGAGGATGTACACTAGACCATTCGAAGCCCTAAATACTTGAGTGTGATTCAGTCCATTTGCCTGAATCAACTCTCAACGTCTTCAATTTGAGAAAGGCTATTTGGCTCGGTGAGTACAGAGGGAGATAATTGAATAGCATTCTTACTTATTTTTCATGTTGCCATGAGGGAGCTGTAAAACACTCTCTGAAGGCTTCTTTCACTCTGGTGCAAAGCATATTCATTAAAGAGAGATGGGCACATCATATTAGGGTTGCAGCAGGTTTCCGCTGAGGTACACGGCTCATTGTTTAGATTGAAATGTGCCAAGGACAGTTTGCAAGATCAACCTACGGTTAGAAGTGGGCTGTGTATTAGCCTTTCTTTGACTCATGTCAGAGTAATGATTTGAAATGATACCTCAAATCATGCTGTTTGTTAACGCGGAAGACTGGCGTAATCGCTAGAATCAATTACATTTAAAAAATGATTAAAATAGAAAACTTTTTATTGTTTTTTTTTTTTTTTTACACACAACATCACAACATCCATTCAAAACAACAAAAAACAAAACAACAGACATATAATCAATACTTTAAAGAGTCCGGTCAAAAGGAAGAGAAAGAGGGAGGGGAAAAAACAAAAGTCATTCCTTTATATAATCAAGTACGTTAAAGGAAAGACACTGCCAAGCATCAATAGTAGAGGGCTTGGCCCCATTAATTTGTGCTGTTGTACATTCACAAGTCACTATTTTCAAGGGGATATGGATCCAATATGTTTTTCCACACATGTGCAGTGTAAACCAATTCTGTATTATTGTCTTTTTCGCAGCCGTAAAACCAGCAAACAACATTCTCTTCTGTATTAAGCTTATAAAGAGACCAGAATCATCATTAAGAAGACACAAACTTGGGTTAGCAAAGCGATCAGTTTGTAGTAAGGAGGATAAAACCAGGTTTACATGTGTCCATAGATTAATGACGATAGGACATTCCCAAAACATATGAAGAAAAGTACCTTAAAAGTCAGTTAAAATTTGGTTGTAGTTTCATTTTAAATCTTTTGTAAGGAGTTATGTATGCTCTATGAATGACTTTGAAGTGAATAAGACGATGAGCCAAGTTTTTAGATGTTAAGCTGAGGTTAGACCACACTCTCTCCCAGTCGACAGATAAATTAAGGTCAGATAATTCCCTATTCCAAACAGATTGAATAGAAAGAGGTTTTGTAATGCAATCAATAAAAATAGAAAACATTTTCACTTATATCATTAATAATACAATATTTCATGAATATAATTAATAAGTAATACAAGTCTTAGTGATCCCAATCTTTTGAACAGCAGTGTATGATATGTTACTGTTATCCTGTCTTCTTTCTAAGAGGTCACGGCGATGAGATTTAGGTTTGCTGTTGTCTTCTCTCTCTCCGCTCTGTTGGAAAGTGACATTTCTCAGCTGACAGATGTTATGCTGTGTTCACTCTTTTTTTTCTTTCTGACATTCTCACTTCCTTTGGTGTGTGGCGGTAATTTTCGTCGGTTTTAAGCCTCTTCGTTTACCCGTGATCTTTCAGGGAGAGTAAAAGCCGGCTGATGGTTTTCCGGAACAAGTTTATCTCCGACTCTCCCTCAGGCCTTCCCTGCAAATCAAAAAAGTCCTTTCAAGTTTGTCACAACATTTCCAGGCCAACACAACAAGCAGAAGTACCAAATCATTTTACACTAGCGGGGTTAGATTGTACGGTCTTCATGAAACACCTTGACAGTGTCTTTCATTATTATCAAGAGGAAAACACTGACTCACTTTGCAACAGGCTAGTTTATATATTCCCCACACAGAGCTCACTGCTGCTTTAGTTGATTGACATGAGAGCATATTAATTGAGCTGAAGCACTGTCATCATTGAGTCCTTTAGTCTTATTACAGCAGAAGATGTTATGTGTCGGCGGTAATAAGAATTGGCTTAGTTGGAGACATAGCATCATCTAAAATATCTTGGTATGCTGAAGCGTTTAGATTTCCTTTCACTGGAAGTAAAGGGGCCCAGCCTAACCCCTAAAAAACAGCCCCATGCCATTATCCCTCCTCAACCTAACTTTACATTTGGCACAATGCAGTCAGGCAGGTAACATTCTCCTGTCATCTGCGAAACCTAAACTTGTCCATCAGACTCGTTACTCCACAGAACAGGTTTCCACTGCTCCAGAGTCCAGTGTTTCCATTCAACTCCATTCGACTCTTGGCATTGTACTTGATAATATGAGGCTTGGATGCAGTTATTTTATTTTATTTATTTATTTTGTGCTGATATTAATGCCAATGGTAGTTTGAACTCTTCAGCTATGGAATCAGCAGAGCATTGACTATTTTTACAAACCATGCACCATGTGACCCTGCTTTTACGCACCAACTCAGCCTCAACTTTCAGTGACCATGTTCCTTGACTTTACATGGTCTTCCGATTTGTGGCTGAGGTTCTGCTGTTCCTAAATGCTTCCAATAAATAATATCCAATAATACCACATATAACTGACCGTGGAATACTCAGTCATCAGACTGACAAACAGAGTAGCATGATTCGTCACTTTACAGAACAGGTTTCCACTGCTCCAGAGTCCAATGGCATTGTGCTTTACTCCATCCGACACTTGGTATTGTACTTGGTGATGTGACTTTTACGCAACCATGGAAACCCATTCCATGAAGCTCCTGTCGAAGTTTTTGATCTGATATTAATGTCAGTGGAAGTTTGGAACTCTTCAGCTATGGAATGCAACTGGTGACTTTTACACACCATGCCCCTCAGGGTGAGCTCACTGTGACTTTACATGGTCTTCTGCTTCGTGGCTGAGTTTCTCCTGTTCCTAAACCTTTCCACTTTCTAATAATACTACTTAGAGATGACCATGGAACCCAAACTCACCCATCAGACTGACAGAGTTGCGTGATTGGCTGCTCCAGAGTCCAGTGACGTTGCGCTTTACACCACTCTATCTGACGTTTGGTGTTGTACTTGGTGATATGAGGCTTGCATGAAGCTACTCGGCCATGGAAACCCATTCCATGATGCTCCTGTTGCAGTTTTTTGTAGTGGTTTGTAGATATATCGGCCCATGTTTGATATTTTTCAAATATCGGCATCTGCCGATAAGATTTTTTGATTGACCGATGTTTTCGATGCAGGACTTTTTGACTGCGTGCCAGACTTTTATTTTGATGCCGCTGAGAACGGCAGCACCTGAGCACACAGTGCTCACATTCTCCCTCTTCATTGTTTGCTGTCAAAGTTGAACAGTTCTTTTTAATAGGGATAGAAGTCTGTCGGATAATTAGACAGAATGGTAATCAAAGTAATTAAAATGTTTACAAAAAATTATTATAACGATTGCTTTTATATTATTAGTAATGGAAAGGTAAACATAATACTTTCTTATTTACCATCAGCATTCAGCAAATACGCGTTTATATCATTAAAACAGATGTTTGAATGTCTAATAAACATTTAATTTCACAAACCTTGCAGACTTCTCTGTGTGACGGTCGGTCCGTGTGAATTGATTTCAAACTATGCTGCACTTTATCCATATGCCCACTGTCATGTTCATGTTATTTTAACTGTGTGCTGTACGTAAAATGAGTGTTACCTTGACATTATAAAAAAAAAGAAAATACTGTAAAAAAAAAAAAAAAAAATCCTGTAATAGGATTACAGAATCAAGTGGTTGTCATCTAAATTATAAGTATGTTTATTTTACACATTTATAATTTTCAAATTATTTAAAATTTCTTAAATATTAATTAGAATAAATAAAAATGATATATATTGGCTATATATCGGCTATCGGCCACCCTGCTCTCTAAGATATCGGTATAAGATATCAGCATCGGCTGTCAAAAAAACAATATTGGAGGATGACGTGACCCTTCGGCGGCAATGCACGCATAGTCCTTCGCTCTGTTCACTTTGTCAGAAATTG
The DNA here is from genome assembly GCF_012432095.1 of Onychostoma macrolepis. Lineage (NCBI taxonomy): Eukaryota > Metazoa > Chordata > Actinopteri > Cypriniformes > Cyprinidae > Onychostoma > Onychostoma macrolepis. Next base: position 30,790,407 of record NC_081158.1, read on the forward strand.
AATATATCCTGTCAGTAAATTTTGAACCACTCTTTATCTAGCTCACTATTAGTGCCCCGGCAGTCAAGGACAGCCGGAAAAGAGAGTGTGGACAATCGGCAATTAAGAAAAAAAAAAAAAATTCCACCATCTCCAGAGAGGATCTCGACGCTGCTATAGCTAACGGTATCAAGCTAGCGCTTAAAGAGCAACAAAGTACTCTTGATTCGGTAGTGGCTTCGACTGTAAGAGAAGTGATAGACTCTGTACTGACCCCAGCACTCCGTGATCTACATTTGGATATAAAAACGACCAGCGATTCTGTAAAAGAGCTAAAAGCAGAAGTTGAAAAGCTAGCCATCGCAGCGAAACAGACACGTGACCGGGTCGATTCCGTTCAAGTAGCTGCACGTGAGGACAGAAGGACAGTCACAAACTTAAGAAATCAGATGGAGCAACTCCAAAAAAAATTGGAACATTGAAGATAGGAGCAGGAGAAATAACGTGCAACTGGTGAGGTTGCCAGAGGGGGCGAAAGGCTCCGATACAGCTGGTTTCCTCAGAGCCAATCTTTCCAAGTGGATCCCTTCCCTGAAAGGCTGTGACATCGAGATTGACCGGGCCCATCGCGTGTATGATGGAAGGAGAAACTCCGATCGACCGCGTACTCTCATCTTCCGTGCACTAAGATGGCATGACAGATCGGCAATCCTGAAAGGTGCTCAGCAGGCTTATCCGGTGAGGTATGCGCAGGATGGTGTCACGCTGCTGTTTTTATTATTCTGTTGTTCTGCAGCGCTACAAAGCAGCGGGAAGGCGTCGGCTACCATCTCCATCCTCTCAGCTCAACTTGGGAAAATTAACGATGAGGTCTGTGGTGATCCTAACTGCCCTGAAGAGGACAATAACAAGGTGGCCATGGACACTTGTTAATTTCTTTTTGGAATCTTGCCCCTGCCCTGTACGTTCGTCCAATGATTGGTAAATAATAACGATTTATTTTCTTTATTATTATTATTATTATTATTCTTCGGGCTGATGGAGAGCAGGTTCAGTCACTATGCTTTTGTGCCCTTCTCTTGTGCCCCTACTAAAACTAGGGGTGTGCTTGTCTTGGTCGATGGGAAGTTGCATTTAACTATTGAACATACCGGGAATGATGATGATGGTAGATTTGTTTTTATACGCTGTAAAATACATGGTGACAGGTTAGCACTTTTCTCCACTTGCTGCCCAAATAAGGCAGACATTGCATTTTTCACGAATGTGTCCAATATATTACCTGAGCAGATTGATTGTCCTTTAGTAATGTGTGGTGATTTTAATGCCGTTTTGGATCCTGCTCTGGATAAATCTCACCCTGATGCTACAGCTAGCCCATCCTCTAGATTGTTGAATGGATTTATCACTGAACTTAATGTGGTCGATCTTTGAAGAATCCAGAATACTACATCTAAGGACTTCTTTTTTTCTCTCTCTCTAAAAAGGGAGGAACGTCTGATGGGAGGAACTTTCAAATTTTGTAACAACACACCCTTATGGCACAACTTTAATTTTTTATGTTGAAATCGGCCATTTGTCCAGCCCTCTTGGTCTACATTGGGCAGAAACACATGTGGTGACATATGATAACCAGGGACTCTGCTCACTTCAAGAACTAAGAACTAAGTTTTGTTTACCAGCATCATCATATTTTGTCTTTTTTCAGTTACATTCTGCTCTCAAGGCCTATGGAGTTCCCTGGGCATCCCCTATTTCCTCTCATCCTATATGGGATTGGATCGCTCCACCCTCTGGTCGGCCATCTGTCTCTTTAATATATGGTAAACTTAATGATCACATTGCAAAGTGTCTTTCTATTAAATCTATCTGGAATCGTGAATTAACAGATTTTGATTTATCGGTCGACTGGGAGAGGGCGTGGTCTAATCTGACCTTAACTTCTAAAACTTGGTTCATCGTCTTATCCATTTCAAAGTCATCCATTGAGCATACATAACTCCTTACAAGAGGTTTAAAATGAAACTGCAATCGACCTATAACTGTCATATCTGTAACACTGTATCAGTAGGTACTTTTCTCCACATGTTTTGGGAATGTTCAATTGTTGTCGATCTGTGGACTCATGTGCATTCTGTTTTGTCCTTTTTGCTGCAAATTGAAATTGTTGTGGTGTGTCTGTTGGTTCCCCTGTTATTTGTTTGTGTGGATGTTGTTTTGTTGATTTAAAAAAATAAAAATAAAAAAAGTTGATCACAAGAAGAAAAAAAAAAACAATATTGGTCGACCACTAGTTTTTATGCCTATATTAATGTCTGTGAAAGTTTGGAACTCTTCAGCTATGGAGTCAGCAGAGCATTGGTGACTTTTACTCACCAGAAGTCTCGTGTGAAGCACTCGGTGACCCTGTTCTTTGACTCTGTGGTCTTCTGATTCATGGCTGAGTTTCTGCTGTTCCTAAATGCTTCCACTTTCCAATAATACCACTTAAAGAAGTCTGTGGTCTATCTAGCAGAGGTGAAATTTCACAAATGGACTTATTGCAAAGGTGGCATCCTATTACAGTACCACATTGAGCTCTTCGGAACGACCCTTTTTTCATAAATGTGACCTGGACCACAAAACCAGTCATAAGTAGCACGGGTGTATTTGTAGCAATAGCCAACAATACACTATGTATGGGTCAAAATTATCTATTTTTCTTTTATGCCAAAAATCATTAGGATATTAAGTAAAGATCATGTTCCATGAAGATATTTTGTAAATCTCCTCCTGTAAATACATCAAAACGTAATTTTTGATTAGTAATATGCATTGCAAAGGACTTAATTTGGACAACTTTAAAGGCGATTTTCTCAGTATTTCGATTTTTTTGCACCCTCAGTTTCCAGATTTTCAAATAGTTGTATCTCAGCCAAATGTTGTTGTCATATCATAACAAAACATACATTAATGGAAAGTTTATTTATTCAGCTTTCATATGATGTATAAATCTCAATTTCAAAAAATGAATGGTTTTGTGGTCCAGGGTCACAAATGCTTGTAAATGCAGGCTGCAGGCTAGGTGCTTGATTTTATACACCTGTGGCAATGTGTCTGATTGAAACACTGGAATTCAGTAATTAAGAGGTGTGTCCCAAAACTTTTGTTCATACAGTCTATATTCCCCACACAGTGCTCATCGCTGCTTTAGTTGATTGACATGACAGCATATTACTTCAGCTGAAGCACTGTCATCATTGAGTCCTCTAGTCTTATTACAGCAGAGGATGAATTACGTGTCGGCGGTAATAAGAACTGGCTTCATGACATTTCATTACAAAGCCTATAACGTGAATTTCACACAGCATTTCTGCACCTGTGGAAAGACAGGTGTCACCTTCTGACTAGTTTCTGCCTCTCCGGCAGTGTGAATGAGTTTCTTTCTGGTTCAGCTCTGTAGACCGCTGACCGTGGACATTTATTACATGCTACCGGGTGGTTTTGGGCGAAGTGCTTTCACTTTCCCACCCCCCACAGTTCCCATAATTCATATCGCCGTTCTTGCTTTTTAAACAGGCCTTTCATACGTGACCTTGACTTACATCCATCACGTTGACGTTTCGAGTGCGAGACTGGACCTCACAAAAGGGAAATGCTTTTTGGCTCTTGCCTGAGTGTGAATCACCAGCGAGCTTTTTTAATTACCTCAATCTCATTTACACCCACAAGCACTATAAAAAAAAAAGGTATGGCGGCAGCAAATGCATGCAAGCTGTAATTATCTATAAAAGCTTTTCACGATTGATAGGAGCAAAATGGTGGCTTTTTTTTTCTTGTATTCTCTCGATAGGCCACTCTGAATTGACTGCGGTTAGACTATGACATTTTGTGAGAAAAGATGACATGGGCCTGTGCCAAATGTAGAGAAAAAAGAGATGGTTTAATGATAATCTGCTGCTTAAATGAGGTCGTTATGTGGCCAAGGGAGGTTAGGTAAATAGAGCCCCTAATGAGCTTCCATTTTAATAGCGCCCATTGCATAGCATTCTGGGTCATATTATGATACAACTCAGAGGATGAGTGAACGCAAGGGTCACTGCATGAGTTTCCAAACAAGTAACATCAAAACTACAGCTTCAATATTACCCAAACGTACCTCTAGTCACTACATACGAGTCTAAGCTGGTGAGCGAGAACTCTGTGAGTCTGCTGTGAACACATCTGCTGATGTCAGCAGGTGGCTGAGCTCAAACCGCTTGGTGCCGTTTGCTCAGGAAATGACAGAGTCTTCTGAGGACTCTCGGGTGGATGCGGAGTGTTCATCTGGAAATCTGACCCGTGATACAGAGATTTGTAGAGTTTAGTTTCATGATAAACCCTTTGCCATGTATGTGATAGAATACATTTTATTTGGTACCTGTGTTTTATAATTAGTTTTGCTCAAATTCTAATAATACCATTTCATTAGATTTTCCTTATTATTAATTATTATTATTATTATTATAAAAATTAAAAATGGGCACCAAACATACAAGTGAACCATGCTTTCATCATTCCATCATTTTTTAGAGCACACATTTAAAATAAAATATAAAATTTAATATAATTTAAAATATATAATTAAATTAAATACTAAAATATATAAAATTAAATATAAATATGAAATATAAAATAAAGTAATAAAATGTGAGAAACCAAGTAAGTAGACTATTGACTGGTATCTCTGCACACTTTTGTTTAATAAAGGGCATCAGGGACAGGTGCAGCTATTATGCAATAACAAACATTATGCTGGTGAGATTTACTTCAGAGATTGAAATTTGCATGTGGTTTGGAGTCTCAGTAGTAATTACAAGGAGCAAATGTAAACAAGCTTTTAATCATTGTTTGTGCGACTGCCTGCTTCTGTTATCACTGATGCACGCGGAGCGTTCAAATGTAGGTCTGATTAAGTTTAATGTTAAGCTTTTCGAAGCAAAAAGGCGAGTTCTAGCCATAGAACATGGGTTTAGTGAACACACTGGCAGACGTTGAGTCGATCTCAGTAATCAAGGCTTTCCTTCCCCATATGCTCTCATTGGAGAGAAGATTGGAGCAGTTCTGTATTTATCACCGGGAATTCGCAGAACATAGGGATATAAAGGCTCATCTCTAATAATCTGGTTCTTTATGTGGTTTTTAGCTCATATCAGGGAAGCATAATCTGCCATAGAGTCAACGTAAAACAGCATCTGACTGCAGTATTTCTGAATTAAATGGGATTTTCAGTAAGAAAAGTTTAAGGCTATAGGCTTGATTTGATTTATGGGCATTTATTTTCATTTGTTTATCCATCTATCCGTCCGTAGTTTATAAAGCTAAAGCACCCAATTTTTTATTTTATTTTAATACTAATATTAGCTAATTCTAGAAAACACAAATATGGTCATTTTATTTTATTTATTTTTATAATTTAGTTTTATTTTACTTTCTTTTTTTTTGTTATCTTATTTGTTTTGTTTTATTTGTGCTAATATAAAAAATTCAAATATGGTTATTAAACTATTGTGCACACAGTTTTGCAACATTTTAATTTAATTCATTCATTCATTCATTCATTTTGTCCATAGCTTATAAAACTAATATCCAATATTTTATTTTGTTTTGTTTTTTTTTTATTTTATTTTATACTCATATTGGCAAATAATAGAAAATACAAATATGGTTATTTTATTTTATTTTTATTTTATGTATACTAATATTGGCTAATAATAGAAAATACACATGGTTATTTATTTTATTTTATTTTATTCTAATATTAGAACATGTATGTACTAATATATTGTACACATAACGTTTACAAAATGTATTTGTTCATTCATTCATTAATTTATTCGTTCATTCCCAAAAGATCCATGGAAAGTGCTGTAAGGAAGTAAATATTAATTATTATTTATTGATTTCAAACCACAAGTCTTAAATTACCTTGAGGCCATCTAGATAAAATTGCTTTGTTGGTTTGGTTATGCGGGATGTGCTTTCGACTGCTGCTTTATAAAACCCCTGTTCAGCATGGTGTACAATTACCTATAAAAAGGTAATTGGACCTCCTGATCATGGCTGTGCTTGAATTAACAGTACATCGCAAACGATTCCTTGATTACAAAAGCACACCGCAGCCCTATAACCGCAGCAGAACTACTATATTCCCTTGAAGTGCTGCTGTTCGTGGATTGTGCCGTGGTACATCCGCTTCCTCCTGACTTAATCCTGTTAGGGAACCACTGCAGGAGGCAGGTCTCCATGCTCTCCAAAAACGCCTTCAACTGCGAAATCTGCTCCCACTCCACATTAAATATGGAATCAGGATGAATTATACAAAGCAGCTGCTCATCTGACATGCCATTCTAGGTAAAAGAATCTTTCAGTACACCTGTTTCCAATTTGAGAGGCCCGTGACGCCTCATTTTGGCAATGTCTGAGGCTTCACGTGGGTTTAAACCCGCATACATTATTGATAAATGATCTCCTCCATTTCTATAAATCCTCCTTTTTACTTAAGCCACTGGATTGTATGAAATTCAACCATTTTCACTCGTTGATTAGGCTTTGAAACAACTTTTTAGTCATACCTCCGAGATGCAACCACAGTTAGATATTAATTTCAGTGTTTGCTTATTCTTTTTAAAGTTTTGCCGTTTGTGGATAGTACTGCTTTGAAAATCCGGTCAGTGCTTTAAATTTTGTTCACCGTTACATTATTTATTGCATCTGGAGCAACTTTGGCATGTCAGCATTTCACCTGAGGCGTCGTTTGCATAAACGCTGGCATTTTTAAATGCCAGTCTGAAATTAAGGCATCTTATGAACTCATTTACGAGAGACAGATGTCCATAAAGTTTATTAGTCACTAGAAATGTTTATGATGGAGGCGGTTCACATCTTAACGCTCTCTCCTTGGCCTCTCTGATCTCAGTATTAGGCTGCATCCCAATTTGCACTTCTACTACACACTGAAATGCTTTGCTGTGGTACTGGGACATATGGCCACATCATAAAATTACCTTGGTATCCCAAACTTTTGTCTCACACTGGTTGTTTTCACATGCAAGCATTGTAAAATATTTATTTATTTATAGTTACTTTATTGTTGTTATATATTTAATAATAATAATAATAATAATAATAAAATGGAATTCAAAATTCATAGCAACACAATTATTTTCTTCTTAAATATATAAATGTGATAGAAGTTATTATATAACATTTATACTACAACTACTACTACTAATAATAATGTTAAACTATTTAAAAAGTGCTAGATATATGTTTTTATTTAGGTTGTTGTTGTTGTTTTACTTAGTAAATAAGTTTGATGCATTAGTTCATTTTGTAAACATGTTTATGTTAGAACATATGTTATTATTATTAAATATATGCATTCAATGTAAGTTCTTATATGAAATTTCCAAAATTAAGATGTCAACATTATTATAATATTTTATCAACATTTTTATTAATATTTTATTTATCATATAACAATATAACATCATATAACATTATTTTATCATATTTTATTATTATTTTATTTTCACAATTCTGGGATATGACGTTAACCCAAATGTTTTGTGTAATAATAATAATAATTATATATTTCTTATATGAAATGTAAAAAATATAGTACATTTATTATTATTATTATTATAACCATCATCATGTTTTTAATCATCATCATCATCATCATCATAAATTTACATGCTATATATGTTCTTGTATGAAATTTCCAAAATTATTATTATTATTATTGTTGTTGTTGTTGTAAAAGTATTATTTAAAATGCTAATGATGTTTTAATTTTTTTTAATTGAACTCTACGTCACTTGATCAACACTGTAGCACACTACAGTATTATGTTCATTGTTTATAGTATGGATAGCACATTCATTGGTATGCAGCGGTCAGAAAACACAGACCTGCATCTCACGAAGGCCTTTTTGAGCGTCAGTCAAGAAGGATGCTTAAAGAGGACTGCAGCTTCCTCAGGAAGAGTAATCCTAAACCAGCTCTCTCCACACACCGGCTGAAGGCTTTCTGTTTGATCTCGCACAGAGCCTTGTGGTAAAAAGAACTTCAAATTCTCTTTTCTCCGTCCTGCTGGGCCTGTTCATCAACTCATCCATCCAACAGCGAGGTACAGGAACCAGGAAGGAGATGGAGAGATCCTGGACAAGGGAAGTGCCAGAGAATGATTTGTAAACATTTCACTCTGCAGGCTTTAAGTGTAGTTTACACAGAGTGTGTGTGGATGGAAGTGTGTTTACCTGTGTGAAGATCTGATCTCTCACAGAGACTGTTCTCCTGAGCTGAGATGCTGCAGACCATCTCGAGGCAAGCGGTGATGTAGGAAGCAAAGAAGGCAAGTATTCTTACTGAACCTGAAATAGTTTTGAGATGCCAGAGAGTTCAGATGCCATTCAGACGTCTTTGACCGTTATGTTGCAGCTCTTTTTTTTTTAGTTTTGACATCTTTTTTTCAGTCCGTTGTGCTCCATCGAACTATTTTTGAATGCAAGAACTTGCCTGTGAATGCTTCCTAAAAAATGCATCTGATAAACATCAAAGTGGCCTATTTATTCAAGAAATCCTCTTAAAACTAGTTGTTCAGGCACCCGTATTCACTGCAAAAAAAAAAAAAAAAAAAGATTTTCTTCCTCAATATTTTTGTCTCGTTTTTCAGAGCAAATATCTAAACATTGCTAAATCAAGATGCAGTTACTTGAGAAGCAAAATAACGAGTAGTGTTTTCTGAAAATGTGTCAAATCAAGTTGCTTTATACATAAACTGAGAAAAAAGTATGTGTGGGGTGAGAAAAAAAGTTTTTCTTTTAAAATAAGTTTACTTTTCACACCGCATTGTCAGATATTCTTGTTTTAACATACTCATTTTATCAGTTTTGCGGAAAATAAAGAAATAGTTCACCCAAAAATTTTAATTTGACATTTGCTCACCCTTGCCATCCAAGATGTAGATGAGTTTGTTTGCTCATCAGAACAGATTTGGAGAAATATAGCATTGTATCACTTGTTCAACAATGCATCCTCTGCAGTGAATGGGTGCCATCAGAATAATCCACAAGTAATCCACACTACTCCAGTCAATCAGTTAATGACTTGTTAAGTGAAAAACTACATGTTTGTAAGAAACAAATCCTTCATTAAGGCTTTTAAACCTGAAACAGTCACTTCTAACCGAAATACAAGTCCGTAATCCATAATATTTTCACTTCCTCCACTGAAAAAGTCAATTTCCTGTTGTCCTCCCACATCAAAATTCACCAACATATTTATTTAGAACTGTTTTGACTCGTAAACAGTGCTTGATCTGTGCATATTTCTCTCCTGATTCGGATGAGACGACTTTTTCACTGGAGAAAGCAATATTATGGATAGACATATTGTATTTTAGCCAGAAGCTACAGTTTCAAGTTAAAAACATCTTAATGATGGATTTGTTTCCTACAAACACTCAACTTTTGGCTTCACGTGACAATAATTGCTCGACTGGCATCGTGTGGATTATTTGTGGATAATTGTGATGTTTTTATCAGCTGTTTGGACTCTCATTCTGACGGCACCCATTCACTGCAAAGGATCCATTGGTGAGCAAGTAATGTAATGCTAAATTTCTCCAAATCTCTTCTGAGGAAGAAACAAACTCATCTACTTCTTTCACAAGTTTCCCAGATGATTTTGTGTGAAACTAAACTTTTTTTTCAGGTCTAGTCCCAACATATTCTGTAATTGTGGCACCTGGTCTAGCTTTAAAACAGTTGTTTGTTTTACTCTTAAAACCCCGAACAGTATGTTGGCACACACATGTGTTTTGCTCTTAAAAGCTGTGTGGAAATGGCTGCTGCTTGTTGTTCATTAAGGTTTATTGTTTCTCCGAGGTTCACTCTCTCTCATTGGAAGGGACCTCCATTAGTAAGTCAGCAGGAGTCTGACCCATGAGGCACTTAACAGCTTTTACAGTTGACAGTTACAATGCTGGCTGTAAAAAAAGAGGCAGGTGTGTTTTATTGTTGGTTTTTGGACCTCATGCGTAATGGGTGGATTTGTTTTCATAGGCGCCGATACTCCTACCGCTGAATACTCCTGGGCACCCTGCACCCCCGCCCCTCTGGATGACCTTTAGCCAATGCCGAGCGTCTGTCTTCCTCCGCAGGGGTGCCAGGGCTTCTCTCACTGGTGATAATGACTGTTATCATGGCCAGAGAGCCGGCGAAAGGGACGGTGAGAAGTATAGAGAGCCAGAGAGAAGAGCTCGGGGTTACTGCAGGAGAAAACTACCACTCAAACGCTCAGTTACCCAGTCTTCAATAAGGTTTAAAAAAAAAAGAGCAGCCAAATAAAAACTCCACTTGAAGTCAGGTTGCACTTGAAATATACAATATAATAAATAGAAAACTTTAATACTAAAAACACCAATATTATGGTATCTAAAGTTACGGTACAATAAATGTACAAATACGACCCTGTCCATAAAAATTCTTCTTGCTTTTAGGTTAACTTCACAAGATACATACATTTTAAATTTATTATTATACCGTCCAGAGTTCATACAATGTATCTAGCTTTATTTTATTTCATTGTTTTTTATTATTATTATTATTATTATTGATTAGGAACTGAAATGGGAATTTATGTTCATTCGTTCACACGTTCAATCGTTCATTCATTAATTCAGTCTGTCCTTAGTTTATTAAATTAATGTATCCAGTTTTTAATTTTTTACCAATATTAGAAAATACAAATACGGTTACTAATATATTGTACTTTCCTGTCACAATATGTCAAGTTATTTATTTATTTAGTATAATTTAAATTATTGCATATCCGTACACTATCATTCAAAAGTTTGGGGTTGATAAGATTTTATTATTATTTTTATTTAAATAAATAAAATAAAAAAATTGTTTTATTCAGCAAGGGTGCATTAAAATTGATTCAATTAAATTTTAATTAAATAATGGTCTTTTGAATTTTCTGTTAATCAAAGATTCCTGAAAATCAATCAATCAGTCCATCATGGTTTCCACAACAAAATTAAGCAGCATAACTGTTTTCAGCATTTTTATACTACTACTACTACTACCATTACTACTTCTAAGCCTACTAATAATATTAAATGTTTCTTGAGCAGCAAATTAGCATATTAGAATGATCTATGAAGGATCATGTGAGATCCTGAAGACTGAAGAGTAATGATGTTAACATAGAATACAGTTATTTTAAATGGTAGTAATATTTCAAAATATTGGTGTATTTAAATCAAATAAATGCAGCCTTGGTTAGCATAAGAAACTTCTTTTAAAAATATTAAAACGCTGTGTTTATTCTTACCTGACTACTGTAGAACAGTAAGTAAAATTCTATTCTATTCTATTCTATTCTATTCTATTCGAAAGTTTGAAAGAAAGAAAGAAAGAAAGAAAGAAAGGAAGAAAGAAAGGAAGAAAGAAAGAAAAAGAATAGGCCCCCTCTCCCTTTCACCCCTTACAAGGAATTCATATCTCATTGCAGAATTCAGGCGCTGGTCAGACAGTTAAATTGAGTTCAAAGAGTTCACTCGAACACATTAGCAATTAAAACTAAATTAATCCGTCTCCAAGATGTTTTTGCAGAAAGGGAAACTTGTTGTGACTTCTAAAGACAGAGATGAATACAGCCAGAGCTAAAACTGAGTCATGAACGTCGAGAACTCTTCAACTCTTTAGTTTCCCTGCTTAAGTGCTCCACTTTCCCCTCGCTAACTAAGCCAAATACCGAGAGGAAAAATAAATCTCCTCTGATACATCAAACACTTCCAGAAAAGCCTCTTGCACGCTCTCCTCCTTCATCAACATCAGCCGTCTAATTAAACCTTCCCTCAATCCGCAGTCTCCTCCCCTGATTCAGGTGGCGTAACCTCACGGCGTGACTCCTCCGTTCAGTCGACTACCATGTATACTATTTTTGGCTGTTCTTCCCTCTCTAGCCGGCGAACGAGCCATTTTTCATTCTCCGCCGCCACAAAGGTGAAACTCAATAAATGTCAGACTCCCCATGGGCCCACGTTTGTGGAGCGATCATACATTTAGAGCTTGCAATTATGTCAAAGCACCAAAATTAATGAAATGCCATTCCACGTGAGACCTCTCTTCATTTACATAATATTAATTTCACTCAGGCTTTTTTTCTCTTTTAAGGACACTTCCATATTGCCGCAGTCACATTTCACGGCGCATTACAGTATTCCAGACACTCGTTAAACTTCCAGCGTGGAGGCAGGTTGTTTATTTCCACGTGTCATGCGCTCATTTTTCATGCGACGCTTTTCACAAGTGTATTACTGAAGTGTTGCACTCAGGTGCACTTGCTTTTCGCTCAGCGTTTTAAGGCTAAACCGGGCCGTCTGGTAAATCCCGTGGGACGCACTACAGTATGCGATTGTTTCTGAGCTTTTGGTTAGTGGCTTCCTGTGTTTAAAGGAATAGTTCACACAAAAACGAAAATTTGCTTAATATGTACTCACTCTCAGGCCTTCCAAGATGTAGATGAGTTTGTTTCTTCATCAGAACAGATTTGGAGAAATTTTGCATCACTGGTTCACCAATGAATCTTCAGCAGTGAATGGGTGCCGTCAGAATGAGAGTCCAAACAGCTGATAAATACATCACAATAATCCACATGTAATCCACACCACTCCAGTCCACCAATTAACATCTTGTGAAGCCAAATGCTGTATTTGTAAATAAATCCATTAAAACATTTTAACTTCATTTTTGAAGTCGCTTCTGGCCAATAAACCAGTCCGTAATCCATAATAACGCTTCCTCCGGAGAAAAGGTCAATCTCCTGTTGTCCTTTTACCAAAATCCACCAACATATTTGTTTAGAATTGTTTTTTAGACTGTTTTGACTTGTTAACAGTGCTTGATCTGGGCATATTTCTCTCCTGATTCAGATGAGACAACTGTTTTCACTGTAGTGATGCGCGGATGGCGGTTATATCCGCAGGTCGGTTAATAAAAAAATGCATTCAGATTATTTGCGGGTGGAGAAGATAAATCATTAATGATGCAAATATTAACTACATTTTCTAAATAGGCTACAGAAATTGAATAAACTGTAAATTAACATATTCAACAAAACATTACTTAGTCAAGAGCAGTGAGGGATTTCCTCTGTCTTTTGTTGTTTGATTAAATAACATTAATGACAGATGGCACAGCTTTATTAGGCTGCTGTCACAAGACCTATTTCACGGAACAGGCTACTTATACGCATGCGTTTTCTTTCGCAACTGTTTACATTAACTTAAGACAAAACCGACAGTGCTTATGAGGATACTCGCCAGCACGACCATTTTACGTCAATTTGTGTGTATTTGGCCACTTAAGCGCAAACTCAATTTGGTACTCGCAGCGTGCGCTTTGGATGTGACTGCGGCGCACAGAAAAGCACCTCTAGAGAGCGCGAGTAGCCGACCGAATGGCTTAAAAAGACGTGAGAATAATACATTTTTGTGACGATGCAACAATGACCAATTAGGCAACTGACAATTCTGTCAACTGTACTGAAACGTGAGCTAAAGTCTTGTATCGCAGCGTGCAGCAGCACTAGATGCGCCGATGTGAAGAGAAAGTCAAAGAGAGAAGATGCTGTACAGCCGAATCACTCACGCTGTTTTCAAATGACTGATTTGATCTGATGGTTTGTATGGATTTATTTACTCATCTAACCTATACACTATATTGAATAAATGTTTTGCAGTAATTTCCCTCATTTTTAAAGTTGAAAGCTGCAGGAGTGAGTAATGCGATATATGCGCAATCCTGTACCGAAATTCAGGACCTAATTAAACATAATTCTATTATACAGAGAATTGTGAAATAGATTTCCATGACTTTTCCAAAACTTTCCAGGCCTGGAAATTGCCGTTTTAAAATTCCACTTTTCCGGGTTTTTCATGACCATACGAACCCTGAATGTGACGATCGGGTGTGGTTATCTAAATCAGTCAAAAATATAGGTGCGGGCGGTTGGCAGGTGGATCATTTATTTGAAGCTGCGGATTCGGGTGACGATTTAGCTCATCCGCGCACCACTATTCCACTGGAAAAAGCAATATTATGGAGAAAGGACTTGTTATTATGGAAAAATGTCTAAATTATGGATTTGTTTTTACAAACATGCAGCTTTTCACTTCACAAGATCTTAATTGATGGACTGGAGAGGTTTGGATTACTTTTGGATAATTGTGATTTCTACTATTTCTATCAGCAGTTTGGACTCTCATTCTGATGGCACCCATTCACTGCAGAGGATCCATTGGTGATCCAGTGATGTAATGCTAATTTTATTTATTTATTTATTTACAGGTGCATCTCAATAAATTAGAATGTCGTGGAAAAGTTCATTTATTTCAGTAATTCAACTCAAATTGTGAAACTCGTGTATTAAATAAATTCAATGCACAGACTGAAGTAGTTTAAGTCTTTGGTTCTTTTAATTGTGATGATTTTGGCTCACATTTAACAAAAACCCACCAATTCACTATCTCAACAAATTAGAATATGCTGACATGCCAATCAGCTAATCAACTCAAAACACCTGCAAAGGTTTCCTGAGCCTTCAAAATGGTCTCTCAGTTTGGTATTGGAATTTGGCTACAGTTGTCGTATTCCTCTTGTTAAGCCACTCCTGAACCACAGACAAAGTCAGAGGCATTTTACCTGGGCTAAGGAGAAGAAGAACTGGACTGTTGCCCAGTGGTCCAAAGTCCTCTTTTCAGATGAGAGCAAGTTTTGTATTTCATTTGGAAACCGAGGTCCTAGAGTCTGGAGGAAGGGTGGAGAAGCTCATAGCCCAAGTTGCTTGAAGTCCAGTGTTAAGTTTCCACAGTCTGTGATGATTTGGGGTGCAATGTCATCTGCTGGTGTTGGTCCATTGTGTTTTGAAAACCAAAGTCGCTGCACCGTTTACCAAGAAATTTTGGAGCACTTCATGCTTCCTTCTGCTGACCAGCTTTTTAAAGATGCTGATTTCATTTTCCAGCAGGATTTGGCACCTGCCCACACTGCCAAAAGCACCAAAAGTTGGTTAAATGACCATGGTGTTGGTGTGCTTGACTGGCCAGCAAACTCACCAGACCTGAACCCCAGAGAATCTATGGGGTATTGTCGAGGAAAATGAGAAACAAGAGACCAAAAAATGCAGATGAGCTGAAGGCCACTGTCAAAGAAACCTGGGCTTCCATACCACCTCAGCAGTGCCACAGACTGATCACCTCCATGCCACGCTGAATTGAGGCAGTAATTAAAGCAAAAGGAGCCCCTACCAAGTATTGAGTACATATACAGTAAATGAACATACTTTCCAGAAGGCCAACAATTCACTAAAAAAAATTTTCTAATTTGTTGAGATGTGAATTGGTGGGTTTTTGTTAAATGTGAGCCAAAATCCTCACAATTAAAAGAACCAAAGACTTAAACTACTTCAGTCTGTGTGCATTGGATTTATTTAATACACGAGTTTCACAAATTGAGTTGAATTACTGAAATAAATTAACTTTTCCATGACATTTTAATTTATTGAGATGCACCTGTATTTTCAGATCTATTCTGATGAAGAAACAAACTCATCTACATATTAGATGGCCTGAGGATGAATACATTCTAAGCAGGTTTTCACTTTTGGCTGAACTATTTCTTCAAGGGAAGTCGAAATGGAGATGAGGGTTGAAAAGGTGAAAGCTTTATATCCGCCATCATCTCTGGCCTCAGAGCAGCGTGACCTGTGGAGAACAGAGCTCCCCTGTGCTCAGCTGGGTCTTCAGGGACTTGCTCTGATCCTGAGAGCTAGAGTAACCTGCTTACATTAGTTAAGTCTTGACCTGTTGGGAACAAATGGGACTCATTATAGAGCTTAATATATGTATGTATGTATATGTGTGTGTGTGTGTGTATATGTATGTATGTATATGTATATGTGTATGTATATATATATATATATATATATGCTTTCAAAGTGGCAGTTCAAATGATTTTAAGCTCTATAATGAGATAATATATATAATATATATAGTTAATGTAGGGATGTCAAATGCAAATGCTGCTGCTAAAAAAGAAACCCCTCATTGCTTTTAATTTATTTCTTTGTACTTTATTACTGTTTGCTTGAATGAATCCTTGGAGAACTGTGTTTATCTGGCTTCAAATACTTGCAGGCCACATTCCATTGTTTTAATTTAATTTATTGTATATTGTGATATCGTGACGAGCCTCAAGTTCAGCGCATTAAGGAAACCTAGAAGCAATAATATGAAAGGGACTTTTGTGCTGAGATAGAAAATGACTGTTCACTACATTTGCTATTTTTTTCTGAGGAATGAAGGTCTTTGCAGGTTAGGTTAAGTGTTTTGAATCCAGTACCAAAGGGAAGAGGATAGTGTTTATCACAAAAAGCGATTGTATAATTTCAGACGACCTCAAATATAGCACTGTTTTGTCATTTTTTGGAAATTTATATCTGTGGTTTCTTTGAATGTTGATAGGAAAATACATGTTTGAGTCTTTAGAAAATCTAATTATGTTTCCACATTGCATTGAAATTCAATTCATTAGCATTGCGTATTGCATTCAGCATCAAACAATTATTATAACAATGTACACTTTTTTTAACAGCATTTATTAATGTATATTTTGTGTTAATTTATAAATATACAGCACTGTCTAAAAGTTTGGTGTCAGTAATTTATTTATTTATTTTTTGAGAAATTAATTCTTTAATTCAACAAGGATGCATTGAATTGGTCAAAAGTAACAGTAAAGACATTTATAATATTTCAAAGATTAATATTTCAAATAAATGCTGTTCTTTTGAACATTCTATTTATGAAATAATCCTGAAAAATCAGTTTTCACAAAAATATCAAGCAGCACAACTGTTTCCAACACAAATAATAAATCAACATGATTTCTGAAGGACTTTGAGTAATGATGCTGAAATTCCAGCTTTGCATCACAGGAATAAATTATATTTTAAAATATATTACAGCAGTAAAGAAATTGTATAGACAATATTTATCAATGTTTCCTTTGCCATATTTTTGATCACATAAATGCAGCCATGGTGAGCATAAGACAAAAACAGTCTCTTTTTGTTATTGTAATTTAATGAATTTTTATATATTTTATGATATTTAATGCATTAACCAGTGTAGTTTATTATAAATTGTCCTATCCTATTCCTTTTTTAAAACAGAAGAAAATAAGTCGTACAGGTTTGGAACAACATGGGTGAGAAAATTTGACAATATCATGCATGTTTTTTTCTCTATGTCTCCTTTCCATCATTTTTCCTGTCATGAGAATGCAGTTATTGTGTCAGTATTCAGTCACAGAAGGCGCTTTACTCTCGGCTCTGCGTCCTCCTATAATGAGAGTATCTGTGGAGTAAATGCAGGCGGATGACAGTTGGTCCTCAGCGCTGGGGCTTCCCTGGTGTAAACAGGCTCTGTGTGATTCCAGGGGCCCGTAGACAGGCGCTTCATTACCATCTGTGTCCTGAGAGAACCTCCTTCATAATTAATGTTTCCATGATGGATTACACGCGCTGCCTTCGAACACTGCTGACTCCTACTCGTTTTTGTTTTTTTTCAGCAATACAATTTAATTGACGTGTTTGCTTTCCACCTCCTCCTGACGACAAAGTGGATTCGCGGGAGCATTTGATGATTAAAATGTCCCGTGATGTACAGCTGCCGAGGACCGGGGGGTGTTAGAGGAAATTAGTTTAATGCTTTGCTTCACCCTAATGTTCTTTAAACAATGCTGGATGGTCCTGAAAAATGATGTTCTTTATTGCGGACCTCATAGGTGGCTTCATCCAGCTTTTTTGCATTAATCAACAGCATCGTTACTGATGCAGAGAGCCGAGTCAGCAAAATCAAGCCTTGAAGTTCACTGATGCTGTTCGCTGGCCATTTGTTCACGTCAAAGAACAGTAAAACACTGTGGTCTGATACATATGGATTATTATAGTAATGCGGCGTTAAAATGACTTCATCGCAATTTTACCGTGGTTACTGTAACTCAAGTGGCTTCTGTAATACGGTATGATAAAAGACAGCAATGTTTAATAAATAGTTACACTGTAATTAGTAATAATTGAAATAAATCTTCCATTAATATAACTATTTATGATTGCCAAGCAGCTTAGGCGTCGATTTGGCTTCAAACATGTCTCATCTAATCAGAATTTAGTGTCAAAATTATCTCTTTTATATATATATATATATATATATATAAATATGAAGATCTGACAGTCTTTGTCAAAGAAAAACAAAGCTCTTGTTTTGTGTTGATGTGTGAGATCATTTGCATATTTTGTCAGTTGATCAGGATAATTAAGAGTTACAATCTAAAGCATCTGTAGAGCAAATCTTTATTCTGCGCTTTTATTTGATCATTACATTGGCAGATGTTTTCTTGTTTTTATGCACAGCTCACAAACAATAATACAAAAAAAAAGCATTATTGTTCATAAATGTTTGTCACTAAAAATCTATGAACCCATATACTTCTGGTAACATTTCTGAAGTGAAATATAAAATTATATAATTTAGTAATTTCGTCGGCAGCCATGTCACCCTGTAGCCCAAGACTGGTTACTCACTGAAGCTAAGTCAGTTCCTGGATGGGAGACCTCCTGGGAAAACTAGGTTGCTGCTGGAAGAGGTGCTAGTGAGACCAGCAGGGGGTGCTCACCCTGTGGTCTGTGTGGGTCCTAGCGCCCCAGTATAGTGATGGGGATACTCTACTGTAAAAAGCACCGTCCTTCGGATGAGATGTTAAACCGAGGTCCTGCCTCTCTGTGGTCATTAAAAATCCCAGGATGTCTTTCGAAAAGAGTAGAGGTATGACCTCGGCATCCTGGCCAAATTCGCCCATTGGCCTCTGACCATCATGGCCTCCTAACAATCCCCATATCTGCTGATTGGCTTCATCACTCTGTCTCCTCTCCACAAATAAGCTGGTGTGTGGTGGGTGTTTTGGTGCACTATGGCTGCCGTCGCATCATCCAGATGGATGCTGCACACTGGTGGTGGATGAAGAGACCTCCTAACCCCCCCCCCCCACACACAATGTATAAATGTAAGGAATTATTATTAATTAATTAGTAACTGACAGTTAAATGTCACTCATTATGATCGGATGTAACAATGGATGGCAGACAATAAATAAATAAATAATATTAAATAAAATAATGTCAAATAAATAACATGCTGCTTGATTGTATGTTTTATTTATAAGTTGTACATAAATATAAGGATAAAACAAAAAAAGTTTAAAAACCATTCACAGGTCAAACTTTATTTTTTTTGTTTTTCTTTCCACACTGTCACTTTCACTTTTATTTTATTAAATTTTCAATGTTGAAAAATACTTATTCCACTTAAATTAAATGGCTCTGAAGCAGTTTGCTCGCCTTGTTTTTGCAGTCTGTTCATTCGCACGCTCAGTAATCCAGCCGGTTTCGTCTGTGTTCAGATTGCACTGTTTGCATTGATTATTTAGCTTTTCTTCGTCTCTCTGTCGTTCTCTCTCTCACCTACAGCTCTCTCTGATCATCTCATCCATCAGTGGGACAGAAATCCATTCAGTGCTGAGGTATTCTCAGCTTTACATATCTCACACCGGTTGTATCCTGATCTCTCATAAACGAGGTCTTTCATGTGTAAGGGGAATTCGCTGCTGTCAAGAAGAGCGAAAAAAGAAAATACAGCTCGGCTTATCCATGCTCATTTTTCTCTAGCATTGTTCCCACTCATCTATAAAACACATTTTCTTGAATTCTCCTGCTGTTTGAGTTATATGACATGTGCCAGCTTTGGAAAACGAATACTTTGGATTCTCCCTCTACGATCCATCATTCCAAACCCGTTTGGAAGAAATTATGCAAAAATCTCAAGCTTATAAGTGCTCTAAATAGACAGTTGTTTGTCAAAAAGCGGCCTCTCACCATTTAAAGTCGACATTAAATCCAAAATGAATTTACTATATGCACATTCCTGGTTTTATTATATGTGATTCATTGATTCTTTGTAATCTTTAAATAGAAGACTGATGTAAAGGGAAACTGTAAATTGCTGTAAACGTAAATTATAATTTGTTTGTCGTTTTTTCTCTTATTCTTTATTTTTCATCAAGAAAGACATCATTTTTCAACCACCCGGCTCCATTTTGGTATGTAACGCCCTCTCTCCAAGTCAATGTCTGCTGGATAAACTATGCAATCAATATCTTGTTTCTCTCTGAAATATGTAGAGTAATGGAAGTGAAATGATGTTGATCTTCCAGACTTCACTCTAAAGAGTTTTGTACTCTCAGATGCATTCATCTCTGTCACTAAATTGCTCCAAAAACTAGATCGTTCTCATTATAGTGTAAGAAGCTGTAATGATTACAGCAAAAGCTGGATTGTATTGCTTTGGATGGCAAATTTACACTAGCTTTCAAAAGTTTGAGATTAGTACGCTTTTTTTTTTTTTTTTTTTAAGAATTTTTTTTTTTTTTAATTCAGTTTGGATGCATTTAATTGATTAACTGAAGCAGTTAAGACATTTATAATATGAAATAGAAATAGATTTCTATTTCAAATTAGCTGAATTTTAATGCTTTGGATGGTAAATTTATAGTCCTGAAAATGTTGGGTTCTCTTTTTATTGTTTTTGTTTTTATTCTGCAAGGATGCATTCAACTGATCAAAAGTGGCAAGAAAATGTATTGCTTTGGATGGCAAATTTACATTAGCTTTCAAAAGTTTGGGATCAGTAAGATTTTTTTAAAAGAAATTAATGTTTTTATTCAGCTAGGATGCATTCAATTGATCGAAGTGGCAGGGAAATATGATTTAAAAAAAAAAAAATTATACTTTTATTCAACAATGATGAATGTAATTGATCAAAAGAGACAATAATATTAAATAACATAATAATATAATACATTATTATTATTATTATACTATATAATACTTCTAAATGTTAAATCGGCACCAAAATCAGCATATTAGAATGATTTCTGAAGGATCATGTGACACTGAAGGACTGCTTTACCATCACTGAAATAAATTATATTTTAAAATATATTCAGATGGAAAACTGTTATTTTAAACTGAAATAACATTTCACAATATTGCTGTTTTTACTGTATTTTTTGATCAAACTAGTGCAGCCCTGGTGAGCATAAAAGACTTCTTTCAAAAACATAAAAAAATCGTACTGCCCTCAAACTTGTGAACACTAGCGCATGTTCATAAACAAAGATGAATAATGGGTTTGTGGGCAAGTACTGCAGTCACACATCAACTCAACTCCATTTAGTCGGCAAAGATGTAGTATCCATCTGTGTTTCGAAGGTTTTCATTTTCTGCTAAAGACAGATCAGGGTTGTGATGTTCTTGCATCACTTTCTCTGTCTTTCAACTTGTCAGCTTGGCTTTAGTCTGTGAACACAATCATAACAAATATGTCGAGAGGTAGCTAATTTCTCACCTATTCCCAGAATGTAATGGCACACGGGAAGGAGCGTTAAAAAAGACATGAGCGGGAGATAATTGACAGCTTGTGAGTAATGTTCAGCTGTCTGCTTTGGCAAATGCGTTAGGAAGCGCTTCATCCTGAAGATGCGGCACACTAATTGGACGTACACGATGGCGAGGAAGGTTTACATTTAAAACGAATTAGCACGTGTGATAGTCTCAAATTAAGCAGAGCTTCTGTTTTGGCATCACATTTTTCACCTGCAGCCGATTCAGACTGATAGCCTTAGGTGTTTTATACACTATATTCACTCTGATGTGTTTCTTTCCTTCCTACGTGTGTTTTATTTAAAACATTTTGCTCTGTTTTAATTAGCGCATTGCATCGCCTCAATACACAAAAGGGCCTTATAATTTGGAAAAGTTGCTTGGTTGAATTTAAATGGGAATGCATGCAAGTAACTACATGCTTTTGATTTAACATCAGCCTGTTTATAGCGACTTCCAGGTTTTCTGGGTTTCCAAGGCAACCCGTGACAGTCTGGGGCGAATATGTGTTGCTCTCGGTAAAGACCGCTGGGATTCGTTCAATTACTCATGCTGCTTTTTAAGAAATGCCTCGTGCCCCCCAAAAAGGACAGGAATCATTTTTCAGATGCTTCTTTCTGTGTGTCAGCTCTGGTTAACGCAGGATTGAAATGTGTCAGACTAGTTAAGGGAGGTTATGTTCTTGTGAAGTGTAATTAATGAGTCGGGTTAGCAGCGGCTGTGAGATGTTCATGTCATTAGTTTGTGATTCAGATCTAATGGTTTCTCCTCCCTTATTGAGTCGAATCAAAACCTCAAACATCTGTTACACGTTCAAAACACACTCCTCTCTAGCCTGTGCTTTGAATTATGTGAGATGTATGTTTTTATTCTGACGTTATATATGTGTATATATATATACATATATATATATATATATATATATATATATATATATATATACATACACACACATGTGTATATATATGTTTGTGTGTTTGTGTGTGTGTGTACATATATACATGTGTGTGTCTATGTATATACAGTGCCCTCCACTAATATTGGCACCCTTGGTAAATCTGAGCAAAGGTGGCTGTGAAAATAAATCTGCATTGTTTATGCTTTTTATCTTTCGTTCAAAAAATTCACAAAATTCCAACCTATCATTAAAGTAAAACAATAGAAAGTGAGGGGGAAATCTCATTGTGAAATAAATGCTTTCTCTAGTTCATGTTGGCCACAATTGCTGGCACCCAATTATTGCAACAAACTTTTCCCAGGGTAACAGCTCGGAGTTTTCTCCTATAATGCCTGAAGAGTTTGGAGAACACCAGACAAGAGATCAGGGACCATTTTCTTCATACAGAATCTCTCCAGACCCTTTAGATTCCCAGCTCCATGTTGGTGCTTCTTCTCTTCAGGTCAGAGGACTGGAATGGCTATAAAGCTTGGTTTTGTGCTCAGTGACCCATTTTTGTGTTGTTTTTGAGGTTTGTGTTTGGATTATTGTATGGTTGGAAGATCCAAACATGGCCCATTATAAGATTTCTAACAGAGTCAGTCACTTATTGATTTTTTTATCTGTTGGTATTTGATAGAATCCATGATGCCATGTGTCTAAACAAGATGTCCAGGACCTCCAGCAGAAATATAGGCCCATCAAAAATTACAGCAGTATATTTCATTGTACACATAGGGTACTTTTTTTTTTTTTATCCCTGTGTGCACCAAACCCATCTTTAGTGTTTGCTGCTAAAAAGCTCATTTTTCAGTTTCATCTGACCATAGAAGCCAGTGCTATTTGAAGTTCCAGTCGTGTCTGATAACTGAATATGCTGGAGTTTGTTTTTGGATGAGCTTGGAGAATTTTTCTTCAAACCTTCCCAAACAGCATATGATGATGTAGGTGCTGTTTGACAATTTTTTAAAGGTTTTCTGACTCCGAGACTCAACTATTTTCTGCAATTCTCCAGCTGTGGTCCTTGGAGTGTCTTTAGCCACTCAAACTCTCCTTCTCACCATGCATTAGGACGATATAGACACACGTCCTCTTCCAGGCAGTTTCGTAACATTTTATGTTGATTGTAAATTCTTAATTATTGCCCTGATGGTGTAAATGGGAATTTTCACTGCTCTAGCTCTTTTCTTAAAGCCACTTCACTAATTTGTGAAGCTCAATTATCTTTTGCTGCACATCAGAAATATATTCTTTGGTTTTTTCTCATTGTGATGGATGATTTAAGGAATTTGGGCTTTGTTTTCCCTCCTATTTATATTTCTGTGAAACAGGAAGCCATGGCTGGATAATTTCATGTTCATAATCACCCTGGAGTGCTCAAAATTGTGAATATGAATGGGAATATACTTCATAGATATTTTACTCATAAGAATTTCAAGGGGTGCCAATAATTGTGTCCAACGTGTATTTGAGAAAAAAACATTTATTTCATAATGATATTTCCCCCCATTTTAAATTCTTATTATCCAATGAAAGGTTAGATTTTTGTGAATTTTTTTAATAAAAGATCAAAAGGATTAACAATGCAGATTAATTTTCACAGCCTTCTCTGATCATATTTACCAAGAGTGCCAATATTTTTGGCCATGACTGTGTGTATATATATATATATATATATATATATACAGTATATATAGATTTCAGTTACAATTTAGTATATATAGTATATATCAGTATATTTCAGTTACAAATTGGCTGAATTTTATAGCATTGGATGGTTAATGAACATCAGTAAGTTTTGTTTTGTTTTGTTTTGTTTTGTTTTGGGGTGGGGGTATAGCACAGATGCATTTAATTGATGAAAAGAGCCAGTAGGCTAAACACATTTGCGATATGAAATAAATAAATATATTATTTAGTTAGTTAGTTAGTATTGCAATATCATTTGCAATGCTAACTAAATTGCAATAAATAAATGTTTGTACTTAAAAGTATGTATGTGTGTGTATGTGTATGTGTGTGTGTATATATATATATATATATATATATACTGTATATAGTGTCTATAGAAAGTTTTCATACCCCTTCATTTTTTCACATTTTATGTTGTGTTATTATGTTGAACTGCTTTAAATTACCTTTTTTTTCTCCACATAAATCTACACCCCACTCACCATAATGACAAAGCAAAAACTGGATTTATCACAACTTTGCAAATTTATTAAAAAGGAAACACTGAAAAAATGACATTGCACAAGTCTTCATACCCTTAACTCAAAACTTAGTTAAAGCACTTTGGCAACAATTACAGCCTCAGGTTTTTTTTTGGGGTATGATGCAATAAGCAATATGCCATTCTTCTCTTTAGATCATCTCAAGCTCTGTCCGGTTGGCTGGGGACCAGTGTTGGGCTAGTTAATCAAAGAATGTAATATATTACTCATTACTAGTTACTCCTTTCAAAAGTAATATTGTTACTTTACTTATTACTTTCCGGCAACAGTAATTAGTTACACTACTAGTTACATTACTTTTTCTTCACGCCCCACAGAAGTTGTAACTGCATCTTCCAGATAAAATTATTCTAGAATGTCACTAACAACATATTTCTGCCTCATCATTTGACCAAAATCCACATTGGATCGCAGTCAGAAGTTATTACAAACACTCAATAGTGATTGATAGTGACATTCAATTAGAAGTGTTGTATTCATCTCATTAATTGTCATGTGTAGCTTGAAGTAATTTTTCCGTTACCCATATGCGATTAAATTTCGTTATGTATTTTATCAAATCACATGAGTTTGTAAGAAACTGTTTAATTTTCCAAAAATATTTTAAAATATATTAATATAATGTACCACATTCTGATCAGAGGGATGTAATGCCAGAGTAAAGTAAAGCCACAACTTACACAACAGATCTTTTTTCCTGACAAAATCAATATAATGCAATATTTCTATCTGCTGAATGTAAGCTTTTCCATATTCCAAGCTTGCCTGCTGCACTGGGGACATCACATGCATGTGTGAGTCGTGAAAATTATGAAAATAAATCTAGGAATTATTTTATTGTTAGATTTTAAATCAGCGGGGTTGAGGCCGCTAAGTAACTAAGCTGTTTTATGGAAAGTAACTGTAATGTTATTACTGAAATCTTATTAGTAATTATTTACACTACTAGTTACTGCAAAAAGTAATATTATTACAGTAACTAAATTACTAGTAGCTAGTTACTGCCCAACACTGCTGGGGACCATCAGTGGACAGCCATTTATAGGTTTCTCCTAAGATGTCTGATTGGTTCCAAGTCCCAGCTCTGGCTGGGCCACTCGGGGACATTCATAGAGTCGTCCCCTCCTGCATTGTCTTGGCTGTGTGCGTAGGGTGATTGTCATGCTGGAAGGTGAACTTTCAGCACAGTCTGAGGTTCTGAGCACCGAGAACCAGGTTTTCATTAAGGATATCTCTGTATTTAGCTTTCCGTCTTCTCTGATCACTTCCCCAGTCCTGCCGCTGGAAAACGCCGCTACCATGCTTCACCACTGGGATGGTATTATGCAGGTGATAAGCGGTGCTTGGTTTCCCTCAGACATGAATAAGGAATTGAGGTTCATCAGACCAAAGAATCTTTTTTTTTTTGGGGGGGGTGTATTTATGTAAATTCCAATCAGGGTTCATGTATCTTTACTGAGGAGAAGCTTGAGTTTGGTCACTTCGCCATAAAGCCCAGATTGGTGGAGTGTCGTAGTGATGTTTGTCCTTCTGTAAGTTTCTCCCATCTCCATATAAGATCATGGAGCTCAACCAGAGCGACCATCAGTGTCTTGATCACCTCTCTAACCAAGAGCCTTCTCCTTCGATTGCTCAGTTTGGCCAGGAGGCTAGATCTAGGAAGAGTCCTGATTGTTTCAAACTTCATCCATTAAGGATTATGGAGGCCAAATGCTCCTGTGAACCTTCAATGCAGCAGAATTTATTTATTTTATTTTTTTTTTGTAGTCTTCCCCAGATCTGTCTCAACACAATCCTGTCTCTCAGTTTTGGAGGCCATTCCTTTGACCTCATGGCTTAGTTTTTGCTCTGACATTCATTTCAGCTGTTAAACTTTATATAGACAGGAGTGTGTGCCTTACCAAATCATGTCCACCCATCTGAATTTGCCACAGGTTAACTCCAGTCGGAGTACAGAAACATCTCAAAGACGATCCAGTGAAACTGGAATGCTCCTGATCGAAATTTCAAGTGTCAAAGCAAAGGGTATGAAGACTTGTGTAATGTCATTTTTCACTGTTTCCTTTTTAATAAATTTACAAAGTTATGATAAATCCTGTTTTTGCTTTGTCATTATGGTGAGTGGGGTGTAGATTTATGTTTTATAATTTAAAGCAGTTTAACATACGAACGCAACATAACAAAATGTGAAAAAATTAAGGGGTATGAAGACTTTCTATAGGCACTGTATATATACAGAATAATGACATTAATTAAACATTTTAGAGTCTAAAATGTTTCATTATTTTTTTTTTCTTCAGATGCATTGTTTTGTTAGAAGATCCCTGACAATGTTACTAGGAAACAAAAGTAGTCTGTTTTATAGCCTACGTTTGAAATCGCATCGGTAATGCAAGGCCATGTTGAATATCATCTTCATGTTTATTTTTAGTAAAGTAATAAAAAGCATGCAGCAATTTATCCGTAATGATACTCCATTCAATTATCTAACCATTAAAATTTTATTTCGTTTACAAAACGAATATGGATCTAATTGTGTTTAATATGCGTTGTGACCCATGCAAACGTACCAATGCATTCTAGGGTTAATTTCTTGTTTTGAAAGCAGTAGTGGTATTTTGATTGAATCTGTTGTTACTGCGGTAAATATTTGTAAGGGTTTTTCGAGACAGAATAAACATACTGTAATTCTCAGAAAGCAATCACTCATTGCACTGCAATTTGCACGAATACAAACATGAATTAAGTTTTGAGTTTCTCGTATTAAATTGTCGTCTCGCTCGTGACTAATTAATCAAAATGAACTCCTCCAAATATTCTCTGTGTCTGATGGGTTTTGGTTCCGGGTGAATCAGCTGGAGAGGCAGATCTCGGCGTTATCGCGGCGTTGATCATATTACATTCTCTCAGGCCCACAGTGCTCAGTTTAATTGCCCCAGACTAAATCAAATAGGCTCGGTCTCCGGAGGGGAAGGGAATTGCATGAGTCTGGGGTGTAAATCAAGTACAGGTATAGGCCGGATGAGGATGCCATGGCCCGACCCGAGCCGTTGAGAGAGGATGAACCTGTCATTGTCATCAAACAGTGTGACAGCTCGGCCTTCAACTTCCTTCTCATTGTCATAGCAGAAGAAAACAGGGGCATGCAGCTGCACATCTTACCTGTCACTTAAGTGAGTGCCTGTGTGTGTACCTGTTTGTGCTTCAATGTCAATGCTTCAGTGTTTCAGAGAATCTTGTTTCTCACAGTCTGAGGGTGCTTTAGGTGCTTTTTTGCAAATTCCAAGTGTGTTTTCATGTGTCTTCACTGAAGAAAGGATTGAGTTTGGCCACACCACCATAAAGCCCAGATTGGTGGAGTTTTGCAGTGATGTTTGTCCTTCTGATATCTCCGCATATAATCATGGAGCTCAACTAGAGTAACCATCAGGTTCTTGGTCACCACTCTAACAAAAGCCCTTCTCCATCAATTGCTCAGTTTGGCCAGGAGGTCAGCTCTAAGAAGAGTCCTGGTTGTTTTAAACTTCTTCCATTAAGGATAACAGAGAATATGCTTTTGTGACTTCAATGAAGCAGAATTTTTTTTTTTCTGAACTCTTCCCCAGATGTGTGGCTTGATGCAAACCTGTTTCTGAGCTCTACAAGCAGTTTTTTTGACCTCAGGGCTTGGTCTTTGCTCTAATATGCATTTTCAGCTTTTAGATCTTTTATTAAGACGTGTGTGCCTTTCCAAATCATACCCATTCAATTGAATTTGCCACAGGTTAACTTCATTCAAAGTGTAGTAACATCTACAAGCAATATGAATGCTCCTGAGATAAATTTCAATTGTCCCAGATAAGGGTATGAATACTTATGCAATTGTATCATTTACGTTGTTTATTTTTAATACATTTGCAAAGATGTTAAAAACCTGTTTTTTGCTTTACTATTATGGTGTATGGAATCCAGATTGATGTGGGGGGGAAAAGTAATTTAAAGCAGTTTAACATAAGGCAGAAACATAACAAAACGAGGGGAAAAAATGAATACTTTTGCAAGGCACTGTATATATATATGTATGTATGTACAGGTGCTGGTCATATAATTAGAATATCATCAAAAAGTTGATTTATTTCACTAATTCCATTCAAAAAGTGAAACTTGTATATTATATTCATTCATTACACACAGACTGATATATTTCAAATGTTTATTTCTTTTAATTTTGATGATTAGAGCTTACAGCTCATGAAAGTCAAAAATCAGTATCTCAAAATATTAGAATATTTATATTTGAGTTTGAATAAATGACCATCTCTACAGTATAAATTCCGGGTATCTCTTGTTCTTTGAAACCACAATAATGGGGAAGACTGCTGACTTGGCAATGATCCAGAAGACGAACATTGACACCCTCCACAAAGAGGGTAAGTCACAGAAGGTCATTACTGAAAGGTGTGGCTGTTTACAGAGTGCTGTATCAAAGCATATTAAATGCAAAGTTGACTGGAAGGAAGAATTTGGGTAGGAAAAGGTGCACAAGCAACAGGGATGACCGCAAGCTTGAGAATACTGTCAAGCAAAGCCGATTCAAACACTTGGGAGAGCTTCACAAGGAGAGAACTGAAGCTGGAGTCAGTGCATCAAGAGTCACCACGCTCAGACGTCTTCAGGAAAAGGGCTACCAAGCCACTTCTGAACCAGAGACAATGTCAGAAGCATCTTACCTGGGCTGTGGAGAAAAAGAACTGGACTGTTGCTCAGTGGTCCAAAGTCCTCTTTTCAGATGAAAGTAAATTTTACATTTCATTTGGAAATCAAGGTCCCAGAGTCTGAAGGAAGAGTGGAGAGGCACAGAATCCATGTTTCTTGAAGTCCAGTGTGAAGTTTCCACAGTCAGTGATGATTTGGGATGCCATGTCATCTGCTGGTGTTGGTCCACTGTGTTTTCTGAAGTCCACAGTCAATGCAGCCATCTGCCAGGAAATTTTAGAGCACTTCATGCTTCCTTCTGTTGACAAGCTTTATGGAGATGCTGATTTCATTTTCCAGCAGGACTTGGCACCTGCCCACACTGCCAAAGGTACCAAAAGCTGGTTCAATGACCATAGTGTTACTGTGCTTGATTGGCCAGCAAACTCGCCTGACCTGAACCCCATAGAGAATCTATGGGGTATTGTCAAGAGGAAGATGAGAGACACCAGACCCAACAATGCAGATGAGCTGAAGGCCACTATCAGAGCAACCTGGGCTTCCATACCACCTGAGCAGTGCCACAGACTGATCGACTCCATGCCACGCCGCATTGCTGCAGTAATTCAGGCAAAAGGAGTTTCTAATTTGAGTGCTGTACATGCTCATACTTTTCATTTTCATACTTTTCAGTTGGCCAAGATTTCTAAAAATCCTTTCTTTGTATTGGTCTTAAGTAATATTCTAATATTTTGAGATACTGATTTTTGACTTTCATGAGCTGTAAGCTCTAATCATCAAAATTAAAAGAAATAAACATTTGAAATATATCAGTCTGTGTGTAATGAATGAATATAATATACAAGTTTCAGTTTTTGAATGGAATTAGTGATTAAATCAACTTTTGGTGATATTCTAATTATATGACCAGCACCTGTATGTGTGTGTGTGTGTGTGTGTGTATATATATATATATATATATATATATATATATATATATATATATATATATAAGAAAATAAAGTGTGACCTTTTTAAAGGTCCAATTCTCACCATTAACTAACCATTAACTATGACTTTTGCCTCAATAAACTCCCAATTTGCAATTAATAGTTAGTAAGGTAGTAAAGAAATATATGTTAAGAATACTGTATGTGCTTTACTAATAAACAGCCAATAAGTTAATAATAGGCATGCTAATAAGTAACTATTTAATAGTGAGAATTGTGTTACCGAAAAAACATATGTACGATAATACATGTGTTATAAAACATATAACATATGCATTATCATATATTATTTCATTTGTGGTTGGTAGGTAGGTTTCTTCAGTAGATGTAAGGTTAGGGTTAAATTTAATTTAATTTAAGTGTTAAAAATATAACATGGATAAAAAATGGTTTATTTTGTTTTATTATTTTTATTTGATTCTATCCTTTTTTTTATTGATGGTTTACTTTAATACATTTTAAAAAATGTTTGTGGTTAAATTGGTGTGCTTATGATTAATATCTGATTAGGCATCATATTTGGTTTAAGTTTATTATTATTATTATTTTATGTATGTGTGTATGTATATACACACATAAATATACACAG
The DNA here is from genome assembly GCF_012432095.1 of Onychostoma macrolepis. Lineage (NCBI taxonomy): Eukaryota > Metazoa > Chordata > Actinopteri > Cypriniformes > Cyprinidae > Onychostoma > Onychostoma macrolepis. The sequence continues at coordinate 30,821,424 of NC_081158.1, forward strand.
AACACATTATGTAAACACAAACTTTATTTTGGATGCAGTTAATCGCGATTAATCGATTTGCAAGCACTAATATATGCGTATGTGTGTATATATGTGTGAAGAAAGAGTTTCTGTACCTTTAGCAGCTGTATTGAGCAGTGGGCCGCTGTGTGCTGGTAAACTCCACATTAATGCTGTGATTGGCCTGCAGCTTCTAAAGGTCTCTGTGGAGGTTTGCTGTAGGTGTCCTCGTTTTGCCAGATCGATCGGGTTCAGGCTTTACCCGGCGTCAAGGCTTCCCAAGTTACGGCATTAAACTTTCATTCTAATTGAACTTCAGGGAAGCTAACTGAATCTGTCGCTGCGAGCTGTCAAAAAGCATCAGTCAGTTAAATGGAGCTGTAAGCCAGCGAATGATTATTAATACTCGTTTTACCGTGACCTTGTGGCAGGCTTCAACAGTTCTGTTGTTTTTCACTTCTGTCACGCTGGGACTTTTTCAGAAAAGAGCTTCTCGATACTTTTCTTTTCTGGCGGTTTATGTGTTTTTGTGTTTTCGCAGGGGTCTGACAAATCTAAATATAAAATTCCCCAAGTGAATACAATGCCAAAGGGGAAATGTAGCATTCGGAGCAAAGCGTGTTGTGCGATTTATTTACTGAATACTAACACCGACATGCACAGTTTTAAAAACAGTGCTTTTTGAACTATTAAATCACATTCGTCTTTTATCATAGTCAAATATCTGAGTTGGAAAACATTTGCGGGGAGGTTCAGAGAGAGTTTATTTGTATATGCTGTGATATATGAGGCTTCAGGTATCACTCCATAGAGCCGTGCATGTGTGCTTACACTGCAGAGTTTGCCTCAAACAATCAATCACCATCATTCATAAATCTGGAGATATTTGCATCCCTTGGCATCCGATGCAAATGTGCCCTTCTCTCTCTAACGTGTCTTCGTCCTCTCTTATATGGAATGTTTTAGGAATAGGGCAGGTTATGTTTGGAATGGCATACTATACAGCTCTTAGTGTTTTTTTCTTTCTGCATGCAGTACCTGCTGAAACTGGAATATTGCATCCCACAATGCAATGAGGTGACCTTTTGTTTTACGTTTGACAAATGAACCAAAAGTAATATCATGATGAAATAAATGAATAAATATGCAAATAAAATAAATAACCAAAAAAATTGTCTTTAAATGTTGCTCTTTAAAACATTTTTGTTGCATCCTGAATGCTGATTCATGTAGTTTTTAAACAAACAAACAAGCAAGCAAACAAACATAAAAATGCAAAATAAAAAAATTGCTTTTAAATGTTGCTCTTTAAAACATTTTTGTTGCATCGAATGCTGATAACTAAGTTAATAAATAAATAAATAAATAAAGCTACGTAACAAAATGGTTTGTTGAATTTTGAATACTGGTTCACTTTTAAGATTTTATGAAAGAAGGCTGTGTTTATTTGATCAAAAATGTATCGTAATATCCTGAAATAATATTACAAAATAACTGATTTCTATTTGAATATATTACTGAATATATTTGAATTATTATTATTATCAATGTTAAAAACAGTTGTACTGCTTTTAAGTAATATTATTGTGCAAACAGTGATACACTCGCATTCAGAAGTTAAGTTTATAAAATGACTTTTATTCAGCAAGGATGCATTAAACTGATCAAAAGTGACAGTTAAAACATTTATAATGTCGCAGGAGATTTCTATAAAATAAATGCTGTTCTTTTGAACTTTCTTTTCATTAAAAAATCCATAAAACATTCAAATGTATTATGATTTCCATGTGTTTCCTGAAAATAGTCTTTTCAGGGTCAGGCGGTCTCACTGTCTTGTGTTTTCTGAACTCTGCCCGTGTATTTCAGCTCAAAGCCTGAGGGTTGACGGTCAGGGAAATGTGGTGTGCCAGGGCTGCCCACCGCTGCAGGCTACGCTGATTAATTAAGCACCAGATTAGCAAGTCAAGGCGCGTAGCTAACACAGATCTAAGTGCGGGTTTGGTTCTGTGTCTGTTAATGTTGGCCAGCTCTTTTCAAAATGCAAAAACCTTGTGCACATTAGTAGCTTGCGGCTCTAATCGCAGGTGTTCCCTAATGAGGCTGATTTATTCACCAGCCTGACCCCGAGCACAAAACCAGCTGCCATGCTAGTGTCATGCCCAGAAATAAGGCTAATTTATGTCTGCTAACCGGCCTGATAACACAAGCAAACAAAGTCGCTGTGCCATTAATTGATTGTTGATTCTACACAGCTGGAAATCATCAGGGAGACTCCATCAAAAGATCTGGGTGTTGTTCATTTTAAAGTAGTTGAGTCAGTCTACCCCTTTGTGTCTTATATTATCTCACTGTCTCTCTCTCTCTCTGTTCATGTCAGTACAAGTTACAGTAGCTAATTGGTGGCATCTTATGAAAAAATAACTTGGATTGCAGATGAATAACATGAATTAATATTGTAATGTTGTTGCTGGATTGACTGTTTTCTGCATTGTTCTGATGGACTGCTTTCCATACCAGAAGCTTTAATTTAATCTGCAAGTAAAATAAAACAATTTTAGCTCAAATCAGTAAACATTATTTCATAATATTTAATGGTAATACCCAGCTGGTTGTTTGTAGTATTATTTTGTATTATTTACATACTACAAAACATATAACAATACATTTACATTACACAATCTTAACTGCTATATAATAATAATAATAATTGTTATTATTATTATTACCTGAATTGTAAGTATTGTATTACATTCATTGCGATGGTTAATTTAGATTATTAATATGAATATTAATAATTACAACAACAATGACAATAATAAATTATTATTATTATCATTCTATTATTAAATTCTAATATAAATTCTATAATAGTAATAATTTATTATTATTATTATTATATGGTGAATTGAAAACACTTAACAAAATAATTTCAATAATAAAATAATAAACTAATGTTCAAATGTAATGTAAAAAAATGCTTTACATTGTACATCATTTTTAACTTTAGCTTTTTTAATTATTATCAAATGTCTAATATTAAAAACTAATACATGCAGTATATATACTTTTTATATATATTATAGCTTTTTATATTTATTTACTTTATTTACTTTTATTTCTTGTAAAATGTCAAGTGAATCAATGTATTATTTTTAACTAGTTCATTGAAATGAATTAACAAAATGAACTAATTAGCTGAAATGAATCATATTTTCATGCTACACTGCTGCAACACCATTATTTGTTAAACAGCTGAGCTAGATTCATGCTACTTTAAAAAATGTAGTTCTGTAAGTAGCACCTTGTAGTAACTCCCTGAACGGTCCAAACGGAGTGTGTAAGCGAGCGTGTTTACTTGATCAGACTGTAACTGAGCGCTCGATAGCTGCCGTGTCTCGTAGTACTGCCAGTGTTCAGCAGTGAGAGAAAGCAATCAGAGCAATTGAGCTAATAATGCTTTGTGACATCAGCATTGTTTGTCCATCTATACAAAATCACATCTGATTGGCTAGAGACCGTGGGCCTGAGCTTGTCTTGTCCTGTGATTTTTAGATGGAAGAGGTGAATAAAGGACATTGAATGAAACGCCTCTCAGCTGTGCTCCTGATTGCATTATTGATGCATTTAAAGCAGCCCGGTGCAAATAATGAATAGACTGTGATTGTGAGATGATGCTGAAACATTGTAGAATTGGTGAATAAGCTAATAATGGAGCGCTAGCAAACTTGCTAAAGTTTCATAGGAAGTCTCGTTTGAGCAATAATGGGTCCACAACATGTTTTTATTACACTGTCATCGGCCATACCAGACTTATGTTCCATCCTTTTATTTTCCATCTATGCCATTTCCGTTTTTATTGATCATAGCGCATGCCGCGCATGCAGAGACATGCGTCCGTGCTAAATTGAATCAGATAGCTTGCACCGGCCCCTCAGTGAAATGGTATGTGGTCGAATGTTGACAGCTTCACTTATGCGTGGTCTGTAGAAACAATCATGTGGTAAATCAACATTCGTTTGGGTTGAAAACGTGGTTGTTCTGCAGGCCTGCGGTTTTAGCAGTAAGTTAATGTGTGAAAGAGAGGAACTAGTCATTCGTTTACTCTCTTTCTACACATAAGCTTTCACATCTTTTGGTTGAATCATTCGGCATTGTGCTAGTTAATGACCTGCGATGCAACATTGATTTTATTAGAACTGTCTAATTAATTTTGCAGATTTAGCCAATCATTATGAAGTACAGCGGGCTTGTAGCAATAAACACTCAAAGGCTAATTAACTGATTCAAGTGGATTTTTATTGCTAATTACACAAAAACAAATCTGTTGCTACAAGGCCTTTCTTTTTTGTATTTTAGTTTAATTAAAAAATATTTGTTAGTAATTATCTGCTTTTTGAGATAAACACGGAAGCGTCTTTGTGTCTTTAGAATAGATAAAACCCCCCCCAAAAAAACAACCCTAATTTTCAGTGACCAAACTTTTCGTCAGATTCATGGCGTGATCGCGATGATCTGGGTGGTTGCTAGAGTTATCTTGATGGTTACAAAGGTGACCGAAAAAACTTGGCGCCTTGTTTTGGGTGTTTTAGGATGTTCTGAGAAGCTGTTAGTGTGATCTGGGTGTTGTCATGGTGTTCTGAGCAGTTGTTAGGGTGTTTGGGGTGTTGTAATGGTGTTCTGAACTGTTGTTAGGATGATCTGGGTGTTGTTAGGATGATCTGAGTGGTTGTTAGGATGATTTGGGTGTTGTTATGATGTTCTGAGCGGTTGTTAGGGTGATCTGGGTGTTGTTGGGATGTTCTGAGCGGTTGTTAGGGTGTTATTAGGATGTTATGAGCTGTTGTTAGGGTGATCTGGGTTATGTTATGATGTCAAGAGCGGTTGTTAGGGTGTTCTGGGGTCTTAGTAGGGTGTTCTGATTGGTTGTTATAATGATTTGGGTGTTGTTAGGGTGTTCTGGGTGTTGTTAGGGTGACCTGGGTGTTGTAAGGGTGTTCTGGGGTCTTAGTAGGGTTATCTGATTGGTTATTATAATGATTTGGGTGTTGTTAGGATGTTCTGGGTGCTATATTACTCTAGGCAGTTGTAGCTTACTGGTTTAAAATAATGTGATCACAAAAACCTGCTTCTTTTCATTTTTAAGGTATTGTTTTCATTATAATGTACTGATCTGAATGGGTAACCAATACTTAATTATTATTCTAACTCCACTGACATGCTCTTGCGCCCCACACATTGACAAATCCTGAGGTAGACCGACTCCGCTTGCATTCATTCACGTGATTTGTCCAGATGAGAGGTGACCCCTCCTGGTAGCGTTATTTATAATCATGCAGACACTGATGTTTTGACTCTGAGTACCGGCAACATCTCAAAAGTATAAATATAGAAAAATAGAAGCCATACCGGCTCACTTTAAGCACTGGTTACACACCAGTGTTTGTAATAGTTAAGCTTGGAGGATTTGAAAAACCTGTAACCCCATGCATCTGTTCACTTCTCTCTCTCTCTCTGTTGCTGTGCCCTCCCTCACACCTCTTCTTCTGTTGTGTTCTTTAGTTCATTTTAGCTGTTTTGTCCCTCACTGACTGGAGATGGCAGCTTAGTTGATCTTAGTGGATGTGAAACGGAGAGCTGTCCGTCCTGTCTGCATGGCCGTTAACGTTACCCGTCAAACCTGTCGTGTGGGTTTTGTTCATGCTGGCTTTTGCTCAGATTGCTTTTAAGGAATAAATCAGCTGCCTTTCCTGTTTTCAGTCTCAGTAGTAACATCAATTCGTATTGTAAAAAGGGGACAGTTCGTTTTTCTCCTTGAGCTTGTCTCGCGACGCTCATCTCAGATGACTTTTCAAACCGTTTCTGATTTGTGGAATGAGGTCTCTTTTATTTCTCCTCCGTGGCCTGTTTGAACGAGGAATTCTCTCCGTCTATGCTACATGTGCGGTGGAGAGTGGAAACTCTACAGGAAGCTGGAGCTTTTTCAAATTTAGCACAGCTCAGGAGAGGTTTTTCTCCATTTGATGTCCTGGTGTCTTTTAATGAAGCCTGACACACTTTTTTTCTTCTCCTGCTTCAACATTCCCTGTCCTCATGAATAGCCGCTCAGATCGAGGAAGTTGAAAATTGCCTGTAGTGTCTCGGTGGATAATGTTTTCATTGAAGACAGTCGTCCAAATGACAGCGTGGGGTTGAGCTGGATTGGCTAATCGTGAGGTTACTAGTGAGGCCTACGAGAAGATAAAGGTCATGCCTCTGTGTGATCCCAATCTGTTACAGTACTGGGAAAATCGCTTGAAGAAATTAGTCATATTTCACCCCAAAATCAAAAGAAAGTATGCATTTCATAAATAAATTTTAGATCTTTTAGATTTTTTGCATTGTGCCATTTTCATCAAGCTATTAAGCACATTTTAGTACTATATATATTATAGTTTTAATTGTATTTTTAATTAGCATTTAATTATATATTTTTCATTTTAATTTTTGTATGTTTTTATTATTTTATAATATAGTATTTTTTATACATTTTTATTAGTGCTGTCAATCGATTACAATATTTTTACTAATTAATCACATTTTTTTTCTGTAATTAATCGCGATTAATCCCACTTAACATTAAACATTTTAAATATACTTTTATATTGCAATCATTTTACATTCAATCTTCAAATTAATGTAGAAACAACATAAAGACTAAATATTTATTTTTAATATTTAATACCAATACTACTGATATCTCTAGGAAATTGTTAAAATAGTTTACCCTACTAACTATTTCCAGGTTCATATAACTGCCTGATTTATTTATTTAGTTATTTTTCTTGGTTGCTTATTTTCTTAATTTTTATTGGTGGCATATTCCTTTAAAATTTCTAGACTGGAAATAGAAAAACACTATGAAACGTTTGATGATTCAGAAAGGGCACCATATGGGTTCGTCTAGTTTTCTTTGCCGCTGTGGGTGCTCTTGTGGATGTTATGCATCGTATGCTAATTTCTTCTCATTTGTTATCAGTCAGGTCTTCCCTCAAAGCTGTTTGGAGTTGTCTTTTGTAGAGTAGAGCGGCACGGAGTGAAGCTGCCGTTTCTGCTGTCATAAGCATGCGCTTACGTGGGAGCCCTCGGCACTGGCTCTGACCCACGACCGCAGCGCATCAGCTGATTGATTGGCTGGATTCACTGTCGTTATCAGATGTTTTTGAAGCCTGTTCAGTGTCTCCTCAGGGCCCTCCAATGATGCCCTTGTGCGTTGTGCCGAGAATGCAATCTGTGGCAAACAGCCCTACGCTCCCAGGGAGGATTAGCAAAGCCTATTTTCTCACGCAGCTTTCTGTTTTAACCGCAATCTGCAGAGCGGGGAAGATGAAAGATGTATATTTCCTTTATTGCATGAGATATTGCGTGCATTAGGTGGTCTTTGTTTGTTTACCTACATATGGATCCATCTAAAAAGATATATGACCCTAGGTTGTTGAAGTAATATGATTGGGAACCCAAATATGAATCTCAGTGTAATTTCCTCCATAAATCTATTTAACCTCCATTCCTGGCAGAGCAGATCTCTTCTAGTACTGTGATCTGAGAGGCTTTCTTTTACCCTTCAACCTCCCGTGGGGCAACACAAGAGTCTTTTCTCACACACAAACACTTGCTGTGGGCTCCAAGGACACACGGTCAACCTTTACAGTGGCTATGACAGTTTTATAGCCAGAGTTATCGCCTCCTTTATACCACCCACCCCTTTCTAGTGTTCTTTGCATTAACACTGTAATTAACACACCTTCCCACACTGTGCCACGTTCACGTTAGCATCTTTGATTTAAAGAGCGGTGTCATGCATCTTGCTCGCACTCAGAATCAACCTCCAAGGACCATTTGCGGCATAGAGGTGAAGCTTTAGGTCGGAAATCTTATTTGAAGCCTCGCCAAGCACGCAAATCTTCGGATACCCGAGGCTGATTTCTCCCCGCGGGACCCGCGTATACCTGCAAGATATGATTTATTCAGCATTGCCAATTTTCCTACCTGCCCCGCAGTTATTACAATTTGCAAAAGCAGATCTCTGACCTATTTTCTTAAACAGGATTTGATCCATTTTATCATAACAGTGCTTTAAGAGCTTTAAAATCCTATCAGGAAGGCCTAACCATAGCATCTTGGTCAGCGCGACATGGAGATCTTGCCGTCCATGCAAGCGTGAGCGGACTCTACCTCCACCTCGGCGTCTCCGTGGAGTATGGAAATAGAAACTCGCTCTCCCAGCTGGTTTTCCGCATGGTGATTTAGATTTTCGAGTCTGCGGGAGTTTGGTGGAGAACGCGGGCAGTGTGAAAAGGCTCTGGGATTCCACTTCTTCATTTTCATGCTATTTTGAGCCTGTATTTGGTAGTAGCCTTTCACTCTAAGGCCATGTAATTTTCTTTGCTCATTTGAGTAACCTCTCAAGCCTGTAAGTGGGGGAATATATCTCTCCTCGAGTTGAGGAGATGTGCCGGTATTGATTTCTCCTATGCACATCTATAGGGATACTGGCAGATATGATATTGCATATAGATTTCAGAACAGTGACAATCTAAAGGTGAAGTGTTTTATTTATATGACAGTGTTAGGAAAAAACAGAAGAGTAACAGTATTGATGGCTATCAAACATGTTTTAGACATTGGCTCCACTCAATACTCAACTCACTGGTTGAGCCAATGTTGAAATGGCTTTGTTTTAATGTTTCCGAATGTGACTCGTGTAGGCTGGCTTTGGAGGGTTAGTCTGATGCTAAATGAAGGTTGGCAGTTTTACAAGTAAGGGGCAGCGGAAGGTCAAATGCTTTTACAAATGCACTGGAGCACATGGTCCTGACTAGTCCAGTGGTTGCTGCTTTCTCTGGACTGCACTAGGCCTGGGGGAAATCGTTTCTGCAAATTTCATACAACAGTTGCCACAAAGCATTGCGGAAGGAGATTACAAGGCCGGTCCCCATGGAGACGTGAGCTAAAGGGTAAATTAGCAGTAGTTCAAAAACCCAAAACCTTATGGGGTTTAAATATGCAACACTTCAGTTACTAGTGCAGATTGTACATACACTGATGTTCAAAGGTTTGGAGTCAATAGTATTTTTTAAAACAAACTTTTGGTAGCACTTTAGATTAGGCAATACTATTCACTATTGACTAGCTGCTTATTAGAAACTAGCATATTGACTGTTTATTAGAATTTATAAAGCACACATTAATGCATAGCCATGTTCTAGATCCCTTAACCTTAACCCAGCACCTAAACTAATCTAAAGTGTTACTATACTTTTATTCAATAAGGATGCATTAAATTGTTTGGTAACTCTTAACTTAAAGCCTTTATGCAAGATGCATTATAAAAGTAGTTTTAATTCATTAATTATGCATTGTAATGCACCTTATAATGCATTGTACAATCATGAATCATGAACATCATGAATAATTGTAATTTTAATGCATTTTAAATTTGGTTATAATTATTTACGACAATATACAGGTGCATCTCAATAAATTAGAATGTCGTGGAAAAGTTCATTTATTTAAATAATTCAACTAAAATTGTGAAACTTGTGTATTAAATAAATTCAATGCACACAGACTGAAGTAGTTTAAGTCGTTGGTTCTTTTAATTGTGATTATTTTGGCTCACATTTAACAAAAACCCACCATCTCAACAAATTAGAATACTTCATAAGACCAATAAAAAAAAAACATTTTTAGTGAATTGTTGGCCTTCTGGAAAGTATGTTCATTTACTGTATATGTACTCAATACTTGGTGGGGGCTCCTTTTGCTTTAATTACTGCCTCAATTCAGCGTGGCATGGAGGTGATCAGTTTGTGGCACTGCTGAGGTGGTATGGAAGCCCAGGTTGCTTTGATAGCAGCCTTCAGCTCATTTGCATTGTTAGGTCTGGTGTCTCTCATCTTCCTCTTGACAATACCCCATAGATTCTCTATGGGGTTCAGGTCAGGAGAGCTTGCAGGCCAATCAAGCACAGTACCACCATGGTCATTGAACCAGCTTTTGGTACCTTTGGCAGTGTGGGCAGGTGCCAAGTCCAGCTGGAAAATGAAATCAGCATCTCCATAAAGCTTGTCAGCAGAAGGAAGCATGAAGTGCTCTAAAATTTCCTGGTAGATGGCTGCGTTGACTGTGGACTTTAGAAAACACAGTGGACCAACACCAGCAGATGACATGGCAGCCCAAATCATCACTGACTGTGGAAACTTCACACTGGACTTCAAGCAACATGGATTCTGTGTGTAGCAGAGGCCAGCGGGTAAGTGCTGTGCAGGTAAAACCTCACTCCCCGATCTCAAGTGGTGCTCTAGCGACTGACGCTAGAGGCCGTGGCCTTTAGTCTCCTTGTTAGAACGCCCGCCTCCCACGCCGGAGACCGCGGTTCGAAACCCGCTCGGAGCGGGGCGAGTAGGACCGCGACATGTGCCTCTCCACTCTTCCTCCAGACTCTGGGACCTTGATTTCCAAATGAAATGCAAAATTTACTTTCATCTGAAGAGAGGACTTTGGACCACTGAGCAACAGTCCAGTTCTTTTTCTCCACAGCCCAGGTAAGACGCTTCTGACGTTGTCTCTGGTTCAGAAGTGGCTTGGTAGCCCTTTTCCTGAAGACGTCTGAGCGTGGTGACTCTTGATGCACTGACTCCAGCTTCAGTTCACTCCTTGTGAAGCTCTCACAAGTGTTTGCATCAGCTTTGCTTGACAGTATTCTCAAGCTTGCAGTCATCCCTGTTGCTTGTGTACCTTTTCCTACCCAAATTATTCCTTCGTCAACTTTGCATTTAATATGCTTTGATACAGCACTCTGTAAACAGCCACACCTTTCAGTAATGACCCTCTGTGACTTACCCTCTTTGTGGAGGGCGTCAGTGTTCGTCTTCTGGATCATTGCCAAGTCAGCAGTCTTCTCCATTATTGTGGTTTCAAAGAACAAGAGATACCTGGAATTTATACTGTAGGGATGGTAATTTATTGAAACTCAAATATAAATATTCTAATATTTTGAGATACTGATTTTTGACTTTCATGAGCTGTAAGCTCTAATCATCAAAATTAAAACAAAAAAAACTTTTGAAATGTTTTACTTTACATGCAATGAATCTAAAATATATGAAAGTTTCACTTTTTGAAATACTAAAAACTTTTTCACGACATTCTAATTTATTGAGATGCACCTGTATAATGTATTGCAATGCACATTATGAATAATTATAATACATTATACCTTTTAAAAACTCTTTATAATGCATTGTACATAAAGGCTTTAAGTGTTACCAATTGTTCTTTTGAACATGGAATTATCCATCCATCCAACCAACCAACCAGGTTTAGTTTTATTTTGTCATTTTACTAGAATGAAGAGCATTCAGATGAGAGATGTCTGTCAGAGCTCTATGTTGAACATGATTATGGGTCTGAACCTTACTAGAGCGAAGGATTATACTTAATGTAACAAACATTAAGTATTATCATCATTAAAGTTGTTTAATGACCAGTAACGACAGGATTAGGTGCGAAATAACCACTATTGATAATTATCTTGCTGTTGGTTTCAGCAAACGTGAAGAGATCACATAATCACAGGGCCTGAGATGAAAGACAGAGGGGCTAAAATCCTCCTAAATAGCATCCGTTCATCCGTAACTCATCAAGCACACCATGAGGCGTAAAGGATGCCCACTACCCCGCTACTCTTTGGCCAAAGCACAAACGCAGCACATCTAGTCCTTTCACTGGCAAAAGCAAACACACCTCAGGGAAGCACCAGGTATCATTTATGTTTACTTTTTACTTTCCTTCCTAAGTTTTTTTTTACCTTTTACCCCCCCAGAGGCCTGAGGCCCCTAAAGTGGACAGCGGCCCTGCACAGCTATGGTAATCACTCTGTCATCATAATTCAGCCACTGGATCACCAACTCCATTAAGTCAGCTTGCAGCTGTTGCTACCTGGGGATGGGTAATTGCTCTGCAGGAGTCCGCCCTGCCTTCATGCCTCATTAGGCGATTTTGCCAGCATTGTGCTACCCCCTCGCCCCCCACCCAAATGAGTGAAGAAGCTCTGCTTCGCTCTCCTCCGCCCGGCAGCGGAATACAAACCAGTTGGCCCCATCCCGAGATCAACCTTACATCAAATATTCACACACACACATACACGTCCAAGCGTGGATCTCTTCTTTACTCTGACAACAGCGCTAGATTCATCAGAGAACAATGACCCACATGACGATAATTCAGGCTGGCAGGACACAAGGCTTTGCCCGTACGTGTTACCTGTACCGGGAGTTACACATGCTTTACATTATTCATTCAGTGCAATTTGCTTTGTATGGGAGATGAATGAATTGAAATGTTCAAGGGTGAGATCGGTTTAGACGCTGTGTGTTTTGTTCAGACTCGGGATTGTTTATCCTAGGACTCTTTTGAAACCTGGTTTAGCTCAGTTACCATCTGTTGAGAGACATAATGGTGCTAGGATTGTACCACGTAGCTAAGAAAATGTTATCTTTTTATTATTATGATTATTAATAATAATAATTGTCAATAGTATTATTTATTTATTTATTTATTTTCTCCAAACCATTTGTCCTATGTAAGGTCAGTGCCAAACATATAATTTTATTTACATTTTTGAAATGACTTGAACAGTTAAATCAGAGTTTTGATTCATTTGAAACAGACAGTTTGAACGGTTTCACAGAAATGAATCAAACTTACAAACTCCAGTGGCCTTTTTGCTATTGCATTTTATCAGAGATGTTATTTAAAAAATCAGCTGTTATTAAAACTTATTTTTTGATGTGAGACAATGATGTATTATGAAAGTAGTCGCACTGTACTTGCTGTGATGATACTCACAATGTTACAGCACCAAAAAAATCATTGCAGAAATGTAGTTTATATCTAAACCGCAACCAACGGTTAAATTTCGGTCTAGATCTAAGATGTCCAGTGATGTTACCAATCTCACAAGGTTTTATTTTCCAATCTAGGAACAGGAAGATGTAAAATCATCTGTCTTCCAAAAGTGATTTCCCCGAATGGATAGAAGAGGCCCTTTGATTTGTGAGACAACTGTGAAATTATTTTCTGAGAAATGAAACTGTCTCCTGGCAGAAAGACTCAGTATCTGACAAAAAGAAAGAAAAAAATGGTAAAATCGCTCAGCAATCAGTGATCAAAACTGGACAGAATCAAATTACTACAGATTTCTCTCGCAGTTTCATCCGGCTCATGGCAGGACAGTGAAGAGGAAGTACTGGGAAAGAAAAAGAAGCCAATGCCACCGAATAAATCCATCCCTCAGGAGTTGATTATGGAGCATAAAATTGCATAATGTGGTAATTCCTAATACAAACGTGGAGGACAGGCATTCAGGCGCCTGACTTAGAGGCATGAGCTGAATGTGACCTGTAAGCATTCTTTAAGTGTAATGAGACTCCTTAGATTTTAATGCATTCCCTACATTTCGCACGTGGCACAGTTTGTTCAGATAAATGTGTGTAGAAATGAAATGAAGAAATTGCTGGTTCCTTCCCACTCACATACTGCAAATCCCAGTTTTTTTGGTGATCCGACTTATGGTATTACACACAGAGTTTTTTTTTTTTTTTTTTTGTAGTCTGAACAAAAAAAACCATGAAATCAGTTTTTTTTTTTTATTAAAAAATGTAGGTGTTTGGAATTCCGGAGTTGTTCCTGTGAGTTCAGCATGTGAAATGATGGACATTCCTTTATGAAAAACAATATTAGAGGTAAAATTTCCATTTTTCCATCCTCTCTTTCCTTAATGATATCACAAATGGAATTGTTGATGTTATTAATATGGCAACCATGTAGATATACTGCATATGGCCTACAGTCAACGCTGCTGGATGTTTTCGAGTGGAAGGAGTGAAGATATTTAGGTAGTGACAACCCTCTATGGCAAACACTGAATATTAATGAATTTTAATTAGCTTGCACTGGCATTGATATGTAATCTTCATTGACATTTCCTAATTAATATTGTGAGCAATAGAAGTGTTACGGTGCCTTGGAATCGGAATCTTTTAATGTTCATTAAGAGCTAAAATGTCAACAATAGTATACATGATGCGATTCTAAATAATATTTTAATGGTTTAAATCGTTTAGTGAAATATATTTAGTCCTAAAGATTGAATTTGAAGAAAACAAAGCAATGATATAACCTCTAACCTGTGTTCACCTGAATGTTTATGCGTGTTTGTGACTGCATGTGTTCAGTTCAGTATTCGGACAGATCTGACCTCCCATTACTCAGAGGAAGTGCTTTATTTTGAGGACGGCTATACAGCCCCCCTCCTCTCTTACGGCTGAGTCCTGTCACCTTTGATCTGAATGGCTCTCCATTATGCCAGAGTCTTCACATGAGCCCCGCGCTTCCCACAGCTGAGCTTCATCAGCCCCTGTGACCTGCTCTAGAGTATCTGTGTCATCTCTCCCTCACTGCCTCATAGGAAGCTTTCATGCACATCAGTCATGGCTTACAGATAAAATGTAGACGTTGATAAAGGAACATATATGGTTACATAAAAAATAAAATAAAAAACACTGAGTTGGACTAGGATCTCAAATAGATGTATAAATAAAATGATTTCTATAAGGGTGAATTTCAAGAGTCAAGAATTATCGAAGATTTCAAGAGTCAACAAATTAGAATACTTCATAAGACCAATAAAAAACATTTTTAGTGAATTGTCGGCCTTCTGGAAAGTACGTTCATTTACTGTATATGTACTCAATACTTGGTAGGGGCTCCTTTTGCTTTAATTACTGCCTCAATTCGGTGTGGCATGGAGGTGATCAGTTTGTGGCACTGCTGAGGTGGTATGGAAGCCCAGGTTTCTTTGACAGTGGCCTTCAGCTCATCTGCATTTTTTGGTCTCTTGTTTCTCATTTTCCTCGACAATACCCCATAGATTCTCTTTGGGGTTCAGGTCTGGTGAGTTTGCTGGCCAGTCAAGCACACCAACACCATGGTTATTTAACCAACTTTTGGTGCTTTTGGCAGTGTGGGCAGGTGCCAAATCCTGCTGGAAAATGAAATCAGCATCTTTAAAAAGCTGGTCAGCAGAAGGAAGCATGAAGTGCTCCAAAATTTCTTGGTAAACGGGTGCAGTGACTTTGGTTTTCAAAAAACACAATGGACCAACACCAGCAGATGACATTGCACCCCAAATCATCACAGACTGTGGAAACTTAACACTGGACTTCAAGCAACTTGGGCTATGAGCTTCTCCACCCTTCCTCCAGACTCTAGGACTTCGGTTTCCAAATGAAATACAAAACTTGCTCTCATCTGAAAAGAGGACTTTGAACCACTGGGCAACAGTCCAGTTCTTCTTCTCCTTAGCCCAGGTAAAATGCCTCTGACTTTGTCTGTGGTTCAGGAGTGGCTTAACAAGAGGAATACGACAACTGTAGCCAAATTCCTTGACACGTCTGTGTGTGGTGGCTCTTGATGCCTTGACCCCAGCCTCAGTCCATTCCTTGTGAAGTTCACCCAAATTCTTGAATCAATTTTGCTTGACAATCCTCATAAGGCTGCAGTTCTCTCGGTTGGTTGTGCATCTTTTTCTTCCACACTTTTTCCTTCCAGACTTAAACTACTTCAGCCTGTGTACATTTAATTTATTTAATACACGAGTTTCACAATTTGAGTTGAATTACTGAAATAAATGAACTTTTCCACGACATTCTAATTTATTGAGATGCACCTGTATATATATTCCCTCAAATTAATTTTGTATAATAAAAAAACACTAATTTTAGCATTAAGCTTGTTGCATTGTGACATTATTTTACAACAATCTATCTATCAATTATAAAAAAAAAAAAGTATATAGAGAGAGAGATTTTTTAACTTTTGCAATTATATTTTATTTAATTTCTTTCTGTTTTGCAGATTTGTGCAATACTTTAGTTTTTTATGCCATAGTTTCTTGCATAAATTCAATATGATTGTACATATAAATTCTGTCATTACAGTAATGAAAATGATCAATTATATCATTATAAGGCATATTTAAATATAATTCTAAGTAAACACCATGGTATGAATTTTACTTGTGCAAATGTATACTCATTTTATTTAAAAAAAACATGAATTTACTGTACTAGATTAATTATTTGTTTCCTTAATTCTCAGTATTTTTTTTATTTCAGTTGTAACAATTTGTTTAAATGTCATGAAAATGTCAATTAATAATATAAAAATATGTGTTGTTTATTTTACATTGAACGATGACCCTGTCATTTCTTTGTGAGATTCACTCTAGGTAAACACATGCTAATGAAAATAAGAACACGAGAGAGGGACGATGTGTACAGTCATGCCATGATAGCCATATGGAGAAATGTGGTTCTGTCATTCTGTATCACCCATAATTGACTGGGAGATCTGCTTATAACCCAGACAGAGCTCAGCAGTGGCTGCTGGCAGCGTATAATAATGCAGAGTTGGCTCTTTCTTCCTCAGTGTCTTTTCTGTCTCACATTAGTTTTGTTAAGAGGCTGAACTGCTCGACGGGGTTCAGCTTTCATGCATATACATTGAACACACTGCTGAATTTTAACAGCTGCATATTTTATCTCCACATGAATGCATTATTGACAACCGAAGGCTACATATCATGAGCATAATGTGGCAGTGTTTGAGAGAATATGGATCAATAGCAATTTCCTTGTTGGTTTAATTTCTCTGTTCACAATTGTGTTGTTGTGTGGTGTTGTGTGTTTCAGACAGGCGTGATTTGCACAGATAATGGTTTGAATGTTTGAACGACAGTTTGTCAGATCTGTGCAATTACGGGAATGTATTTACCAGATGCATCAGTTGATTGACAGCACCGCGAATTTGAATATTAATAAATGCACTCTGTCCAGCTTCTATACTGATTAAATGTTGACTTCTGACACCCGCTGGAATTGAAATTTCTACACGAATCGGTGTACGTGTTTAAATAAAAGGGCCTGATACAAGCGGAATTGGCTTGATTTTTTAGCTTGACTCAATGAATAATACCAATGTGCGCTGACCACGTGTTTCTGCATACAGATGAATGGAGATGAAAAACGAAATGCGTTTCGCTCTGATGTGGAAGGCAGATCGTCTCACAACGCCTGAGGGCCAAATCAGACCTGGATGATGTGCTTGTACTTTGAGAGAGAGCAGCGTTACTCAGACATTGCTGTCGGATTGATTCTGAGATATGTAACCGTGTGGCGGCCATTTTGCTTTGGGGTTTTGAACGACATGACTGGCTGTAGAACACATGGATCTTTTGCCTCTGTATAATGTGCAGTGAATATGATGAGTTTCTGTGAACAGAAATAAATGGTTTTTGATAGGTTTTGCCTTTGATCAGCTTCTTTAGCCATTCCGATTCCCTTCGTATTACCATATAGGCTCACATGATGAAAAGAGAGAAGTAATGAAAGTTGTATCTGGCTAGCGCTTACGGGAGCTAAACCCTCTCAGTTTGACGTAACTATGTTTCTGATATCTCCGAAGGCCAAACTTCACCATCCGTATCGTCTGTAAGTGACGATAAAGGATAACAAGATGATTATAAGAGAGAGGACCGTTAGAGACTCAAGGTCTTGGTTGTTGATGTGCTTGGTCGCGTTGCCAGGGTGAGAAGACAGATGAAAGGTTCGTCCCTACGTGACGGCGAGTGCCTGGGGAAGATAAGCGCGAGACAACGAAACATTCTCAGCCTGAAGGAACATGCGGGGCACGAAAAGACTTGGGACAGAGGAACACGCAGGTGTACCCCATTCATTAGCACCGCATGGAGCAACATGCACTCTTTTGAAGGCTCATGGGAGCAAGGGATTGAAAAGAAAACAGGAAGATCAATACGGTTCACTTTGTTGAGGCAGCTTGTTTGTACAGAAGCAAAGAAGATTATGAACAAACACGAGCGAGTTGCACGCCCAATGCAGGGCACCCCAAAAAATATATTTGCATTCATAAATAAGTGATTTTTTTGCCTCCGAAACTTTTACGCTCAGAGAGCAGAAGAAAAAGAATTTCAGATGGGTTTCTTCCGACTTTCAAAGGATGGGTTCCATTGCATTTCTCTTTGAATTATTAGGTCATGTCGAGACATGTTTGTGTTTTTATCAAACGATTTCATTTGTGCTTACCTGCTGTTTTCTGTCATTTGTGCGCCCAAACAATATCCCGACCCACACCCACTGTTTCTTCAACACCTCTCTGTTGAATAATACTGGGACCCTGGCCAAGACGAGGAGCGACAAAGACGCAAATCTTTAATTTATGAATCGCAAATAATTCATGCATGCAAGCTGTGAAGAGTCCACCTTGAATTATTGTATTTTGTGTTTGCAGGGATGTAAATAAACCGCTACACCCAGGACTGACGTGCGCCCTTTTTGTCTTTCAAGTAGATGATGTGTTTACCATTGCCTTCACGTGTGCCGTTTGTTCCTCGTTGTTCCCCGCAGTTTTTCTTTGTAATCGGCATACAGGTTTTTGACAGCAGATCTCTTTGGACGGCATAAACAAGCTGGAGTTCAGATGTTTCTTTTGTGTCACTCCTGAGCTCCTTCCAGGTGTGTTATTGTGCTATTGATCCTTCTAGGGTTTCACCACGCTCATGCTGTATCCCAAACTACATTGATTTGTAGGACTGCTTGCGTATAAATGGGTTGAACCTTATTGGATTTGTTGGTGGTGGAATCACAAGTCTTGACTGAACTGAAAATGGAGGGGGTGTTTAAAGCTTCGAGCTAGTCTTTTGCGCTGTCGGTCAAAAGATCAATATTATATTCACGAAAGAAGACGGCTGTGTTGAGACGGAGGTTTAATTTGCTGCTTTCTCTGTGTTTCCCATTCTTTTTGATCCAAGCATGGTCCCAAAGTTTGGTAAACAACAGAGTGATTAGCCTTGTTCTGACGTTTCCATAGAGGCACGTTCATCTAATTTATTTTCTGCCTATGGTCCACTTTGAGATCTACCAAAACAAGCCATCTGCTCCAAGCACTGCTTCCGCTTCGGTTTTAATTAGGACCTCTACTTTTGTTATCTTCTGTTAAATGAAACCACAGGGTTACACTTTGTGCAAAGCATTGATTTGATTGTACTCAAGGGGGGCTATAGTTACCTTCAAATGTCTGTGCCATTAAACCAGATGTGTTGTTATTCGGTATCTAGCTATAAACGTGTTAATAAGATCTAACTTGCTCAGCAGATTATCTTCAAACATTTGCTTCGCTTTTCAACAGATACTGAACAGAAAACGGACCATAGAAGATATTTTACATGATGTTCTTGTGTCACAAATTGGGCTCTGACATTTTGGAAACGTAAGAATGCGTGAAATGAATCTAGTGTAGCAAGAAGAATCTGTGCTGAAGTTTGTATAGATTATGTTTTCGGTCTTGCCCAAATATGACATGACCAGCATGTCTTCACAGTGTCTTAGAAATCTCACATTAGGTTTTCACACATTTTGACAATGTGAGATTGCTCTTAAAGGATTTTAAGATGTTTTAAAAAAAAAAAAAACTCATGAAGAGCAATTTCCAGCCATTTGAATATATTTTGTAGCTAAGTATAACAAAAATAATCACTCATTTCCTTGATGTTTTTTTACGCTATAAATCATCATTTTAAGTTTATAATATTTCCAGGTTTTCCATGACCTTGGAAATGCTGCTTACAAAATCTTTTCTGCACCAATATTAAAAATCAGCTCCAAATCAGTTTTCTCTTTTGATTTCACAAATGAACCTCTCCTTAACTTTAAAAAGCAGAGGAATAACTGATGTCATCTGTTTCCTGGAGACCATCAACTGAAGGTTCAACATTTGCATAGTGGAGGATAAATTTATAATTCTGTTAAACATGCCAATATAGAGCATTGGGCAGGGACCGTGAGCTTAATTGATGCAGTAAAAATGCGCATAAAAGTCTTTATTGCACCTTTAAAAGCTGTTCCCAACAAAATTCTATGGTGCAGAGTGTTCAGTTAGCGGCTCACGGCTTCATACTGTCTCCTAAAGGGCCCTAGCGCTTCTGAGATGGCCTGACAGCCTTGTGTAGCCCACGCCAGAATCAATACAACAAAGGTCATTTGCTATTCCAGTCATAGCCAGCTCCATTCCCACCGAACTGTATTTGATGCATACCAAAGATGCGCACAATGACCGCGCTCCTCTGTCATTATGCGAGCAAGATGGAGCATCTATTCAGCAGAGAATAATGTCATTTAGTCATCTGTCGACTTGAACTCTAGTTTAGGAAAGAAGGGAATAAAGAGGTTGTTTATGTGTGTATAAGTGAATGCCGTCGCTGTTTCCAGCACGTAGTCAATAAGCAAATTTTAAAATGAACATTCTGTTTCTTTTAGAGGACATGCTGTGCGACATGTTGCAAGCTGGTGAGATATGCCGTGTTTTTGCATGTTTTGTTAGCTAAGAAGTTTGCTACATCACTGTTCCCACCTAAACTTAGCTCCCTCTCCGTGGGGAGCAGGTGTGTACAAGCGTTGTTTCTCTAAGCTACTCTGACGACTTCTTCCGCATGAACAGCCGATTCGCTTAGACATGATACTGATGTCAGGCGTCGAATGAAAAAGTAAAGCCGACTGGGAAGCAGCGGGAAGGCGAGGCTCTCACCATCTGTGCGAGTGACCTGCCAAACACAGGCTCATCATCATCATCACTCAAAGAGCCTACTGAAGGCACCTGACCACTCATTTGTCCATCTGCCAGTGCTGGACTGCCCTGGTTCTGGCACCGTTCGATTGGCCCACTGAGATGCCCATCATTGCAGCCAATCAACAGCGAAATGGAGAATTGTCGCTTGACTTGTTTAGGGTGTGATACGCTGTTGGTAGAGGTCAGGATTCATCTAAGCTTATGGCAGATAGGGATATTTAGCATTAGCATAGCTTTTTAAACAGTATCTTTCAATGTTTTCATGGTTATTCCAAAAATCCAGCTATTCTCTACAAGATGCATGCTCTAGGATCTAGATATCGAGTTATTTTTGCACTGAATTAAGTAATGGATCGCTAAATTACTTACATGGTCCATGCCGGGATGTATAATTATCTAGCATGGCTATTGATTACAGGGCTAATTTAGCATGACATATTGCATGAAATATAGCTCAATTCAATTCTGAATACCCTCACTACCTTGTTCAGTTCTGTTTAGGTACAAAGCAGCAGCAGCAGCGTCGGGTTGTTTTGCTAACGGCTAGCCTCGATGAATAATTCCCTTAGGGAAGAAAAATAATGTAGTGCTTGTTCAAAATAAGATTTCGATTGATTAGCTGCCATTGCTGCTGGACAAGGTTGATATTCGTTCAAAATCCTCATGTTCGGTGCACTGGAAGGATTATCACAGCCTCATGAAAGGTCTAAGGTTAGAGATGTAATAGGTTTACACTCAAGTTCATTTGGCTTCTGCGAAGCATCATTAAGCAAGCAAGGTCACAGGGTGTAGAGAGGAAAATCTGCATCATCATCATCCTAATTTGTTTAATCTGTCATTCTCTTGAATCGCTCCTAAAGAGCATGTTTGAATCCACGGACCAGTGTTGGGAAAATTATAAAGAGCGGATACAAATAAAAGGTACGTTGATCCATGAGTGACAATTGAGAAAGGAATAAGGTTGTATCTCTACACACATGTACTGCTGTCAGAAAGGCAGAGTCAACCATGCCCGTGTTTGCCATTTAGATTACGAAGAAGACTGTATTACTGCCGCATAGTGCAGGGAAAACAAGAAAAGGTATTTTATGCTGTCAACTGAAGTGTGCAAATGAAAATGTCTGCAATAGATGAAGATGATTGAATCTGATGGCCAGTCAAAGTCCTCATGTGTACTGCCTGGTCAAATGCTATTGTTTGCATTCCTTTGCTGTTTCCCACTCACATGGTAGTTGATTCGGATTTGTAGATGCGAAATGTTTCATAGGCCTGTCTAATGCAGGTTAATTTAATTTTCTATAATGTAGCTAAACAAGACTATACAAGAAATGTGTGAGATTCTTTGTTACATGTTTTTACAAGCACTATGACAGTATCATGGTATTTTTTTAAGTACTCTGTAAATAACATCTTTTTTCAAATACTGTGATGGTACCATGGTACAGTAATGGTAATACTATGGTTAAACAAAATACCATTATTTTATAGGGCACTTAATGGTCCATGAATACCCTTACAAAAAAAAAAAGCATATGAGACAGTACCAAATGATGATACCCTTTTTTTTTTCGACATAGTAATGTAGTATCACACTGTTCTTGGAAGTATTTTGGAGTACCATGATATTTTTGATACTTTTCTTTGAAAGCGATTTATCAAAAGTACCATGATATTGCATGATATTGATATCATCACTGCACCATTGTACCGCTACAGTGCATTTTGTAAGGGTATTCGGGAGTATTTTTACTAATTTCTTTCAGTGCTCGTGGACAAAACTGATTTGTTTCAAGTCTGATTTGTTATTCTGTCATTGTCTATTTCTGTATTTTTTTGCTTGCTTGATGTGCTTTCGTGAACTTTGCCTGTCGTTGGCAGCATTCTGTACTGACGACAGAGCTCATTTCCACTCCCGGCCATCAGTATTTCTGCATGGCTCACATAAAGGGCCACATAAATACAGCGCTGGCTTTGTTCTGCTGAGAAAGCACAGTGTCTAGTGACATCACTCCAGATCGCTGGGATTGGTTTTGAAGTCCTTCAGCGCTCCATTGGCTTGCGGCTTACTGCTGTGTCGTGGTATTCAAAGCATGTGCGTCTTTGTGACTTGAACTCTGGTGGCAAGTCATAGATCTGATGCTAGTTATTGCATCAGCATCATAGAATATGTCTGAGTAGAAAAGTAGAAAAAGTAGGCCATGTACTTTTAAAATGGGGCGTTTTATAAGACGTGGAGCTGTACCAGTACGTGACAAAGAGATTGTTTCAGAGAGTGAGTTGATATGATGTATTTCTGTTGGCGGATGTTGAGATATAATGTGGTTTGCGCTCATTTTGAAAAATAACCCCGTGGCGATGTCTTTCGTTTCTGTAGCAGTCAGTTCGAACAAGGCAGATCCGAGAACAGCAGCTCCTGACAGTGTCTCCTCAGAGTGGGAGGCTTTGGCTTTAGAGACGGCCGTGTTCCTGATTGATTCCCCTCATTAGCTGCATGGATACACTCACACGCACTCCAGTTGCCCAGCACGTCTCACTTCCATCCTGTTAACCCACGCTGAAGGTTGGGTTGGAGACACTTCTTCTATCTTTGTGGCTAACTGTGAGATGGCATATATTAACATGCTCCTGCAAAGGCTAGAATGCAGTCAGTTCAGGTCTGATGTTGATGACGGCACTGGCTTAAGGATCCGTGTGTGATGAACCGGGCTCGCTCTGGTTCTCACTAATGGCCTGAAAGACTTCAGAGAAAGGTGGACAGGTCTCGTTAACACCAATGTTCTTCCAGAGGCGAAGTGCCTGGTAGACAACAGGCCTCTACCTCAATATAATTGAGGTACTGGTTATTTCTTCTAACAGGGCTGTTTTGAAAGGTCAAATAATTACGACGAATAGGTGTTTTAAGAGAATTTGTTTGGCAGCTATTTACACGATTGAATTTCAGAATAGTCTGTGCATGATTTTGAGGTGTCTTGTAGATTAACTTGCTGGAACTGACTGATCATTTCGTAATCGTAGATCAGCATGTGGCACAGACTGTCACCAGACAGAGCTGCTAACTACCAGCACGCCTCGTCAGAATTGCAAAATAATCTAAATAGATAATTAATGTTGAATGCAATTATTTTTTTGCAGTGATCTGCTATAATTTGGGGGATTCATTTTATCTGGGATGAATGGAAGCAGCTTGAAAGGCAGTGAGAGAGGGAAGAAGAGTAAGGGAGAAATCAACAGAAAGGATAATGAACATCAAATACTTTTTTTCTGCAGTGCAGGCAATTGTTATTGTAGTTCTCACGGAAGCGTGTAATGAACTGAGGGAATATGGCATTTTTAATCTTCTGGTGTGTCACAAGGTGCAGTGCTATATGGAATGCTTAAGGTGTCAATGCACAAGCTTTAAAGTTTCAGAGATGGAAATGAAAGGCAGCTCTGATGTTGTCACACCTTGTATTAATGTATTAGAGGGATAGTTCACCTAAAAATGAAAAGAAATGAAAAGTCTGTCATTAATTACTCACCCTCATATCGTTCCAAACCTGCAAGACCTTTGTTCATCTTCGGAACATAAATTAAGATAATTTTGATGAAATCCGAGAGCTTTCTGGCCCTGCATAGACAGCAATGCAACTACCACGTTCAAGGCCCGTTGTAAAGGTAGTAAGGATATTATATGGAATATTTTAACAATGTCCTTACTATACCTTTATCATTTTATGGAAACAGCAAAAAAATAATAATAATTACATTAAAAAAATACAAATACAAATAAATCACGATTAAGGGATTTTCTCAAAATGGTTACAAACTTTCTTTTCAGATCAGCTGTGGCTTCTACGTTTAATGTGACTTTACCATGACCATCGACATTGTGGTTTTCATGGACTGTGGGGATTTCATAACCACTAAATAAATTTATAACAAAATAAAGATGTTCAATTCCCCCAAAAAAAGTATTGGGTTTGTCAATATGTGTGAATGTGTAAATTTTATTTTTAGTTTTAATCGTTTTGCTATGTACTTTTGTCTTTTTCATTAGTTTCTATACTTCTGTTTAGCTTTAATTTATTTTATTTTATTTCAGTTTTAGTTAGTAATTTAATACTTAAACATTTTCAGTTAGTTTTCCAGGCAACGTTTCTAATTTTCATACACGTTGTTTGTGTTTCGCATAAACATTTAGATATATTTTATTTCAGCTTTATTCCATTCAACAAAAACAATTTTGAGTATAACAGATTCTGTTTTTTTTATAATGCTTTAGATGGACGGGAAGATTACTGGTGTTTTTTATCCAATATATTGGTTATATTTAGAGTAAACCTTTAATGCAGTACGTTTGCAATACATTCTCCAATACCAGTGAGTTTAAATGGAGAGCTTTTTCCCCCCTGAGAAAAAGTAATCTCCTAAAAGTAGTCTCACATGGGTCTGCTGTGGGTCATTGAGCCCTGGCTGGTAGATATACTTGTTCTTGTGGTGCCATCCGGATGCATTTTCCTGCAGCTCCAAAGTGATTAGTCATGTTGCATTTACGAAATGATGGGCTCAAATTGTCAATGAGCAAAGATTGCAGTATTGAATTTAATAGCCAGTTGTATCCAGGTTTTATTGACCTCCATGGTTTGTCCTCTGATTCAGGGGTCAGTACTTTAAAAATGATGCTGGGAACATGCAACAAGTTCAGCATCAGGCATTAACGGTAAAAGGCTCAGTATTGGCAAAATTGTTTTACACTGGTGGCCATTTTCGTTGGTGTTGCCTGGCAACGCTGCCTTAAAAGCTGCCCTGTGCATCGTCAATTTGAAAAATGGAATACTGTGGATATTTGCTGTGTATACATTTTAAAATCACAAGGGACCCATCTACAGTCTCCCTTAATGTGCCGTTTCCATTATGTAATCCTAGACAGTATTGGGCTAAATTGGGCCGTCTCCATTTACTTGTGTTTGCTCCAAGTATTTGCTGCTTATGGCTTGTTATAAAAGAATGTAGAAGAAGCTGGCATAACTTAGAAGTGACAAAAACACACTAAAATATGGGGATTATTATACAGGCCTTTCTGGTTATGCATTTTTAGACACCGAAGTGACATTTCAATTAATTCTGTACGTTTTTTGCATACATGTATGGCACGCTATTTTCATTTTAAAATTTGCCCTCATAAAAGTAAAAATTGTCCCTGAAAATCAGTTCAATGGGGGCGAATATCATTCCTTAATAAAGAATTTAATTTCTGACACTGGCCGTAACCCTTTTTCTGTCCAGTTAAGACGTGTGGAATCTTTTATTGTCCATCTCTTTGTGTGCAGACATGAGTGTGAATAGCTCATTAGCCCATCCATTGATTGGGCTTCTCAGCTGACTATGTGAAATTCTTTTTCGCAGAGACACGGGCTAAAAGGCAAAGCAATCGATCAATGATCAGGAAAGCAATGATCCATGTCGGAATCTGAGTGCCAACTGGCTAAAAGGCTCCCTAAGGAATCTGATGTTGTCCTCATTTTCACTTCGAGGTCTTAGGAACAGAGGGCTGTTAATGAGCCATAACAGGACTGACTATTTCTGGTATTACAAATGTTATTGAGGTGAAATTTGAAAGCTTGTCAAAATGATTGAACAGGCAAATGGCATTCGAAAATACTGACAGCGTATTTGTTTGCATTTTACGGTGCATCCAAAGAACTAATGTGTTTTTGATGATTGCTTATCTGAGAGTAAAACATTTTGTTAACCTCATGACAAATGCATCTGGGGGCTGTGGTGCTCTGATGGGCAAGAAACATATCTATCTTGACATTTTGTCTCTTCAGGAAATGGATTCAGTGTGGTCACTGCTCAAAATTTAATACTGCCTGGTTAAATGCAAAATTGTCTTTCAAGGAAAAAAACGTGGACCTAAACTGCATTTTGTGTAAAATGTAATACATAAATTATATAATAGTTTTTTATTTCAGATTTTTACTCTAAATACAAGATATTTCAGTATGGACAGTGTAGTATAATTTTGTTGACATTTTCATTTTGCCCCTGCATGATTACAGAGAACTAGTTAGCACTACATCGCACATTGTTTTATATTTATTTTAATGGGGGTTGTGGCACAGCCACATTTTGTAGGCCAGATCACATCAGGGTGAGCTCACAGAGATTATAAGTGCTATAATTATCCAAATCCCTGGGTGCTTGTGAAAGAAATATAAATGATTGTCGTCATTTTACTTTTTATTGCAGCGGTGGCGTGTTGCAGGAAAGGCCCAAGTACAAATATGTAGTTTTTCATAGGGCAATAACTCAGATGTCCAGCTGGGTTTGGCTCATAAACAAACAGGACTATGGGACGTTTAATTTCTCCTTAGTTAGACTACCTAAGCGAAAAAGGCTGTTGTTAGGAATTTTCCTGTGATATTAAACATGTTTTCAGGCATTATGGGATTGAATTTGTCTTAGACAGTGTAGGTAGCTTGTTCAACAAAAATCTGTTTAGTGAAATAGAGAAGATATCATTGTTTGGCCCCTAAAGCTTTTAAAATCTCTCCTACTCCTTTCTTAATAAAAGTTATTCATCTAGAAATGGTTTAAAATGCAGACAGATGAGTTCTAATATCGTGTTAGAGCCTTGGAGTTCTTTTATCTGTGTGAGGTGCTGGGAAATATATTTGAGGATTCATCACATTTAATTTTGTTTTGTCGTCTTTAAGAATTAAATTGTGACATCTTGCTGATTCCATTCATTCAGGATGTATCAGGTTTAAAACAGATGTAACATGGCTGCCACTGTATCTTGCATAATTAGTCATTGAGTTTTTACTTTTGTACCAATGCTTTCTATCTGTAGCAGGCTTCTCTGGTTTATCATACTTCTGCTACTATATCATTTTTCTTTTGATGCAGTACAGGTACATGGTGACCTTGTCTGTAGCTGCAGAAACACCTCAGCCTGCAATATGACTGAAAAGGGAGGGCAAAGGCTTGTGGACTTCAGCCTGCCTGAACAGTGCCAGCATAGAGCTTGAGTTATAATTTAGCTCTCCTTGTGTTTGACTGATAGCCGGCCTCTAAAAGGCCTGTCTGCACTGCTGAAAGCCTCGCTGATGTACGAGCACGCCTGTCTGACAAATCCTCCGTGTCAGTCAGTGGCTGACGAGCATTCATCATGTTTGTAATTTTTTGGGTTGTGAGTCTGTGCTGGATCTTAAATGGAGCAAATACAATGTGATTCTTTGCAGCTGATTCGATTGGCTTAGACTTGAACCAGGCAGTCCCCTCTTTATGCCACTGGAAGAATAGTTCTCCAGAAAATAAAAATGTTGTCATTTGCCGACCCTGTTGTTTCAGTCACATTTGACGTACTTTTGTGAAACACAATAAGTTTAGCAGAATGTCTAAGCTGTTATTTTCAAAACAACAATTCATTTACGGTCCTTTTTTTATGTTTATTGCTCATTTGCACTGCCACATGTTCCATGTTGACTTGACAGTGTCTATTCCTATTCACTTTCATTGTACACATAAGAGCACCTTGGAGATTATGCTAACCTTCTTTTGTGTTCTGCAGAAGAAAAAGTCCTATGTGTTTGGGAAAACACAACAACATGAGAACATTAATTTCTGGATGAACTATTCCTTCAAGACACGTTTGTTACGTTTGTTTGCCTCAAGGTGAGGCTTTCCCCCCCCCAGAACTTAGATCAGTAAACATACTGATTCCAACATGAGAAGAAAAAAAACGCTGACATTTATTTAGTTTTTACATTACCTTAAGCACATTGGTCTCATTGACTAATATGCTTAGGGTAGAACAGACAGCACAGTCAATATAAAAATGGCTTTTTCACACTCAAAGCAAGGACGCAATGCTTTTAAACTAAAATTTTTATGCTAAAAATTCTCATATAGTAGTTGCACAAATTTGCATGTGAGGCTGGAATCATGGCTCTGTTCTCCAGGGATCTCTCAGGAAACCATTATAAGTAACATTCAAAAGTGTTTTTTTTTTCTCTTTTTTCTGGTCTAAGATTCAGGAGTAGGCACTTACCCTGTCATGATCAACCTTCTGCAATTTATGTCTGAGAGATGCTTTTAAAGTGTCTGCATTCAACAACATCCAGTCCTGATAGTAATATAATCAAATATAATATATATTTATGTATATAGATTCCTTAAGATGTACATTTGTGTTTTATTCAGCAAATGTGTAGTCTCGTTACTTAAGTTGTATCTTTCATACTGTAAGTAATTCACACTTGTTTACTGCCTGGCTACTGCACAGAAGATACCTGTTACATTTCTGGATAGAATATATAACAATTTTAGGCATGAAAAGACAGATCTGTTTTTAAATAGAAAAACGACATATTTCATCAAAAGTTCACATCATAATCACCGTAATCTTCTATTCTACTAGATTTCCTTCTCAACAAACAGTCGGGTCTCTAACACGCCTATGTGGTTGTCGTACAGCACAGACGGTATTGCTTGGGACCACAAGGACTGTTCCACTACTCTTTACACATTTAACAGTCAGGTATGAGAAACAACACCTTCCTGATGTCTTAATATCATCTGTTTTCAGTGAATGGCCTAGAAATATTACACTGCATATTTTAGCAGCAAGTCTCTACCTCTCGCTAGTTACCACTGTTCCATTGCCACTTGCCACATCTGACAGCTCGTGATGAGGGGCTATAGAGCTAGTTATAGATTTTTAGACATCCCTTCCATATGAATTTGATGTCTGTTTCAAGGCAAAAAGATAAATGGCAAGTTGGAACAGCAAGTTCTCCGCTCTTGCCTTGTCAATTTGCTTGTAGTTTTTGTGGTCCTCTACAGGTGCAGCTTAAAATGCATTGTCCAACACATTTATGACTGTGGCTTTCACCTCAACAGCAGCTGGCATCCCTTTCCCAGAAATCCAGAGCCTTGTAAAGGGAGACTGCTGGATGGTCTCAGACATCAGAGCCATTTTGGAAGGGTATCGCTTCAGTTCTCCATAAATGCAGAGGTTCCTCATAAAGACATAAATCAGAATGCAAGCCACTGAGATCACAATGAAAAGCACACCAAAAGCAGCAATCAGTGCCATGTCCCACCTCTCGGAGTCCTTTACGGCTTGTTCTAATCCTTTAGTTTGGACATTGACACACCTAGTGTCGTGTTTATGATGGATGCTGTGAATGTCCACGCACACTTTGTACCGTGTAGCAGGGCTGAGATGTGTGAGATTATATACAGTCACGTCAGATGGTACCCTAGCTGTGAATGCCACTGTTGGATGGTTTGCCGTGGGCAATGTATACCACTTAATGTTAGGTGCCAGGCTACCATGAGAGGCATTCCAGGATATCAACACAGAGTTGGTCTGTACAGATTCGATGTTGACATTCATTGAGTCATTGACCGGTTGTGGGAAGTATCCATTTACCTCCACTGAGACAGATTTCAGGTCTGCCCCAACAAGATTGTGTGCCACACATGTGTACAATCCAGCCTCGCTCTCAGTAATATCATAAATATCAAGTGTGCCTTCGGGGTGCATGTAGAATCTTGCAGAAACAGCATTTGGGATGACCCTTCTCCCTGACGGAGTCACCCAGTAAATGTCTGGCTCAGGTTCAGCAAAGGCACGGCAGTGAAGAGACACAGATCTCCCACTTTCCACACTGATTTGTGCGGGGAGGCTTTCTGAAGAGATGAGAGGCAGACAGATCTCCATCATCTCTCTGAAGTGAACCTGCCGTACATGCTGACCTTCATACTCTGGAGGTTCCACACAGAACAGGGAATCAGGCTCCATGAAGCGAATGTTTGTCTTGTTCATGTTCATCCACCGTACAACACAGTCACAGCGGATAGGGTTAGAGTGCATGCTAACCTCCCGGAGATTTGGAAGAGACTCCACTGTGATCCTGTGGAGGGCACTTAAAGCATTACCATTTAACATTAGTGTTTCCAGCCTCGGCAGCCTATAGAAAGCATTTGGATGTATGTAGGAAAGTTTGGGGTTGTTGGTGGCTTCAATTTTGGTCAGTTCTGGGAGGTTGTTGAGGGCAAAACTATCAATGGACACCAACTCAGGCATGCTGTTAATGCCCAGCTCCTTAAGATGGAGCATGTCCACAAAGTCACCCCTTTGAATTCGCCCAATGGGGTTTTTATTAAGGTCCAAAAACTTGAGGCTCTTCAGATGCCTGAGAGCACCATGGGGTACCTTAGGGAATGTATTATCATAGAATGAGATACTCTCCAGATTGTCAAGGCCCAGAAGTGAATCATCTGGTATCTGTGACAGGTTCATTCTAGTAAGAACCAGGCTGCGAAGGTTTCTCAGAGGCTTGAAGTTCATACCCTGAATAGAGAGGACCGGATTTTCCCCAATCATTAGAATTTCCAAATTTGGTAAGGGCTCAAACCATTCGCTTTTTATAGTCTGAAGCCGGTTGGAATTGAGGTGAAGCCTCAGCAAGCTCTGAAGGCCACGAAAAGCCTCGGGAGAAATGAAGGAGATGAGGTTATGATTTAGGTAGAGCTCCTGAAGGTTGGTCAGTTGAGAAAGGCTGTTGTCTGGTAGGGCACATATCCAGTTTTCCTCCATGTGTAGGGATAAGAGTTGAGGGAGGTGGCCAATATTGACATCACTTATTGATGACAGGTTGTTTTGTGAGAGATCGATTTCAGTGATGTTTGGCAGGTAATCCAAAGGACGCTCAATCTTAGCAATGTTGTTGGTCTGCAGTAAAACGACTTGTGTATCAGATGGCAATCTCATGGGCAGGTTAAAAAGTCCGAGGTCATTACAGTCAACAGTGGGAGCCTCCATATAGACAGAGCTAGGGGAAAACCAGGGTCTAATCTCACATACGCAAAGTTTGGGACAACTGACTCTCTCTTCTGCAGCAAAAACCAAGGTAGTCACTGCAAGACCCACTAGCAAATAATCCGCAAATGATATGTCCTTCATATTGGCGCAATTCCCACCAGCAAGTAGTTGGTCCTTAAAGATTTTGTGGCAAAAGCACCATTTGTGGTGATCACTTGAATCCAACAGAGGGCCTTCCCTAGGCCCTGACTGATGTGCTGTCAACAGATGCGATGTCCCGTCACCAAATCTCCCGTAATTCAGATTGAAGGTGGTGTATGAAATTTTACTGCTTGGGCAGATAAAGGTAAAAAGGTCACCATTAAACCTCAGGTAGCAGCGGTTTCAGCTAGGCAGAAGCAAGGTCGTTCATTTCATTTAATACTACAGATGATGCCATCATCAGCCTAATCCACTTCTACCTGAAGAAAATAAGAAGAAAGAGATGAAAAATATTAGCATATAATTACCGGAAAAATGCAAGGGCATCACTAAGGCAAGACAGAGGCATGCTGACATTTACAAAAGCCACATTAAAGCACTCTGATGTCTGCTGACATTTTATTCAGCAGTACCTTGCACGCTAAGCCTTTGACATACGGATATGGGTGTCCTTCACCTTAGATATTATTTTGGGATTCTGAAGCTGAAGTTCCCTAAAATGTGTGAATTATGAAGCTTAGTGTGTTTGACATGTAGGCATTAATATTGCAGCTTATTTTTCAAAAGGGTAGATACCCCGGAAGCAACTCACCGTGATGAAATGTTTTAGCCATGTACACAAAACATTCTCACTACACTCCACTTTAGTGAAAATAACATGATTGGGCTATAAGCAACATAAACCATGGCATTGAATACTAGATATTTTAATTGCAAATACTACATTAGGTTTCAACCTTACGTTTAAACACCAATTTGTTATTTTTACACTGTTAAAAGCAACTCTTTGTTGTGCTACGCAGAATACTGAAGAAAAATCAGCAATTCTGTGAGAGCTCTCCACATCACCAGGGTTACTATGTAAAGTGCCATAGCCAGAATGTAAGCAAGCAAGACAGACAGAAAGAAAGAGACTGTTCCATCACACTATCATCTCTCTTTTCAACTTCAGTGCCTAAGGAAGGTGGTGAGGATACCACAGAAAGTCTTCAGTATGCCTCACCGAAGGAGAAACCCAGAGTTCATCCCTCAAGGCTCTGTGGAGGTGAGAGTGTATGTTTTTTGGTTGAGTAATTGAGGGGGCGAAATGTGTGATTTTCCAAGGCAACAAGATTCTTCATTATTAATAAGCTTCAATGCAGGGACCTTTAAGATGAATAATATTTGCGGCAACAGAATCAGTTTGAAGTACATAATATATACGGCCTTCCCCAGATCAGGTGATTTCTGTCTGGTGGGGGGGTTACTGCACCTGACCTGTTGTCTCTCTATCGAAGTGTACTTGTGTTGTAAACAGAGATGCTAGGAACTACACTGAATTGTCCCATAGACCAGTGTTTCCCAACCACTTTGCCGTGGCACGTTGTCGGGTGTGCCGTGGAAAATTATCAAAAACTTCCTTATCTCTATTATATTCTGTTATTATTTTAAATCAGTGCTCGGGTTTGTGAGTTTTACAAGTATTTAACCAATGAAAAGCATTCAAAAGAGCTTGTGACTAAACTTCGTAACGCCACTGGATCCTCAAATTGTCAGTCAAACGTCACAACTCCACCCCACCTCCATTCAGAATGAAGTGCCACGATGCGCAGTTTGAAGACAGAAGTCTACTTCTTTGCAATTCAAGGGTAAATAAAGAACTTAGTACAGCGTTTTCTTTACTCAAGAAATGCTGTCTATAAAGGCTAAAGTTTTTGTGTGTATAAAGAGCAGAGAAGAGTCTTAGCATTTGCTGTCTAGTTGTAGCCAATACACTTTTGTACGTTTTAAATATCATAGCTGTTCGTCTTTTATATTGTGAGATTTTGGCTAAATGTATTAACAACAAGAGAAACTGAGCGCCCATATAGCTACAATAAACTTTATATCCTGCAAACTGGTGAAAATGTGATGCTATTAATTTACTGCCTCAGATGCGGCCATTCTAATGATGGACAAAACAGTTCTCGCTCGTCACTCGCTCGTCAAAAACCTCATTAACTCCATTTGAGTATGATTTTCAGAAATTAAGTGCAAGTGTCTGATCATATATAAAGCCAAAATACCAACTCTGATGACGCAAAGTTGAATTATTGGGGAGAAAAAAAAGAAAAACGGTTCCCCTTTCTATCTTTTTTTTTTGGTTTTTTGTAATGTTTAGTGGTGTGCCATGGGATTTTTTACATATCAAAATTGTGCCGTGGCAGAAAAAAGGTTGGGAAACACTGCCATAGACAACGACCGTCAAATTGTTAATAAGCCTAGCAGGTAACGAGTGCTTTTAAATTTTGGTGTTTATTACACCTCATAGACTGGCCGCTACTCTCACGGTGGTTGGAAAATGGATGCTTGACGATACCCGTGTCAGCCATAAATACTGGAAAATGCATCTAGTTTTCCTGACTGACACGAATGGCCTATTTTCCTGACGTGTTAAATGGAGCACTGCTCCTACAGCACCTGCATGTTCTCTCTAGTAGTGCAGGTTCACTACTAATGCAGTGCGTA
Organism: Onychostoma macrolepis; assembly: GCF_012432095.1. Classification (NCBI taxonomy): domain Eukaryota; kingdom Metazoa; phylum Chordata; class Actinopteri; order Cypriniformes; family Cyprinidae; genus Onychostoma; species Onychostoma macrolepis. The sequence goes on from NC_081158.1 coordinate 30,855,670, forward strand.
GGCATGCTTGTCTGTTGACAGCATAGCGTTAATGTGCAATAAATGAAACTGCAGTTTGTTTTTCTTCTTATCTTTCTAGTCTCTTCTTTTAAATTGTGATAGTTCTGGATCCCTGATTTTCCCAGATATTAGAGTATTAATATATTAAAATTGGTACTTTGTATTTAATAAATGTTTAGAATTTAGGAGAACTGTTCTGGCGGCCCACATGCAATATGTTTTATCCTTTTTTCTATTTTCTGTTGTGCAGGAATGTTTTTTTTTTTCATCTTGCCCTTTTAGACAAGGTTATGCTTTTGATGCAGGGCCAGAATTTCTGTGTTCAGTGATTTCACATCGTGAACAGGACCATTTAACAATGCACAATAAAGGCGCAGTTCAATGGGGCATGAATAATTTAGCACTGCTATGAGTGTGTTAAATCAAGGTTTCCATAGTCAACAGCGTCATCTGCAACCGTTAGATTTCTGTACATTATTTCAGAATGTAATTATTTATCTACATTTTAAAAAGGAACTAAAACTGTGCAGTGGTATTGTTATTGCATATACGTTGAGAAGTGAGAAGAAATCAAATAACTTTTAGTCATTTTAAGACTACAAAATCGATACACTATCCTCCAGAAATAACCCTGTTAGAGCCCTAGTTTCTGCGATGGTAAATAATGTCTTTTTTTTTGTGTGTAATGGCTGGCTCATGATCGTGTTCTGGAGGCTGTTTCTGTTAGAGTATCTACAAAAAACACTCCCAGGAGAGGAGACACACTAATACAACTAAACCTGTATTAACCTCCACTGACTCTGTAACAGCAATAAAGGTATGGCGCACCCATTAAAAATTCCAGTCAAAGACAAATGAAGGAAATTAGGCTTAACCCAGTTAAGTGTAGGTGAGAACGTACAAACGTAAGAACTTGGAACAACACCGTGGCTCATAAGAGCTTAAGTGGCAATACCTTGCATAGTGTGCCACGCTTTCAGAGACAGAGAGAAATGCAACTAACACTAGAGAAAATGGAATTTCAAGATGGATGCCTCTAATCACCGTCCTGATGTACTGCAGAGTCAGTCAACGAAATTGGAGAGAAGAGGAGAATCATTCCCTGCCATTATTTGCCAGACCTGATATCACAGAGCTAGCATCATCTTGATTGGGCTTGTAAAATATAAGGGCATGTTTGAATAAATGTATCCAGTGGGTAGAAGCCCTACTGACCCTGGGAAGTAACTCAGGCTAAATGGTGGCAGCCCGGCTCCTGTGTTTGCTTTGGGCTGAGGAGTTTGAGATAGGCTGCAAATCTTGGGCTGGGGACTGATTACTGAGCTTGAGGTCCTCTTAAACCACAAGTTAGCACCTCTGCAGATTGGAAAATAGCTGTAGCAACTCAATGTAAACTACACTGGGGATAATAACATGTTTTGTGTTTTTAAATAGGGATGCACATACATTAATGTACATTGAGGACACTTTCCTAAAAAGAGCAAATACTATATAATGTATTTTGATTTGATGATGTTACAGGTCTCAAGCCACCACTTCCTTGCCACTACTCCATCTCCAGGTAATTTGTTACAAGTTAATTGTAACAAGCACAAAAAAATATTTAACTGACCAGCAAGCTTTCACGGGTGTATGAAATATATATGATGCCAGGTGTAGCTGTAGGCTTTCATTTCCAGTTAAACTTCAGTCAAACAGATCGCATGTACAGAAAGTAGGGCAGAGGTGGGACTGCTTCCTGTAGAAATAGCCCTTTGTGTTATAGAGATGATTCAGAGGAAATATTGTTCAAATGGTCTTGAGAATGTTTCTCGCTCATTCATACAAATGTCTACAGAAAGACACCCCTGCTCTTACACCCATGCTCTCTCTCCTCTTTGTGTTTCACTTAAGCTCTTATTTTTCCCCTCCTCTCTTCTCATGCTCGGTGTAAGCTGTTCTCCCAGGCCTGGAGAAGACCTAGGTGCCAGCTAGTTTGCATAGGCCTCTCAGTGGGTGGCATAGTCTGTTTTGCTGCTCCTCCCCCTGCCCTGTGCTTCATTGATTTGCCATTACACTATTTTCAAGGTAAGGGAAGAGTCCATTAAACAGGCTTTGCTATGCAATGTGTGTGCATAATGAAGTTTCCAGTGCAATGCTCAAGGAACGTTTCCCTTTGCACCTGCTCCTATGTGCATGCAAAATCAGCACCGAGTCCACGGTTAATGCAGAATCAATGTTCCAAATTAACCGATGGACCCCACAGGTTTCAGCTTTTCCACTGCCGTTGTTTGTTTCCCTCAATGAATTCAAGTATACATGAACAATTCTGGTATTTAGTAACTGATTGTTTGATGCTGATTTGCTCTTTTAGGGAAATCTACTTTGTGATGATATAAATTAACTTGAACGGCAATTCCTGAAGGAAATATCAGTGCTTGCAAGGCAGAAAAAAGAACAGTGGTAATGTTTTAGACAAGCACGGGTTTTATGATTTGGTTCTGTGTAAACGAAATGCCATATCAGAGCCACTTTTGCCTTTGTCATGACACTCGGCGTGCATCTTATTTTATTTATTATTTATTTTCTCTCGGCTGTGCATGGGACCTTGCACCCAACGCAACACTGTCTTTGCTGTGTAAGAGTGATTTTAAACTCTTAAATAGATCTAAGGACAAAAATACCAATCGCAAGTCACTATGCAAATAGTTGCAAAGTGGAAGGGCAAATCACAATTTGTTTTGCAAATATTACAATGGATTTTTAATGGTAAACATCAATGACCTTTTTTTCAATTTTAATATTAGGCTAAATTTGTGGGGAAGAAAGTGAAAAGGGGTATACAGTATCAATACAGTTCTACCATGCAAGCACTAATTAAATGTATAAGCAAAAAGCATGCTGTTTGAAGGTTAAAAGATTTAAATGCACATTCTTACAAAATTTGCAAACTAGTTGGCCAGCTATTTACAGGTAGTTACTACATTACCCATCAAAGATCAACAAAATGTCTCTTTATCTCTCATTCCTATTATTGACCCCCTTTCTAAACTAGTCTTTATTGCTCATATAGCAAGAGATAAACTGATTCTCTGGGTGCAAATGTGGTTTGGATTTAAAAACACATTGACATGAATTAGAATGCAGAATGTTTAGATGCCAATACAATCATTTTTACATCAGATGTACATTTTATTATAATTTTATAACTCCAATTGTACATTCTCTTTGAGTTTTAAGAGCGTTTTCCAGAATTTTCCATTAAGGTTCTGAATATGCTGTAAGAAAATTCTGACTCATATCAATGTAACCACATTGCTCATCCAGAGATATGTAATGTTGCTATTTGCTCTAACATGCATAACCCAGCCTGAGGAAAAGATACCATGCACAATGGGCAGAATAATTGCATCACTAAACTACACTATATATGAAGAACCTAATTATGAAAACCAATAAAATCTCCCAAGGGTACAAATACAGCATTTCACTCTAATTGGGCCTGATTGATTGAAAGTGTGTTCCCAACAGCAAGTGTCAGTCGATCTATCGGTGTAGCAGTGCATGGTTTATTGTGTTCTAAACATCTCTAGCTTGACTGTTTAGATGTAATGAGATCCCAGTTCTCCCAGTATGCGCTCTATACCGCACCGGATGCCTCTACTACAGGTATCAGTCTAATCTGAGAACAGATGGAGAGCACAGCAGTGCTTCTCAGATGGTTCTGCTCTGTTTACTCGTGAAAACACAGATAGCATATGCTGCTATCAAATTCTCTTATTAAAGTCTATATTTTGAAACAGAACAAGTCAAGGCATTTGCAACAATGAGAGAACGTGAAGGGTGGTGACCTTTTCAATAGATAGAGATTGAGGAGAAATCATTAAAAAGCCAGTTTACCCTGCCTTAGTTCTTTTTTCCCTATTTGTATTAGACATGGCAGGTACAACTATGCAAAAAAATAAAAATAAATAAAATATATATATATATATATATATATATATATATATACCTCTAAAAGTGCATTCATCATGTTTCTGCATGTTTTCTATATTCAGATATTACATTTACAATTTCATTAATGCATTTGGCACAGGCATTATCCAAAGCGACCCTCGGTGCAATCAAGGTATGCTTTCAGTGGGAATTGAACCCATGATATTAGCGTGGCTAGCATTATGCTCTGCCATAACATGAAAGCATTTTTTTTGATGAAGTGTTAAGCTAATGAAATGCTACACTGAAATGCTGTTTTTCAGCACTCACGTTGTGATGTTTTGTTTCGAAGCCCACACCACTTTGCACTGACAATGCAGGCTTGCATAAATTGGATTTCAAACCGCACATCCACCATTGATTTGTGCTTCAAACTGTTTGGTATGACGCAACGATCAGAGAAAGCAATTTTCCAGCACCTCGTCATACAAAGAGGCACTAAAATCAGTTAAACACTCCAGTGTGCTCACAAAAGCCGCGTCTGAGAGATCCTTAATATCAAGGGTTTTACTTATTGTCTGTTAATTAGTGCAGCCATCAAGTGGCCCATGTGATTACATCTGTGATTAAGAATTGCCCGCTCAGGTCTGAGTTTGGAGAGTTTGGCATGAAAGAGACTCCAAGGACACAAACTGGTTGGAGTGTATTGTCTACCATTAAGCCGCACAATATTTTTGTTCAACATTTTCGCTTTGTAACGAGTCAGTGGCCGGCCGTCTGCGAGGGACAAATGGTAATGGCTGTCCCAGGCCCCTGTGATTACGGTGGTCCCACTAAGGTCCTCTATGGGAAAGCCCAATCCTTCCATATTTTTCTTTCAGGCCCAATGATTTTTGCCCCTGAAACCCAGTGATCTAATTGGTATCTGCTTGCTAGTAGAGGATCATATATGGATATTTCTGTTTTTTTTTTTTTTTACATAATTCTACTTTAATATTTTTTATTTGAAACTTAATCATTTAATTTGATGCACTACCCCAAATATGTGTTAAAATAATGCATGCATACAAACACATAAATGCTATTTGCAATCCGTAAGACAACCTCCGACTTGTTTTAGAAAAGTGCAATGCCAGTCTGCAACGATTCCTCACCGCCTCCGTCTACAAAGAGATGTGGGAGGACAAACTCGCTGGTTGTGTGATTAACAGCTGTGGTAAAAAAATAAATAAATGTCATCATCTGCATAGGAGGTGTTTTGCTGTGGACGGTATGAATTAGGCTGAAGCAATGAATGCAGATCAGACGAATGGATCAGAATCACAATGCCTCCATTCAAAGCGATATACATTCATTTAACGATACTTACTGTACAGTGGATGCTCAAGGCGACTGCATTTGAAATTCATGTGCTACAGGGGTGCTGTAGAACATCTTGGAACGGCAACAGGGTGATTTAAGGGAGATTGAGAACAGCCAGATGCAAGACTGCCTGTGGCTATTCGACCAGGACGTGCCTTGTGTCCAAAAAAATACGCATGCCAAGCTGGAGCACAGATTTCCTGTTGCTGCTGCTGCTGCACACATGTGTTTGTTCTCTGACGGCGACATCAGCAACAGGAATTCTGTGCTCCAGGTTGACATGGCTATTTATTCAACTACCTATGTGCTTGTTATCCATTTCCCTCCATTTCTGCTCCTTCACGGTCGTTTTGCAGTGAAAGAATCACTCTGACGCATATTCTCTCAACTTGAATGTGGATGTCCATGCAGTAAATACCGACTAAAATTAATATTTATGAACCAAATACATGAGGTGGATTGGAAAATGTTCAAACTTACCGTTTCAGCGCAAGTCATTCCGGTCAATAAAACGACATGTATTCCGTTCATCTATAGCGCAGTGCTCCAGAGAGCGGAAAGTCCGCCGCACGCAAATGAAAATAAGCGCGCGTGGTCTTCTTTTAACGCAGATGGAGAAATAACAGCGGTTCGCGCTCCTAACGTTAAGATTTTGCCGTGCGAGTGAGGCAAAATCCACCAGGTGAGAGCCGTCTGGAAGCTTTTTAGAGTCCCTCGCACTGACAACCTCCTCCTTCCTCCGCGTTCAGAGGCGCATCTGCAGCCGCTCGTTCGGTTGTCACATTGACATGCCGCTGTCTGCCCAGCGGTCATTAATATCGGAACAGCCCCCGAGTCTCCAGAGATCAACCAATAGCGACGGGGCGAAGAGAAACTCTCGCAGCTGATTGGCTAAACAGCCGCGTCTGTCAGACAAGAACCGTTGGAGAAATAAGGAGAGGCAGAAGAAAATGGATAATGTGTTGGTATTAATTTCTGATTGCGTCGTATTTAGGGGTTGTTTTTTTCCAGACATTTTGTGTACTAGTGACTGAGAGAGTAAGAAAGATCATAGAGTGTTTATATAGCTTCTAAAATAATATAACATCAAGTTTACAGCATAGGCTAATATGGGGGCAAACAAGTGCTAGTTGTCACACTTGGACACTCTAATGAAATTTCATTTCAAGAGCTTCTGAGTCTTGACTTACAAATCAGTGCATATTGTTATTCTATGGCGTTTGTTGGTACAATGAAAACTTGATCGAAATAATGTAGGATAGGCTTTTTATCTGAAATTACACTGTAATTTTTGGAGGTAATTAAAGATAATTTAAATAAATCATTCATGAAACCGCAAATAAACACTAATAGCATACAATCATTTTGTACAACAACAACAAAAAATGCTTACAATTATTAAAAGGCTACAAATAATTTACTTTTTAAAATAACTGTATAATTTTTAAACATTTAAAAGATTTGAAAACTTGGGGAATCACAGTGATGTTGATAGATAGTGCTCTTACTGGGTATTACTTAAGTAATAACTTATTTTGTTTATATTTTTGTATCATCACAGACAGGTGTAGCAACTTCATTTAAGGACCAGAACTGCCTAACAATCAGAATTTTGGGACGAAAAAAGAATCAGGAAGCTGAAGGTAAGCTTTCCGTGTATCTAGTTCTTTTGGTTCTTGTTTCAGGGACTCTGACAGGACGTCCTTTTTGCTGTGACCCTGTTTTTAGGGTGAATTCACTGTGAAGGTGCTTTCCTGAAACAGGCCTGTCTTGGTTTACAGCCCATGCACAGGTCCTTCACAGCTCACCCTCGGGACTGCACACACCTTGAGAAAACAGGGATATAACTCATAATAAAACTCCCAATAGGGTCGGACACTGGACCATTTTTTTCTGTTCTGGCATCAGGAGACTACTCTGCCAAAGAAAAATGTGCATGTACTATAAAAGCATAAATCTGGGTTTTGGTTTATGTCAGCAAGTACTAGGTTTTTCATCAGTCCATGCCCCCATTTATGAAAAATTTAGAGGAATATTAGGAATTTGTGAGGCGGTTTTGTCGTGGCATTTCACTGCATCTGTTTTCTGACAGACGAGGCCTTAGAGGGCAGTTCAGTTTATTGACTAGAGTCTCACAGTTATAAATATTTTTACAAGAAACTTAGAGAAGATGGTCTTAGAGCCTCTGACAAAGACATAGAACCTGTAAAGTTTTCTGAAGAGCCTTTAACAAAAGTAATTTTAAAGCTACAAGCGTATTGATTCTGAAACCACTATAATGGCTAATACTTTCACAGATGTAAACATTTTTAAACTGTATAAAACCGATTTTAATTTATGATAATAGTTATGTCAAATTGATTCAGTGCTTGTCAGTCATAAACCACCCACGCCAGGCTATTGAACTATAAACCAAGTAAGTCAACAGAAGTCCTAAGAAACCTTTTATTTTAATTTTTTTTTGTTAACCACAACTTCTTGAACTCAACATTGTTTTCTCGATCTCAATTTGTTCTCTCTTATTTTTTCTTTTGTCTAGAGGTGACAAAGACATATCTATAGCACTGCATCATGAATGAGCAAATTTTTACTTGACCAAGGACTCACCCAAGCTGAAACAGCTCCTTCAGTGAAACACCTTTTCCAAAACAGTGTCCTGAGAGGGCTTCGTCATAGACAAAGTTGTGACTTTGAACATGTGGTCAGTTTTATTGCCAGTCAAAGGATGTTTGACAGATGCAGATAGTTTACCCAAAAACAAAAATTTCCTGAATATTTTTCACACTCAGGCCATCCAAGATTGGGAATATATCTGAAGAAATGTAGCATTGCATCACTTGTTCACCAATGGATCCTCTGCAGTGAATGGGTGCCATCAGAATGAGAGACCAAACAGCTGATAAAAACGTCACACTAATCTATTCTTGTGAAGAGTAAAGCTGTGTGTTTATAAAAAAACAAATCCATAATTAAGACATTTTAACTTTAAGCTGTCACTTCTGGTTCATATTCCATTATAGTTCTTCCTCCAGTAAAAAAGTCCATCACCTGTTGTCCTCTCACATCAAAATCCACCGACATGTTTGTTTAGAACTGTTTTGGACCGTTTTCGCTTGTAAAACTGCATATTTCTCTCCTGATTCAGACAAGACAACCTTATTTTGGAAAAAGAAACTTTATGGATAGAGGACTCGTATTTTAGCTAGAAACAGCAGTTTGAAGTTGAAAACTTTTTAATAATGGATTTTTCATACAAACATGCAGCTTTTCACTTCACAAGATGTTAACTGATGGACTGGAGTCATGTGCATTACTTGTGGATTATTGTGATGTTTCTATCAGCTGTTTGGACTCTCATTCTGACGGCACCCATTCACTGCAGAGGATCCATTAGTTCTGTTCTGACTTGTGATTGAACAGAGAAATGGCAATTCAAGTCTCACGAGAAAATTACGGCGAGATCGCAAGAAAATGATGCATGACCTCTTAGGGCTTCTGTATTATTCTGATTATTGTCATTTATATAGAACTTGTATCCTTATTATATTATATTACTGTTGCGGCCGTGTTATAAAATACAAATTGGTAAAAGCAATGCCCCATTGATAGATAATAGCTGCGACATGAGCCACAGACATAAACAGTCCAATTTCTCAATATCCACTGCATCAGCACATTGCTTTCAGTTTGGTGGAGTTGCAGAAAAGCTGGACAAGTAACGCTCCGTAACGTGACAGTGGCATGCCTGCAGATACGCATGAGTTGCCTGGGAATACGCCTCTCAAACTGTAGCAGTTTTTGTGGTATGGGGCTGTCTGTGCCTGCAGTGCAGCTAACAGGCTTCCCAGGTGGGGGTTTGTTTAGTTAAGACTGATGTAGAGACATCCTGCCACCAGCCAACCACACACAACATCTCACTCTCCTCATTAGGCCTCCACACTCCCATGATGCTCAAGTTACTTTGCCAAGTTAAAAAATAGCTCATTTTCACTTCCAATGTTCAACAGATTCAGTGAATGTGTTCTTTCTTGCTTGCTTTATGGCTTTCTTTCTTTTTCTTACTTTCTTTTTTTCAGGAGCCAGGTGCACTGCAAAATTTATTTCACCTATTAAAGGCTGCATAATTTGTAAGTAAAAGAGTGAGAAAGGGGAGATTTATTAACCGGTGATTAGAAGCTTGTGTCAGCACACTGGCTAGCCCTGCAGTTTAGTTTATGTATCTCCAATCAGGCGTTCGATGCTCTTTAAACGTCCTTGTTAAGAGCGCAAACGTCCTGAGAGGCAGCCATCACACACATCCAGCTTTCCTCTGTTAAAGTCAATATTATTAGTATTCTCACCAGCACCTGTGTAACACCATCTCTTCAAGCTTTGCTCTGAATGCTACAAAAGTTGACTGGATAAAAGGATAGATTTCTTTTTTGTTCCATACAAAAAAGCAGAGCGAGACTGCAGTTTTAGCCGCGGGATGTTCAAGGGCCTCTCTGAGGAGTTCTGTTGTCTCCCCTGGTTGTTCTGACTGAGTTCCCAGTAAAAGTGTCGAGGTTAACCTTGCTCATCTCAGCCGATCATGAGGTGAGGCTCCAGGAGAGAGCGCTGCCATATCCTGGAGCTTCGATGTTGGGAAAAGGGTAGTATACATAAGAAAATGAGAACAAAAGAGAAAAGATGAGGCTTCTTGTTGGAGGTGGCACCCCGGTTTTGTGGAAATGGACAAGTGTGGTGACTGACCTTGAGTTTCAGATCGCATTGCATACACAGACTTCAAAAGCTCAATGACAGATTCTTGACAGGCTTTGGCTGTCCATTGTTGAAAACCGTTTTTATGTGTGTGTGCATTTCTGTGCAACAGAGGCAGAATGATTTTGAAATTAAATCCTGGGATTTCCACCCAAGCCCGTAGCTAGAAATTCTAGGGCCCTTACTTCTTATTCAACCATTTGTAAGGCAAAGATACAGTACAGCTTGATGGGACAGTGCATGTTGAATTGTGCTTTGATAAATTGCCCTGTGCAGCTTATGCACGGAGTTCATATCCAATATAAAATTTTACGGAATTGAATATTACTCAGTATTTCTCTCATCGCAGTTCTCTTTTGTCAATACCTTTATCTCTTGATGTTTCTCATATATCTGGTCTTTGATTAGTTCCTTTATTTCTGCTTCATACTGTTAGTTCTGTCCTTTCACTTTTCTTACATTTAAACTCATTTTGTACTGGATGTATTATCTCTCTTTTCTAGCTGAATACTGGTTATAGTAAAGTAGGTGTAACTCAAATGTAATCTTTATTATTTAAACTTTTTTTTTTAAATGATTTAATACATTTAAAATGAATTAAAATATCTCATTATAATGGTTTTTTTAGCATATTTTGACAAAATACTTTAAAAATCTAAATACATAAGGTATGTCGCCATATACATACGTATTTAGTGATTTATAAAGTTTACGGCAGAACCGTTGTGTGTCTTCGTTTTGAACAAATCAGTGATTCATTCAGTGACTCAGTTATAAATAAATCTGAACAGAACAGAGCAAAACTTTTGTGAATGATTTAAAATTACTTTCTCATAAAAATACTCGTCACACCCTGCTTACAAACCTGCAGAAAAACATGAATTTGTCATCAAAAATCATGTAAAAAAAATGAATAAAAATAATTATAAGAAAAAAAAAACTGAAATATTTTCCCATTCTTTTCTTTTGTTAAACATACTGATTTTTATCTCGTAAATTTGGCTAGAGACATGTAGTATTAAAAAATTGTCACTGTATCAAAGCTACAGCAGAACCATTGTGTGTCTTAAGACGTTAGTGTGTCTCTAGTTTCTTATTAGAATGCAAATTAAGCATATTGGCTGTTTATTATTACTTATAAAGTGCATATTAATGTCTTATTCTGCATGACTGTATTTTAGATCCCTTAATCTTACCCCATACCAACAACTACATTACTAACTATTACTAAGCAGCAAATTGGGAGTTTACTGAGGCAAAAGTCGTAGTGGGTTCCCAAACTAAAGTGTGACCAAAACACTTCTCAGTCCTACTTTTATATCTGCATTACCTGCAAAAAGGTGTGTGAATTTATGTAAAAAAAATAATGTAAAATAAAAATAATAAAAATAATGACAATAAATGCAAAATATTTTTTTTATGTTTTATTTTGGAAAACATGCAGATTTTTTATCTTGTAAATTTGACTAGATACATGCAGTATCTTGTTTATAAACCTGTCTTTCTGAAGCCATGAGTTTAGAATTCAGTGCAGGCAGAACAAGTGCAACTATTATACTGTATGTTTTTAGACTGTCCAGCCGTATGTCAGTTTGCTCAATAGATGCATGAAAATGGGGGCATGCATTGTGTATAACACTCAGGCCAGATGTTGAAACCCTGCAGATCAATGCTCTCTCCATTCCCTTTGATGTGCTGGAAACAGCAACTACTATTATTATTTTTTCAATGGGAGAAAAATGGTTGTAAAGGCCATTTCTGAAGTGCACAGACATGGCAACGACCTTCAGATTTGTTTATTACACTTCAGCACTGATTGTGCTGGAAGAAATGCCACTCAGACTGTCCATTTATGACAAAAAATCGTTCAAGCTTACTAAAAAGAAGAAAAAGAGGAATACGAAAAACAATAATATGGAACGTGTGGGAACATCCCAAAGTTTTTGCATGAATGCCATTGTGAAGTGAAAATCTTTAGGACGTTGGAACTATAAGAACAAACGAACACAGAGATGTGGCAGCATTGTGCCGGCATCTGAAATCTCCCTTGTTACTCTTTTGTTTCATTATATTCCTTTGTGCCACCACAGTGAATGACTGGTGCTGATTATGCAAATGAGCCAGAGGAAAGAAGCATGGGTAATTATCACAGTTGTGGATAGGCTTTGGGGAAAAATGCTCCCTCTGCCATAGAGACGCTATAAGAAAAAAAGAAAAAAAAATGCTCAGAGCTTTGTAACAGTAACAGCTTTGGAGTAGCTACCAGAAGATGTATGTGGTCTTTCAATGTACTGTATTGGTAGAGTTCCAGCCATATCCTCTCTAAAAATTAAATCCATTCACTTGTTTGAAATAACATGTTGCCGTCTGTTTCACCAGCCTGAATCTAATAAATGCTTTATTCAGTAAAAAAAGCTAAATCTATTTATTTAGATAAATTCAATAGTCAGTTAATGCAATAGTTAATTATTATTAAAAAAATAATTTATATTTTATTATTGTTATTTAGGTTAATTCAATAATCACGTAATTTATTTAGGTTAATGCAATAGTTAAGTGAATCAGTAGTAGTAGTATTTTATTTAATTCAATAATTAGTTAATTTATTTAGGTTTTGCAACAGTTCAATTAATAATTAAATGACTACTACAACTAATAATAATAATAATAAACAGTTGTTGAATGTAAGTCCTGCCTGTGCAAATGTTCATGTGCATTAGTTTGACCAAAAAATAAAATACTGTTTTTTTAATTTGAGCTTAAAATGCACTTTTTGTCATACTCTTGTTGTCATGTTTTATTCCTAATTTGAAATCTGTTATTTAAATGTAACATTGACAAACAGTTTGTATTTTTCTTTCTCCACCCAGATAGTTTGAGGCTGTAATTGCATCGCTGGAAATAGCAGCTGAGAGAACTGACTCACCTTCAAGGGATAGAAAATATTACAGGTATCTTAAAATGTAAGCACTATAACGTCAATTAAACAACAAACGCTAAACTATTTTACGAAGTTTAGTGCCTCAGCTGAAACTGATATCTAGTCTGGGTGCCGAAAGGATTGACCTACATCATTATCTGTGTCACTGGAGGATGTCTGTTTATGGAGGAAAGCCTCTCTCATACTGTGATACTAGTGTTAGAACAAACCAACCTGAAAATTTTGAAACAGAGGGCCAAACCGCTGTGACTGGGTTAACAGAGGGCCAGTGCAGGTCTCCCTTTCCATTTAGAAAATGTAGTGCCTCAGTGTGTAAGTCAGTTTGTCTCCTGGTCCTACTGTGTGCAAACTACCGTAATGCGGGTCAATAGGCGGAGAACCTACTCTGGTGCTAAATTGGAACCTCTTGAAACTGGCTTCTGCCCCTGTATTTAGCCCTGACTCTACTGCTGTGCAAACGCTGCACACCTAACTGAACATCGGCTGTCGGAAATTGAATGCTTTTCTTTCTTTTTTTTGCAGAGTAAAGTTTGGTTTAAAAATATCCCCCATTGTTCGTGGAAAACAATAGCCGCAGATTTGCGCCGGGTGACGAGACGACGTCCAGAGCATTCCGAAAAGCACACATGCGGGTCTCTGCGGAGAACATGCTCACATAAATCATGTCCTGAAAAGCAGATCCCTCAGGAAAATAAAAGTGCATTTGTCGGGGCAGTCAGCAGAGTTCATAGCTCACGGGCAGGCGGCCAGAGTCTTGTGCTGCAGCTCTTGCATCTGATCGCATATCAAATGGGATTATGACATTATGTGCGTTCCTCAGCCCTGCATTTTTAATTGAATTACACGCTCCTCTTAATGCAATAATCTCCCAAAGATCCACAGCATAATGTTCAAATCAATGATAATAAAATTAGGCCTTTTCTTTTTGTGAGTCTTGCGGGAGCGACTTGAGATCTCAGACATCGGATTGCGCCAGAGATGTCGATGCTTGCATAACGCCATGTGTGAGATGACACCCACGCTCGGGTGAAACACGTTCCAGAGATTGATCTGAATCATTGGGGCTGTTAAAACGGTGATCCACCCGCGTCTGTCCGTGTGACACTGTGGTGACTGGTTTTCAGAGAGGGGCCTGCGCTGTAGGGAACCTTTTACACGCTGACAGCCAAATAAAAGGCTGGCCGAGGCTCTTTGCCCATTAACGTCATCCCTGAAAGCAGATTTTGTTGCCACGCAATTATACAGCGCTGATTCCCAAACAGCGGGTTTAGTTATCATTAATCCATCAGCTCAGAGATGGAGCCCGGCTGGACAGGCACATTTATGCCAGCCATAGTGTCGGGAATCGACTTTCTCTTGGCTGCACAGGCTATTATTTATGTGCATTTTTCATTTATTTGTACAGAATTTGCATTGTTGCACACGCATGTTATTTTTGGTTTTTATTGAGCAAGGAGAGAAGTATGCGTGAGATACAATTTACACTGAATACCAAATTATGTTAAAAAGGACATTGCAGAGGGCTAAAATGTTTTTCCATAGTTGTCACGAGGGCTGTGAGCTAAATTACACAGATGTCATGTTCGTTTCATACACCTCAGCATTGACTGTGGTAATTTTTGTGAATTCTATGCAAACTAAATTCCCTTATTATGATATTTCATAGCAGTGTCATGTTTTGTAGTAGTAAATGATGGGGGCAGGTTGTCACATATGTTTTATTTTGGCCTGAATAACAGTTTGATATTTTTATAGGTTTGCTTTTCCACTTTTCCGCCATTTTGTTCTTCATAATTGTTTTGCTGTTTAAAATTTTATTTTTTTAAAACTCATTAAATAGACTGTAATTGGATGTTTAGTGGCAGGTTCCGGTTGTGACGATGTGTGTTGAATGAACCGTATTTTTTATTATTTATTTATTTCCTGGATAACATCATTGGACATGTGCGATGGATTTTTATAACCAAGACTTTTAGGTGTATGTCTGTAAACATGGACTTTCAAAGATAAACCTACCAGGAGTGAAAAGTGTGACAGCTAGCCCCAGTCTTCCCTATACATTAAATGCGTCTAGAAGTTGCCATTTAGTTTAGCAAATATAAACTCTTATTTTTATTCAAATGAAGTCTATTTCCTATTTGAGTTTGGCAAATTGAGTGAGTAAATTGTTTTCAGTTTTACATTTACAAGTCATTTCAAAGCTGATTGGCATCATTTTTTGTCCTCTAGTGAATCATTGGTAAATAACCTACTGGAATATATTTCCAATCATCAATGCAGACTCCGGCGAGCTGAATCACTGTCTGCCACCTCCACGAGCAGCTGTCCGCAGTAATAGAAACTTATCAGTGACTGGTTGGAGATGATTTTCGCAGGCACCAACTTCATTGACAGCCACTCAAGCGTCAAGAAAACATGTGACACCCGCAGAAAACAACCTAATGCTCGCAGCCGATACTGACGTTAACGTGACGTCAACTACTATAGGTAAAGTTGACATTAGATGTTCAGACATCCGTAGCACACAAATGTTAAATGAAATAACACAAATAACACGAGTTTTGAAATAGTGCTGATCAACCAAAATAAATGTTTTTGTGTACATAATATATGTGTGTGTACTGTGTATATTTATTATGTATATATAAATACACATTCATGCATGTATATGTTTAAAGGAACATGACATGCTGCTTTTTGGATGCTTTTATATAGGCCTAAGTGGTCCCTAGTACTGTATCTGGAGTCTGTTTCCCGAAATTCAGCCTTGGTGCAGAATTTCAGCCACTACGAGCCAGTCTCACAATCAGCTTTACTTAGGACGTGCCATTTCTGTCTCTGTAGCTTTAAATGCTAATGAGGAGGAGAGAGGCGGGGCAAGGTGGAGGGTGGGTGTGTGGCCTTAACCAGCTTGCACTACCATGAGCTACCATGCTCTAATGTTGACAGTGGATGTATCACAATGGCTGGAAGACACACAGTCCTTCAAGCTTTTCAGTTTGCCCCAGAATCTGATCCGGATGGAGAAGCACAGGATGAAGAAGTTGCAACTCAACGGCTACAGCAGGATGTCAGTCTCCGTCCGAATGGTTAGTTTAAAATATTGTGTCTGGATACGGTACTTTAGTTGGTTTGTTTATGTATGCTGTTACAGTTATTATCATGTAGCTAATGCTAGCCATATGCTTGGATGAAGGAACTAAAAAAATACTTTGGTGTTCATTTGTACATCCAAACACTGAGCAACTGCCATGCTTTGCTCGTTTGCAAGCCATGATGACTCTCGAGGAAAAATAAATATTGTGCTCCCTAGCACGGTAGTAGCTCATTTTCTCATGGGCGGGCAAAGCAGAGAAAGGGGAGGTAACCTTTCCCTGTATGACGACATAAAGGGAATATTCCAGATTGGGCCATCTGAGCTTTCATTTTCTCAAAGGTGAAGCAGGATACCCAGGGCTCGGTTTACACCTATCGCCATTTCTAGCCACTGGGGGACCATAGGCAGGCTAGGGGAACTCATATTAATGTTAAAAAACCTCATAAAGTGAAATTTTCATGTCATGGGACCTTTAAGAAAAATGTTTATATATTAAATATATTTATATATAATATCAATATATTAATATAAATATATAAATGTAAAAATGTTCAAAATATATACTGTATGTGTGTGTGTGTCTTTATATATACATAATAAATATACACAGTACACACACATATATTATAAACAAAAACTTTTATTTTTGATGGGATTAATCATTGCCCAGCACTATTTTGAAATAGCTGAAGAGCTGAAATCGAGTTATCAGCATTTTTAAATCCATGTTACTTCTGTAATGTGAGGTTGGGGGGTGTCACCAATGCTTAATTCATAATAAGACTAGGCATCTTTATTAAGAAAAATAGGGTAAATTTTAATTGCATGCTGTCTTTAAGCCACCTTCTGTGCTGTTTATGAAAAATTATTAAACTCTGCTATTAAGAAAACATAAAAAGAGCATTTCCAGCAGGGGGATTTTCTCTCTGTGGACTTTTATCAACCCACTTTTAGTGTGATTGTGCCCCATTATTGTGTTTTTCCTGAATCAATAAGTGACAGGAACGATTTTTAGCGTAGAAACAAAAAAAGCTGCTCTGCAACTAAAGATAAAAACTAAAAACATGTGGCAAGTTTTGCCATTTAATTAAATCGGCCCTTAACAAGTTCCATAACTTCCATTAAAACTGTTTTTCAGTCTAGGGAGAACAATGTGGGAATCTGTGGGAAACAGTGACGGCGGAACGTGCTCTTTTCATCCGGTCTGACTGTACAAATGGACCTCATTGTCTACGGAGAAATTCGATTTTCTGCCATGCGCCAGCTCTACATAAACTCCTCTCTGGGGTCTGATGCCACCATGCTCAGGCTTATCAACAGCACTCAGGGTGTGAGATTGAGTTCTGGCGCATATTAAACCATGGGGAGACCAGGGACGAGAATCAGAAATACAGCATAATCCCTCTAGAGATCCTCCTCTCGCTCACCACCCATCTGCCTTCATCTGGTACCGACTCGATCCTCGGTCAGAAAAAAACCCTAAAAACTCATCGTGATGAGCGCGGTCTTTTGAGTGTGTAATTTGCTCCTTTATCTTCTGTTCAGAGCCGGCCCCTAAAATGAAGTCATTATCATCGTTCCTAGCAAAGCTCAAGCTTGGTAGGAGAAGCCGTCCTTCGTGGATCCCTAAAGAGGCTGGATAAAGGAGCTTCTCTATCAGCTCTTCGGAGTGAAATGGCTAAAACCACACATGAGCTCAATCCACCTCCTGCTAAGCTGTTGCTAGGCATGTTGGAGAAAAAGTGCTACCTTCACATGCTCATAGTCCTCATAGGAGATTGTGTTGAAAATGGCACACAAACATACTACACTCTTACTATTTTTCTAGCATATAATCAGGGCTGTTGCTAAATTATTATTTTTAGGGTTCCCCCACCTCCAAAATCCCAGTTTTTCCATTAGGTACTGTATATGACAAAGCATACTGCCAAGTTATATGTAACTTGTTTTAGCTTTGAATTTTGTTTTATTCTCTGACTCCATTTGGCAGATATTTGTCCTTGTAATATATAAAGTAATTTTTTCTTCTTAAGTAAATGTATCTTGATTTAAGAATGGCTAGATATTTGCACTGGAAAACAACAAAAATACTGCTAAAGAAAATAACTAATTATAAAATATTATATTATATTATATTAGCCTGATCAAATAATGTCAAGGCATAGTAAAAATTAAGGTATGTTAAACATCATAGATGACAGAGTTACATTAATCACATTGCATTGTGGGAAAAAGTGTGCTCAAGCTAAACAGTACTATGCATATATTAGTAGAATTTGTTTAGTGTGCACAGTATATTTTCTGCTTACTTCGAATATAGCATGAGTATGGTGTTATGCCGTTTTAATCAACCACAATCACAGTAAAAACCCAACAATGCACAATGGGTAATGAATAGGGTGAATACAGGTAAAGTGGGACAATTTGCCATTGCCACTGCTGTAAAAGAAAGAAAGAAAGATTCTAAAAAATATATCATACAATATCATTTTCAAACCATTGCTTATAAATTTCTACTTCACTATACAGATGAAAAAGTAAATAAATATTGAAAGCAGAAAACAAGTTTTCCTCTTTTCCTGTATTTACATTTTGTTTGTGCCACTCAGATGTGTGTATATATATATATATATATAGATCATTGCTATACGTGTCCGGCATTACTTCACAATGGCAGGTCTGTCTTGCATCAGCATGGTAGAAAGATAAGTGATAAATTTGTCCACATGGCCCGTTTCCTTCCTACGGAGAAGAAACACATTGTGGTTACATGGTTCGGCAACCGCAGTGTAAGATGCTCTACACATAGACAGCATGAAGTAATGCCTCATTTACCACGACCCAAGAAAGTTACATGATATGTATCAGCTGTGATATACAACAAGAGAGTGTGTTGGAAATATGCACATGTGCTGTCTTGTGTGAATGAGACAGCGTGAGATTATTTTTTAATAAACCGATGATGATGATGCAGTGGAATCCTGTGCGGCTTTACCTCGTTTCACAGATAAAAACATTGTAAATAAGACTTTTTCAGGCAGAAGTTTGGCGTGGGTGAGTCAGAACAGACGGCCATGAGGCTGGAGATGGAGATTGAGTGTTGCACTGGAGGGAGAGAAGAAAAGAGGGCTAGCCCAGCAAGCAGCGAAACACAGAGCGTAGCACATTAAGTATCATGCTGATGAGACGCCGCTGGGTTGCTTGTGGATTTGAGGTCGGCAGCAGGGCCTCCACATTTACCCATGCTCCCTTGGTGATGAGCATAGCTGGAGATGTGTGATTGTCATGGTTGGGCAAAATTCTAAATTTAACAATTGGCTCACTTTGAACTGATGAGCTGAAATTTTAATTAAATTTACCAACTGGAATTTTAATTGTTTTAAAATAAATTTCCTTATGTTATATTCACTTGCCATCCACTTTATTAGGTGCACTTGTTCAATTACTCATAACGCAAATATCTAATCAGCCAATCACATGACTGGAACTTAATGCATTTAGGCATGTAGACATAGTCTAGACAATATACTGAAGTCCAAACCAAACATCAGAATGGGGGAAAAAAGGTGATTTAAGTGATTGAACATGGCATGGTTGCTGGTGCCAGATGGACTGGTTTGAGTATTTTAGAAACTGCTGATCTACTGGGATTTCCATGTACAGCCATCTCTAGGATTTACAGAGAGTGGTCCAAAAAAGAGAAAATATCCAGTTAGCGGCAGTGCTGTGGGCGAAAATGCTTTGTTGATGCCAGAGGTCAGATGAGAATGGCCAGACTGGCTCTAGCTGATAGAAACGCAACAGTAACTCAAATAACCACCTGTACAACCAAGGTATGCAGAACTCTCTGAACGCAAAACACATTGAACCTTGAAGAAGATGGGCTACAGAAGCAGAAGAGCACACTTGGTGCCACTGGCTCACCAAAATTGGAAAATAGAAGATTAGAACCAGCTCACCTGGTCTGATGAGTCTGTATTTCTGCTGCTACATTCAGATGGCTAGGTCAGAATTTTCATTCCTTTAATGTGTCATGATCATCGTAGTGCCTCAGTTCAAGCGGCATGAGAACCTGATATGTTTTGTGTGTGTGTTCGCTGGCGTGATAACTTCAACTGTTTCTTTATACCAGTAGAATCAACTTAAAACACTCCCGTCATTTATTGTCTTATTAATAATGCATCACTGTAAAAGGTCAACTTTTATTTGTGTACACTCACAATGAAAACAAAACATTGTCGCTCTCTGCCATTTGAGTTTCCTTTCTGTGAACGAATTAAGCGTATCACAAAAATGAACATCAAACTCAGCATGTATAGGCTACATTACGTGTCGCACTGTTTTTATCCCCTTGTTTATCTGTTTAATATATCAAATATATTTCAAGTATTTATTTCTTGTATGTATATTAGGGATGTGCATCTCCATAACTGAGGCCAATGCGATACGCATCTCGATGCATAGCCAACGATACGATACATTGAAGATACATATGAAGCAGCTAGCGATGCGATGCAATACGATTCACCCGTTACGATGCAGTGCGATTCGATTTTGATTCGATTCAACACAATGCGATTTGCTGCAGTACGATGCAATGGAAAAATATGAGCGCTTTTATTGCTTTGGCTCAGACAGACAGCAAATCATAAATTAACTTGTGTCTTCTGACTTCTAACGCCTCGAGGCCTGTTTCATAAAACAAGTTTACCAAATAAGCCAGGCTTATTTCAGTAATTCTGACTTATTTTCACTTGATTTGGTTTCTGAAAGCAAAATTACCATAGCTCAAGCTCAGTCACTGTGGTAACTTATGCTGAGAAACTAACCTGGTCAAGAGCAGGCTAAGCTGAGCTCCTCTAACACTGACCAATAGGAACGCATCGATATTACCACTGACTCTCTCACATACAATTAGTTGACTTTATTATTAGTCCAAAAATAAAAGTATACAGAAAATACACCTTAAATAATCAAATAAAAAAATAGGCTACAGTGTAAAAAATGACCATGATTTTAACGGTAAAAAACTGTGAAAAGGCTACGGTAAAAACCTGTTAAAGGGTTAACGGTAAGTTCCCCTAATATATACGGGGAAAAACTGTAATAGACATTTCAGACAATTTTACGGTGAAATACTGCTTTTGGAAGTGAAAAAGAATGTACAATTTACAGGGAAAAACCATAAATTGACGTTCCCAGAATTCCCTGCATTGCATTTCAAAATTTGTTTGAATTTGATGTTTTTTCTTTGAAATAACTAGGTTTCTTCTTAGTTTTTTCTTATCAGTTATGTTTACTAGGGTTGTATGTTACATCTAATGTAGTTAAATTAATGTTTATTGCATATTTCAGTTTAATGAGTCTCACCATGATGGTGTTTAGTGCTTGTGTGAATGACACTGTGCACCTTCTATATATGTTATTTAAAAGCTGCTTGTGATGTGCTTTGGTTCATCATGTGACTTTGTGTATTACAAAGGTACAAAACAGATTTCAGTACTTCAATAGGTTGGTATATTAACATTATATTAGTTAATGAAATTACAGTATTTAACTGTAAATTTAAGTTAAAACTGTAAAACCTAAAATGTTGCTACTGTATATTTTACGGTAGAATTCCGGCAACCACTGCTGCCGGTTTTTTACCGTAAATTTTACAGAATTTTTTTTACAGTGTACAACCAACTGTATTCAATGTATTGTGCCCAAAATGTAGGCTAATGACATTTTAACATAGTTGCTACTTGCGCATTTAGTTAATCAGCAGTTTCCAGCCATGCAGCCTTTCTCTCTGAATTTATGACAGCTGTACTTTTTATGGTTATTATAACATTAAAACATTGCAATCTAAAATGGCTCTTTAAAGCATTAAAAACACTAAATCAAAAGTTAAAATCACTGAATTAAAAATTAAAATAAATGATAGAAATCAGACTACATTTTAACTGATAAGAGGAACACACATTTAACTGATTTGAGCTAGTATGGCTGTATTAGCCAGCTTACATTTGATTTGCAGTTACTGCTATCATAAAAATACACTTATATGTAGGATTAAAATTCTATGTGTCACATTTAATGTCCAATAACAAATATTTTAGCAGAATGGATATTTTATTCAGAATTCTTGCGCTATTATTCTATTCTGCACTGATTATTCTATCGCTCGCCCATAAGCCTCGCCCACTCCTGACAGCAAAATGTATATATTTGCTTGACTTTCTAACATTTACAGATGAAAAATATACCAGTGACGTGTCAGTTATGCACTGAGGAAAACACAGTGTCTCAAATGCATTAAAAAGCACAAATATTCGCTGTTTGCCATGGTGGATCGATCTGATCCATGATCGACATTAAGGGCGTGCACATCAAATTATCCCGATTCACTGAACCTGGCTCGAATTAGTGAGATTTCATGAACTTAAATTGTCATTTATGAAGCCGCTTTAGTCCCGATTGATTTGTTAGGTTATTTCAAATCAGTTTTATATTTTATAATATTTTAATCCCCGCTTTTCTAAGCGTCTTTTGAAACAGCCCCCAGGCTTATTTCAGTTAGTTTGACTCATTGTCAAATGATTTGGTTCCATAAAGCAAATTTAACTAAGATCAACCTCAGTCACTGTGGCTACTTATGCTGGAAAGCTAACCTGGTTCAGGGCAGGCAAACTGTCAGGCTAAGCTGAGCTCCTCTAACACTGACCAATAGGAATGCAATGATATTACCACTGACTCTCTCACATACAGTATAGGCTACTATCATATCCATGCAGCCTTTCTCTCTGTACCTTTTATAGTTAGAACAGATAGCATTAGAACATTACAATCTAACATTGCTCTTTAAAGCATTAATAATTACTAAACTAAAAGTTAAAATCACTAAATTTAAACTACATTTTAACTGCTATAAACACACACATTAACTCATCTGAGTTTAGTAATTAGGACTGTATTAGCTTACATTTTATTTACCCATTACAACAGTCCCTTTACAGTTACTGCTATCATAAAATGCATATTTGACTCAGAATTATTGCGCTCCGTCTGTTTAGCGCATGCGCGCAGCAGTGCTCGTCCACTCGCGTAAGCTCACTCCTGACAGCAAAATGGATATATTTGCATGACTTTCTAATATTTACAGATGAAAAATATACTCGTGACGTCAGTTATGCACTGAGGAAAACAAAACGCCTCAAATGTGTTAAACTGCACAAATATATTTGCTGTTTGCCATGGTGGATCAATTTGATCCATGATCGACATTAAGAGCTGCTTAAGAATAAGCGTGCACAAATTATTTAGATTGTGTGAACTTACATTGTCGTTTATAACCGCTTTAGCCCCGATTGATTTGTTAGGTTATTTCAAGTCAGGTTTTGGACTTTAATCCCAATCTACATATAAAATATTGGTCACAGATTTTTGGTCACTTTCTAAACAATAAAAGTGTAGCGCATCTACTAGTAATTATACATAAATAAATTGTTTTTTACCGATGAAAATATGTTAGATAACGATGCATCGCGATACAAATGCCAGCTTGTATCCTATGCACACTTTTTAAACCGATGCATTGCATCGTTAACTTTTTTTGCCGATGCACCGAGCGAATTGGGGAATCTTCCCATCCCTAATGTATATATGTACTGCAGATTTTATATATATATATAATATTATATTTAGTATTTTCACATCTAGGTGCAAAATGTTTTAATTTGTACTACTGTCTGTTCAAAATAAATTAAAAGAAACCTAGCATAGTAGATTTGTTGTGTTTGTCTTGTTGTACCTAAATCGTATCGAACCGTGACCCCCGAACCAAGGTACGTACCGAACCGTGACATCTGTGTACCGTTACACCCCTAATTATATGTATGTATATACAGTATATATATATATATATATATATATATATATATATATATATACTGTATGTATGTATTTACTGTATAAAATATGTTATTATATAAATAAAGCCCTATAGGTGCCCCTGGCTGCACAAGCCTTGTAATTGTAAGGGTTCACTAGTGCACAGAAAACTGGCAACCATAATAGATTCTGATAAAGAAAGAAATGTGATCAAAATGCACTTGCATTGATCTAAAATTTAAAAAGCCTTTGCCAAAGGACATGATTATCAAGAAAAGTAATCATTTTGCATTATAGGCCAATTACTCGAGCTATTCTCATTTTGAGAGTGTGGCACAAGACATCACCTCTGATGTTCCTCTGATGTGTACCGCAGCTGCGCCACTAATATGGCGTGCAAATTTTCAAATGAACTCGAGTACAGTGGGCATCTGGCCCAGATTCACGCTGGGATACTTATCCTGTCAGGAATGGAGAAAGAAAATCATTGTTTTCAGATGGGATGATAATTCAATCTGTTTTTCTTTTCCTTCGTTCCCAATCGCTGCATCCGCGAATTGAGCTTTTGTCCAATCTGCGGCACATAAAGTCATCCCAGAGTCACGTACGGCCCACAAAAACATGTTCTCTTTGAAATGTCATTGCTTTTTAACAGCTAAATAACAGTGCTATTGCAATAGCATGTTATTGCTGTTCTGCTAGTTGGATTTTTTTATAGAATATGTTGCATTACAATAGTTAATGGTTTTGTTTATGACCGTACGTTGCATGGTCTCCGCCATGGAGAAAGAATAGACCCCCCGGATACACGCAGGAAGTAGTCATAGCAGTAATTATGTTTAGGATTGAACGTGAATTATATTTCTGCATGGCTCACATCCACAACACACTGACTATTAACGGTCAATGAAAACGCACATATGCATAAACAGAACAACCAGTTCCACTAATAGAAAGCCACTCGGGAGATGTTACGCTTTCATTTCTGCAATATTGCTTTCTTCTGTGTTGTTTTCGTGCATTGTTTTACTGAAGCCTGAAATATTCAGTTCATTTATCTCACTGGCCCTCTAAATGAAGATTAATGTCATGCTGGGCATCTAATGAGCACCATAACGCCGTTCCCATACTGCTGCAGCGACAGAACGTTAAAATGCACAACTATTGGCTTCGATTTCAGCAATTAAGCCCTGAACTTAACATTTCAGCAGATAAATTAGTAATTATAAAGAGATGGAGCTCAATTATATAAACATAATCAACATTAATGTATGCTTTTGTGATAACGCAGACTATGTGAAATACTGAAGATGTCAAGCTTCAGTTTTGCCTCGTTTTACATCTCTTTCTTTTGGATATTGACATTTTATGAAGACTAACCATTGCACTTTAAAGTAAACGTCACTTTTCATTTCTTGACTAAAACAGGCACTTGAAGGCACCATTTCATCCCAAATGTAATTTTTTTCATAATATCTTGGGGACTTTTAGTGCTCAGTCTCACAAAGCTCAATTAAAAAAAAAAAAAAACCCACATCCATCTATATATACAGTGAAGTTTCTAAATTTGCAGAAAGAGGACTGTCTGAAGCATGAGTTTTGCATTGGTATGGGTTTTGTGCCAAATCGAAATTCTGATAGCAAGTGCCAGTGGTTGGCAAACAGTTTGATCTGAGGTGACTTTGTTGCTTAATGCTATTCCTGGAGATGGGTTCTACTAATATGCAGTACATTTTTGTGTTCCTATCATATCTGTATGAAAATATTGAACAAGATATGAAACTTTTTTTGTTTTAGGGTTCCACGTGCAGTAAGGTTAACTACATTAGTTAAAATGAAATAACAATGAAAAAAACTTCTAAAGGATTTATTAATCTTAGTTAATGTTGTTCCAATGCATTATTAAAATCAAAATTTGTATCTTTTAATATTATTTAATAAATGAGTTAACAATGAACAGTTGCATTTTTATTAACTAATTAACAAAGATTAATAAATACTGTAAAAGGGGGTATTTCTTATTATTAGTTAATTTTAGTTAATGCATGAACTCATTTTAACTAATGGGACCTTATTGTAAAATGTTACTCTATTCAGTACAATTGGCATTAATCCTACTAATGCATTATCCAACCACAGTTCAGTGCATTGGGTATGCAATGCAATGTTTAATTCTGTAATGTTCATTGATCAACAATATTTGTGTTCCTTGTTAAAGCTTTTTGTAAAGTGTTCCCCAGTTGTGTTTTGTCACAATAGTAAGTGAACATAGGAGTTGATGGATGACAGATAGATAGATAAGACAGGTGGCCTAATGTGACTATCTTATAAATGTTGACTTGTGTAGTAATGAAGCAGTGTTATTGTTAACTAAAACTATTACAAATAGTTTTCGTTAATTGAAATAAAATGAAATTTGTCTTGGTGACAAACTGAAATAAAAAAAAAAAAACTTCTAAAAATTAAAACTGCAAAATAGTAGCCTAGTAGTAGTGATAATGTTAATAATAGTAGTAATAATGTTAGTAATAATAGCAATAATCGGCCTAAATACCTATAAATAATCGGTCTAAATTAAATGTAAATACAGCTATTTGGATGCCCTGTAAGCAAACTCTGTCTCCACCTTTTCATCCAACAACAATCGCAGGAGTCCCAGGTGCTAACAGCGAGATGAATTTCCCCGTCTTGTTAAAGTACAGATAATGAGATTTGGAGACAATCGCAATGCAAATCTAACATGTTTGCATAGCAATTACTGCTTTTGTGGATTTAATGATCTTAAAGATGAGGTTAATTATACACTGTCATATGTAATGCATATCTGTGTAGGTTGCAGGGAGGAATGTGCAATCGTGTTCTGCAAGCACGTCTTTGATGCCAACAGTAATATTAATGTGAATCTGTGCGGGTGCTGCAACATCATTATTAACTGTCTCGTCACATTTGGAGTTTGTTTATTATCCCCTTAATGCTGATGTGTCGAGATAGAGATGCTGCGCTAGTGCTAGACCATTAGCCGCGCGGTAATAAACTCTCTCCAGCTCTTAGGTCGGAGTGTTCATGCTAGTTGAGGGAAGTGAAATTAAACATTTAAGAAAGGCTGTCAGTGCTAATGGGAATATGTTCCTGCGCATGTGTTTCTGTGTTTCGGAGAAAGGGCTTGTGGGAGCAGCGTTTTTTATTTACTACTCGTGCACTCTGACAGGTTAAGTGATTAAATCCATGCCTCATGCTGAGGGACAGCATATCCCTACAGAGAATCTTTCAGACAACTTAGGCCTACATTTCTCCGGGCTGAGGACAGCTCACTTACTGGGTCCCCACGGTGGAACACATCAATGGCAATCAACAAACCTGTCTGCGCTTAAACCTTGACAATAAGCACTTGTCCTGATCCAAACAATCCCAACTGCTCACCAGGAACAGCTGGACTTTCAGATATAGTAAGAGTATTACGGTCCCTTTGCTGTCATTTATGGGGATCTTTCATGCACCGTGAAGGAAAAGACTGGCGTATCTGTTGCTTAAAGGAACTGCAGGGATGTTTGCTCTGCAGTTGCTGTTTCTGAGTCAGAATCTGATGATGAAGGTTTTGAGTGCTCAACTGTTTAATTTCACACAAATAGTCTTGTGTGTGTGTGTGTGTGTGTGTGTAGCCAGACTTTTGAATCTTAGCAACTAAAAAATTGCTAATGTTTCATTGTAGTACTGTAGAAGTGTTTACAATACTTGGATTGCTGTCTCCATAGGACTGGCATGTGACCAACCATACATTTGGGACGGGGGAATGCTGAAATCTCTCTACAATACGCTGGTGGACTGATTCAAGATGACAATGCAGAACATTCGGGTCCTGGAGGTTAAAAAAAAAAAAAAAAATCCCATTTATGTTATGCATAAAAAATATATTTTTAGCATTGTGTAAACCTTTCAAGACATGTGGCCTACCATGGTTTCAACTTAAAAAACATATTTCATACGTTTCAGTGTAACTTCAGATTTTTCTATGGAATTTTGAACAACAGTTAAAAAGGTACAAATCCCATTCACTTTGTCCATAGAGAAACTTTTCAACAATTGTATTTTGCAAAAATGTCATTATATAATATTATTATTATAATTGGAAATAATAATAAATTACTGCCTTGGAAAATAGCTGAAGTACTAAAATTGCTAAAACTAAAGCGCCAAGAAAATAAATGAAAGCTTAACAAAAATAAAAAAATAAATAAAAATGACAGCACATAAAAAGAACATGTCAAAACTCAAAGCTCATAACAAAACGACTAAAACTTAAGATAAAATTGAAAAATGAAATGAATAAAAATAAAAGCTAATTCAAAATCTGTATTAATAATATAATAGTGTATAAATAATGCTAAAATAACACTGAATATAATAAAATAACACTACAATGAAATTGCAATAAAAATATTTATGGTGTTTTATACTTAAAATCAATGAATTGCAGTTGGTTTTATGTTGTGTCTGTGTTTCTTATTCTACTGAGATATTCGTAAAACACTTTATTGGATTTGTAGAAACAAACCGTTTTTACCCCAATTTTTTCAAATGGTTTTTGCATTGATTAAATTGTCTTTGTCAAACCTCTTACCGAAGAATGTTTCAAAAAGGCAGATGGAGGAAATTAAAGGATTTTCAGCATTCAGAACCACGGCTGTTAAAATTGTGCAGTCACTGTTGAGCTCTTCAGCAAATCAGATTCTAACTTCCTATTTCAGCTAGCCTATATTGTTTTGTAGAGTGTATAATCAGAGATTGTGAACATCTCACCGTCCAACGTGACTATGATAAATATAGTACTGATACTGACTGTGGCCAAGAGATACAAATCATTCCAGAAGATCTGATGAGTTCTCATTAGAATTATTTCTTATGCGGTTGCTCTGATGTCGTTTGTGCCATATAAGGTCAAGCCTTAGTGAATTTCTGAACTGTTTGCTCGTCAATGGCAAAAAAAGTATCAAACCAACTCAAAAACACCACTGAACTTTCAAAACACCACGGGACTCTCCGGGGACGCGGAACACATTTTATGCAGTCTGCATTTTAAAAAGCTTCAACCTAATGAGGAAGGAATTAATTCAGCTGGGATTTTTAATTCTGCCAGGCCACGATTAATCCCATCAGTAAACAAAGCAGAGGTCATCTTGTTTTGGAGAACTCCAATTAGACCCTAATCAGCACTAATCAGACAAGCTGCTCGCCAGAACCTCGGCACGTCGTTTTTGCCTTCCAGAGAGCTTTGGCTCTTCTCTTCCTCCTCTTTGCTGTTGTGTATTCCCTGCCCTTAGCACTGAGTGTGGCCTCTGCTCTGTGATTTCGTGTTCAAGGAGTTAGAGGGAGAAAGAGGGCTAATTACTAACACTGCGGCGTATAGGCGCTCATTAAATAAATAAAGATTAAAAGAGAAGGTGTTCACAGTCCAGAGAGGCTTTAGTCCCAGCTTCATTAGCAGCAAACTTTCCCACACCGGCAGAATAAATAGTCACGTTTTCCCTAGACTTGCGTTGGACAGTTTATTTAAAGGCCCAGCTCCTCATTTGAAATATTTCACACGCTGCAAACATCTGGTAATGTACTTTATCACATTAGAGTTATGTGTTAAACAAGACCACACCAGACTAGCATTTGAAAGAATGAATAAAATAAAATATAAATAAAAATAAAAATATAAAATAAAATAATAAATGTTCAAGAGCTTTTTCATAACTAAGACTTGCATGTATAGTATGCCTACACAGAAATTGACTTTCAAAACTAAATGATCCCTTACTGGAGTAAAAAGTGTGTCATCTAGCCCCATTCGGAGTGAAAAATAGTGACAGCTTTTGAGCATAATCTCACATATATATATGTAAGATGTTGTCTACTTCAGCAGAACTGTCTGGCAGAGTGTGAATGTGTTTGTCACAGCTATTTACCATGTAGGGGAAACCGGGGGCAAATGTAACATTTTTTACATTTTTCATCGTCTCACACACTACTACAAATCTCTTGCCATCCTTTGATATACAAAACTGAATAATTATATAGTTAATTTAATATTTAGAAATATTTTGGAATACTTTTTGCCTGTGTAGTATTATTATCGTATACATAAAAATGTTTAATTATATTTTTAATTTAGTAATAATTATATAAATGTGTGTGTTTTAAAGGTTATATTTTATACATACTTGTACATGTGTGTGTGTTATTAATAATAATAATTATTATTATTATTATTTGTAGTATTATCATCTTTTAATAATTTTTATTTATATATAGTTTTTAATTTATTAATAATATATGATGTAATAATATAAATGTGGGTGTGTTTTAAATGTTATATTTTATACATACTTGTGTGTGTGTGTGTGTGTGTGTTATATTAAACGTAATTTGTAATCATTATGTTATTTTATTTAATATATAATTTAATATTATGGACATTTATTTTAATATGATGTATATTTTCTCAAAAGATTCTGAGCATGTGCTGAAAAAGTGTGATCACTTGTGTTTTTGATTTAATTTCCCTCAGCCTCCATAACTAAAACAACAAAAAAGTTTTTTGCTTTAGGAATCTCTAAAAAATATCTGAACCTGTGGGGCTGATCAATAATCCAGATCTACTTTATTTATGCTTTGATGTGTTCATCATTCATTTCAACTTTACATCAACTCTGTAAAATTACAGGGTGGTTGCAAGGAGCACTCAAGTTATTGCCTCCAATAAATGCACCAATGTGGATTCATTAATTTAAACAGACAACGCGGTTTGTATGCTCCCGCATACAAACAGAGAGCACAGGAACGTTTTCTCCCAAACAGACAAGAGGACGATGCGTCAATGTTTATGTACCGTCAGCGATGTTGGCAAACTCTGCCTTTCATTGCTATGCAGTTAAACCTGGCACGGTTTTTGTGAGCACCTCAGCATAAAGGCTGATTTGCGCTCGAGGGGTTTTGGCAGTTTTTGGCAGGCCATTGTGTGAAACATTTGGTGGGCAGTCACTTTTGAAGGGGTAAGCTTGATGGGACAAGTTCTCGTTTGTTTTATTTTTATTTTTTGTGGAGCAAGCAAAACTTCCTCATCTTATTCGCTCTTTAATTTCGCTGTTTTGATAGAAAAGACACAGTAAATGCCCCAAAATGCTTTAAGGATTGAACAGGATAAGACTGTTGCCCCCTCACGGCTAACTATGGATCCAATTATCATCTACTTTAGCTATTTGAGGAGCCGCTGCTGTGGAATTTGCATTCGGTCCTTGGGGAGACTAATGCTCAGATGGGGAATGGGAGAATTTGTACATCCTCCCGTAATTAAAACATGATTTAATGTAGCACAAGGAGGTCTATAATACCTGGAGAAAGCTATCCGTTAGCGTTCCCATTCATCTCTATGGCAGTCACTCCACTTACACTGATTCCACAGAAATGCATGATTTGAAATGTGTCATCTTTGCTCATGGTAGCTTATTTTTGCTGCCAGGATGTTTTGAGCCATAAATGCCATGTGACTTAAGGTCTTTGTGCCTTCAGATGGTGTATTTATGACATTTGGTCAGCAGTGATGATCAACTCAACCATGCTAACCAACCATTCCTTGATTGCTTTAAATTTACCTTTACTCATTTGGCAAGAACTTTTATCCAAAGCGAATTACATTGTATTCAATGTTCACATTTTTTCAATTGTTTCTTTGGAAATCGGCCTTGGTGTTGTTAGTGTTGTACTCTACTGTTTAATATACAGGAAGGCATTGATTCGATGCTTTTGTCATTTAGTGACTCTTGAGGAAATGTGGTGTTTCTTGCAAGATGGTTATTCTCAAAGTATGTTATTTTTTTAACGTACAGTTCATTCAAGGTGAACCTTAATTAGAATGTTTTCACTGGAAATCAAAGTTATGCTGTAAAGGTGCACCAAGGGATTTTTGCAAAACGATGTTGATATTTGAAAGCACCAAAATAAACACGCCCATACCCCAACAGGACCTCACCTCTATTTTGATACCATGGCAACGATGATCGCGGAAACAAGTGAAAATAGCGCTCTCTTCTCGCTATCATTACAAGACACGCCCCCTTAATTCTGATTGGCTGCAAGTGTGTTTTGGGACAACGGGAGCACCACCTAATTAAGTTGGCTGGATATAGCTGATTTTTAGCATTTTTTTTCCCCCTTAAAAAATGTTTTGTTGTTAAATCAGCTGGGTTTTAAAAAAAACATGCTAGCAGCATGCTTATCATGCTACTAACATGCTAATCATGCAAGAAACATGCTAGCAATGTGCTAATCATGCGAGTAACATGTTAACAACATGCTAATCATGCTAGAAACATGATATCAATATCTATCTAATCTATCTGTCTAAACTTTCAATCTTCAAGCATTTACAACTGCTTCAAACTTTCAGTCAAGGCTTTTTCAAGCCAACTTCAAAGTTTGTTCTCATCTAGTTATTTTACTGATCTAGTTATTTTATTGGTATCCAATCATAGTGGGGGAGGGGCGGGACAAATATTACCAGCTATTCCATTCTGCTTGTGCAACGACTCAACAACAATGGAAAGTAAATATTGTTTGTTTTTGAGTATTTATGTCTGTATCAGATGACATCTCCAGATTACAACCAATATAATATTAAAAATAATGTTTTGGAGGAGCATTTTCTTCACCATGGGTCTAGCTAAATGCTGCACCCACAACAGCTGGCCATTTTCAAAAGAGGACCTGGCAAAAACACTTTGGTTCCTAAAGGTGCGTGATATGTTGTGACTACACTGCCCTACAAATACTAAACATAGTACCTACTCAAACACTGAAACTGAGAAAAGTGGCTTCAATATTTACTTGATCTTGATTGATTTGACATCAGTTTTCACTCTCCATTTTTAATTGTGGTACTGTTTTGTGCCTTGTTTCTGAATTCAACTGCATTCCTTGAGATATTATATTGAGAGTTATTCTAGTCATCTGAACTAGAATAACTTCACTCTAACTAGACATTCTACAATGACCTAGATAGCTTAAAAATCTTCTCAGACATTCTTTTATAAGCTTTACCATTTTTAACAAGTCTCACTTTAAGGCACTAGCGTGTTACACAGTTACATAAATTATTCATTAGCTTTACAATATTGATGTATTTGGCATTTTCTTGCTTTTAAGATCCTGGGTAAAAGATTCTGGGGTGGTTTGATGAATATTTATTTCATAAGCAGTCCAAAAGTATGTTTTTTGATGTGTGTAATGGAGATCTTTCAATCTTTTGAACAGGTGTGTGAGCACACACTGGTTTTGCGCAAACACTCATCCATCATGTTTTGTTTTATTATTATTATTCATAGAAAATGTGTATTTAAAAATATTTTATACCCTTGACCTCGGCGCACAGATGAGATTATTCCTTGGCAAAGGCATCAGGTAAAGTGATTTAAACTTTGCATGCAACTAAGCATCTGCGTTTTCCCTCAACATTGTAAAAGCCGATTTGGAATCACAAATATTTAATATCTAATACGCAGATTAAATCAAGCTTATGCCACATGTGACTCGGTGGAAAACACAGAGCCATGATTCAGCCTGACAGCATTACAGGAAAGCCAATGCGAATGGAATGGTAACTTATAAAATCCTTTTTATCGTTATTCAACGCGGCCCTTCAATTTATCATCATTCGGAGCGAAACACATGAGTGATTCCCTAGTGCAAATGGCCTTCCTTCCATGAGGTGTAAAAATAGATTGAAATGGAAATCATCTGGATGACATGGATCAATTTTGAAATCTGCTGTTCTGATGGTGGCTGAGAGGAAGGTGAGGAGGAAGAGGGGTCGTGTGAGGTGCTTTTGTTATCTTCCATCTGAGGAAAGGCAAAAAACAACACAAAAAAAGAGAGAGAAAAGATTTGTGTTCGCTGCTGTGTGACAAAGGAGGTTGTCGTGGATTGACAGTTTATTTTAGAGGCCATTGACTTTACATACAGCAGGAAAATGAAATATGGAGCTTTTAGTGAAGACCCTGGAGGGCTGTTGCTCAGAATCACCTTATCTTGGCCTGTATAATGTCAGACAGGAGACTCGGGTATTTTTCTCGAACGGTGGTGATTAACTTCACTGTTGTGACAGGGCGAATGGATGGGTTTACGTACTGTAGTTTGAATGCAACCATGGACTTAAGTTCCCGCTATACTCACAGCGAAGTTCCTTCTGCCCTTCGCTTGAGGGTAATAGGAAGTTCAAATTATCCTGGCACTTTGACTGTGACAAGCTGTTTCAAACTCCTGAAACGAACTCCAAATGAACTTCACTTTGGCCTGGTTTTATTCCATTTAAATCAACCTTTTCTACACTAGGTCAGTAGGCCTGACGATGGAATTTGGCATTTTGTTCTTTCTTCTCTAAATGGTCTAAAGAGGTCAGGGGTCAAGCGTTTTGTGTTTCAAGCTCCAGTTTGTTCTTCGGTTTTAAGTACATCAGGGCCTTTACAGTTTGGTCTGGAGAGCGTGGAGGACATCTTATGGTCTATGAACACAAATGTTTAATTTAGTTTTTAGTATCTTATTATAAGACAAACTATATATATTCCATTTAAATCATCAATTTTCTCCTTTTTGACAGTAGGCTTGACCTTGGTATTTGCCACTTTATTCTTCACAGAGGTTGAGTATTTAATACAATCTCAATGTAAGAGTTGTAGATTTAAATCAACAATTTTCCACATTTTGATTATACGCTTGCCCAGTTTTGTCCTGGTTTTGTTCAAAATGATGCCATGCCAGTTCATTCTAGTATCGTTGTATTATCTCATCCTAAGACAATCTAGATTTAAAAAAAATAATAATTTACACTTTGATAGGCTTGACCTTGGAATTTGGAGTTTTGTTTTTTCTCTTCTAAATGGTCTAAATAGTTTTCTCTCTTTGCAGGGGTTGAACGTTTAATGTTTCGAACTCCTGAAACAAACTTCAAAGGAACTTCGCTTTGGCCTGATTTTTTTTTTTTTTCAAAATTACATCACACCAATTTGTTCTTCGATTTCGCATTAAGTATATCATGTAAGTTGGTCTGAGGAAAGTGGAAAACATCTGATTCTTCAAAAACAAATCTTATTAAGACAAACTACATTGTAAAAAAATCAAAAGTTGAGAAAACTTTTAAGTTTAAGGCAACCAGCTTCAGCAGATTTTTGAGTTTTCTCAACTTGTTGTATTCAGTTTATACAACAAAAAGTTGAGAAAACTCAAAAATCTCCTACAAAAATAATTTGAGAAAACTCAAAAATCTGCTGAGGCTGGTTGCCTTAAACTTTTAAGTTTTCTCAACTTTTGAGTTTTTACAGTGTAGACTTTATCACATTTAAATTATAGTAGATAAAATATAGTAGGCTTGACCTTGGTATTTTGCATTTTGTTCTTTCTCCTCTAAATGGTCAAGTGGTTGAGCATTTAGTCCAACTGCAACATGAAATTGTTGGTTTAAATCAGCCTTTTTCATCACTTTGATAATAGGCTTGACTTTGTAATTTGCCGGGTCGGGGGGGAGGGGGGGGGGTGCTTTTCTTTCTCTTCTAAATGGTCAAGGTGTTGAGTGTTTAGTGCAATTGCACTGTCGGACTAGAGAAACGTAGACTCTTAAGTCATAATCTAAAATGGGCCTACATAAAAATAGATTTCCAGTTTGTTTAATTACCTGCAGCCCTAAAAATGTTCATGTTCCCCATTAGTTCTGGTGGAATCAATTGTTTCTCACATGGCCAGCGGTGTTTAAGTAGCGCAGAGCTAATCAAGGCTTTGCTGTTCCACTGAGTCAGCAGAGCCACCACCGTCAAGTTTTTCTCTGTTGATATAAACCTCTGCTGAATCCAGCTTCAACTTTCATTAGTCGTTGTCATTATTTCCTTAGCTCTGACAGATGGCATTGTGGGATATCGGTTTTTATGGCAGGTCATCTTTCATATCCCATTTCCTTCGCCATTTGAAGGGAAGTTCACAGTCTAGTCAGATTCATTTTGTGTTTGAATATTGATTTTCTTCTTCTTTCTCCTTCCGAAGAAAGCCTCTTAATGTCCTTTCTCTTGGCAGTAATTTTGACACTCCGCTGCTTGTCTGCTTGATTAAAAGTGGTCCTAAAAAGGGAAAAAAAGAAATTACATTACATAAAATAATTTCAGATCCAAGATAGCTGTGTGACATTGGGCAATAAATCCATCTCGGTGAGGAACATATTACCTGGCTACTGGATGCTACGAACAGACTTACAACTGCTGCATTCCATTTAGTGCAATTGTATTCTCATAAGCGTGTGTCCCTTTGAAATGTTAGACGTCTTATAAGCCCTGCCTGCGTCCGTGCATGAGAGTCCTGATGGAGGATCAAAGGTATTGTCTCATATTGTCAGTCAGCGTGAGCAGAGACACGTATTCCCACATGATCTCTCTGGAAATAGCACATACGCTCATACTGCAGAGGGCATCTAAGAGTGCCTCTGTAAAAGACAAATTTCATTTCTAGGATTCAGTACTTGCTTTGAAATCCTACTTTTTTGGCCAACCACTAATTGGGGAGGATATTTTGTAGATAGATAGATAGATAGATAGATAGATTTTTATTTTTAGTTATAATTTTTATTTTCTTACATTTTTCATGTATTACTTTGTCTACATTTATTTCATTTATTATTTTCAAATATTTTTATATTCACTTTTTATGTTTATATTTATTTCCCATGTTTTAAATTTTTACATTTATTGTTTTAAGTCTACATTTATCATTACATTTATTATTTATACTTGTTTTTTACATTTTTACATTTATTATTTTTCATCTACATTTATGAATATTTATTATTTTGTGTCTACATTTAGGGGTTTTATTTATTATAATTTTTACAAGTTTTATTTTTTATTTTTTATTTGTATTTGTTTTACTTTTTACATTTATTTTAAATCCACATTTATCATTACATTTGTTATTTTAATATTAACTTTCTCTATTTCTATAGTTTTTAAATATACCTACAGTATTAGCAAATACTGTATATATTTTGGAATAAAATATTTGTATATTTTGTAAAACAATTGATTCCAGTTTTTAGTATTTTATTTTTCATTTATTTAGACAGAATTGTGTAGAGTTTCCACCACTTTCCACCATCCCTATTAAATTCAGAAATTATTCAGAATGGCATAAAAAATTCCCCCAGAACATTAGCATTGCCAGTTTGTTGTTTTCAAAAAAAAACGGCAGCAGAATTAGAAATGAACAAGAAAAAAAATAAGTCGGCCAGTTAGAACAATATACCCCGAGTCCCATTGGACTGTCCTCAGTACCTTTCAAGGCTGAATGAGTCCAGAAGACTCTCGGCGGACAGCAGAGGAATAAGAGAGCTGGACATCTATGGGATCGGCCTAACGGTGCGTGAAAGCAGAGGGTCTCAGCGGCTCTGTATCCCGGCCAAAGGAGCGATGTTGATCAGAAAGGCACTGGAAACGGGTGAGAAAGTTGCCAGACCGTCTGCCAAGAGCCCCAGCCTAGAATCAGGGCCTTCACATCGCTGGGTTAAACAGCAGGCTATTTGCTGGCAAAACAAGCCCTTTTCACAGCCTGTCGTAGATACGTGGCGGTACACGGGATGCCAGCAGCTGCCAAATAAGGTCATGGCAGGGACGTTCTCTTTTTTTCTTTTTTTTTCCAAACACAGAGCCAGGCAGGACAGTGTACGGGAGTTCGTTTCTAATGCTGAAACTCCTGAGCTGTGCGAACCACAAGCGGACGGCTTGACAGAATGTCAGGAACGAGAGCCGAGGGAAAGGATGTCATGCCTGGGCTGTCGGGGAGATTAAGCAGCCGACGAGGCGAGTTTTGGGTGTTTACTGTGACAGAAGGGAATCTGGGAAAAGAACAGCCTGGAGGAAGCTTTTCCGAGACCCTTTTTGCACCCGCAGATCCACGAAATGCAGCGCTGAGCTTGAAATGCGACCCAGGTGTTAGCCCACACTGCTGGCCCGGGGTAAACCGATTAACGGCTTCAGTGTAATTGATGCCGGTGTCTAAATCTATTTACCAAGGTTGAATAATGACTGAGTAAACAGTTTCATTTTAGACTACTATGCAAATTTCAATGATATGTGGTGTAGTGGTTGCAACTGTAGGCTAGTGACCAGAAGGTTTGGGCCTGGTTTTGTAGTAATGTAGTAACTACCATTGAGATTGAGGCAGGATGTCCTCTTCAGTATTCATAAAAGTGACTGATCAATATGTTTCAGTCACCAGTTTTTAAACATTTAACATAACCAAATGACTTTCAGTGCATTTTGATTTATTTGATCAAA
Organism: Onychostoma macrolepis; assembly: GCF_012432095.1. Taxonomy (NCBI): domain Eukaryota; kingdom Metazoa; phylum Chordata; class Actinopteri; order Cypriniformes; family Cyprinidae; genus Onychostoma; species Onychostoma macrolepis. The sequence continues at coordinate 30,893,945 of NC_081158.1, forward strand.
AACAAAGTAATCATTTCATTTATTATTTTTGAAATATTGTTATATTTATTTGTTTATAATTATTTTCCCTATTTTTACATGTATTATTTTAAATCTACATTAATCCTTGCATGTATTATTTTAGCATTTTCTTAGATTTTTATATTTATTATTTTACATCTACTTTTATTATTAATTTTAATTGTTATAATTTATATATTTATTTTTTGTTTATATATTTGCTTATAATTATTTTACATTTGTTTTACATTTTTACCCTTTTTTATCTACGTTTATCATTGCATTTCTTATTTTTATTTTTATGCCTTTTATTTTATTAATTCCCTTTATATTTTTTTTACAAAATAATATTGATTTTTATTTTTTTTTTATATTTTATGAAACAATTAATTTTTGTTTTTAATATTTTATTTTTCATTTATTGACAGCATAGTGTGGAGTTTTCGATCCATCCATCTATCACCTAGGCTGCATTTATTTGATTAAAAGAGCAATATTGTGAAATATTATTACAATTTAAAATAGCCGTGTTTTATTTTAATATATTAAAAATGTATTTCATTCCTGTGATATAAAGCTGAATTTTCAGCATCATTACTCCAGTCTTCAGTGTCACATGATCCTTCAGAAATCTAATATGCTGATTTTGTTCTTAAGATATAATTTCTTCTTATTTTGGATGCTGACAACTTTTGTGCTGCTTAATATTTTTGTGAAAACTTTTCAGGAAAAAAAAAAGTGTTAAATTCGAAATAGTAATCTTTGTCTTAATAGTAATGTCTTCACTGTCACTTTTGATCTATTTAATGCATCCTTGATGAATAAATGTATTCTTTCTTATAATTAAGTAAGTAAATAAATTGTCCTGACCGCAAATATGTGGTTACTCTCTTGAAGTAAGGTATCTTATAACTGTGTCTGGGTAACTGTGTTTTTCTAAAAAGGTGGCACTTTTGAAATCAACTTATTTGATTTTATCATAAAAATTTGGATAGTCATTCATTCTTACATTTGCCAGTTTGTCTGTTTGATTTAATTTGTTGCATCTATCGTGTGTCATTTTCAAAGGCAAATTTTCCTATCTGCCATTACCACAGTTTTGCAAAATAACAAGCACTTTAGTAAAAATCAGTGAGTAATATTTCATCATTAATCATTCTGTATGCTGCCGGATCCGCCTTCCCCATTCTAACTCTGTCCATCACACGCCAATCACTAAGATTGTCTTCTCATTCTCCCTGTTTTAAATCCACTATATAATCACATACTGAAGAATCTGTCATCTTGGCAAAACTGAGTGTAATATTTATTATTCAAATGTTCTAAAGAGAGTAAATATATTCAGTTAGCGTTGTGTTCAAAGGTTTATTTTTCATGCCTGGGAATAAGACACTAGGTTTGTTTGGCTCATTTATTTTGGAGTGCATCTTTACATTAGTATTGCTCATAGATCCCACATCTGAGCCAAGGTCAGTCTTTGACTAGGACTCCAGTCTTTCTGCGTTCGGAGGCGCTGGGGATTCAGCAAAGGCTAATTGTTGACTGAGTGGGCAGTTTATGAAGCGTTTACATAACGGAATGTCAATAAGCATGCAGGCAATGTGCAAGTAATGTTGATGTTGTTGTGTGCGTTTTTTAATTGGCTCCTCCACTGAAGTGTTTTTGGAGAGACTGCCAAACCTAAAATAATTAATCACGCAAAAAATATATAAATAAAATAAGAAAACATTTTAGAAAAAAATATATATACTGGGGTAAAAGAGGCATATCAGAGGCATAGTTCAATAAGAGAGGTTGTGTTTGTTGTTTGGGTTTAGATAGATAGATAGATAGATAGATAGATAGATAGATAGATAGATAGATAGATAGATAGATAGATAGATAGATAGATAGATAGATAGATAGAGATGGACGGACAGATAGTCAGACACAGACAGATAGATAGATAGATAGATAGATAGATAGATAGATAGATAGATAGATAGATAGATAGATAGATAGATAGATAGATAGATAGATAAAGACAGACAGATGGATAGACGGACAGTCAGATAGATAGATAGATAGATAGATAGATAGATAGATAGATAGATAGATAGATAGATAGATAGATAGAGATGGACGGACAGATAGACAGACACAGACAGATAGATAGATAGATAGATAGATAGATAGATAGATAGATAGATAGATAGATAGATAGATAGATAGATAGATAGATAGAGACAGACACAGACTGATAGACAGACAGACAGACAGACAGACAGATAGATAGATAGATAGATAGATAGATAGATAGATAGATAGATAGATAGATAGATAGATAGATAGATAGATAGACAGATAGATAGATAGACAGACACAGACAGACAGATAGATAGACAGAGACAGACAGACAGATAGACAGACACAGACTGATAGATAGATAGATAGATAGATAGATAGATAGATAGATAGATAGATAGATAGATAGATAGATAGATAGATAGATAGATAGATAGATAGATAGATAGATAGATAGATAGAGACGTACGGACGGACAGATAGATAGACAGACACAGATAGATAGATAGATAGATAGATAGATAGATAGAGACGGACGGACAGATAGATAGACAGACACAGACAGATAGATAGATAGACAGACAGACAGACAGACAGACAGACAGATAGACAGACAGACAGACAGACAGACAGACAGATAGATAGATAGATAGATAGATAGATAGATAGATAGATAGATAGATAGATAGATAGATAGATAGATAGATAGATAGAGACGGATGGACGGACGGACAGATAGATAGACAGACAGATAGATAGATAGATAGATAGATACAGACAGACAGACAGATAGATAGATAGATAGATAGATAGATAGATAGATAGATAGATAGATAGATAGATAGATAGATAGAGACAGACAGACAGACAGAGACAAATAGATAATGTTAGATAGATTGTCCTGTGTTCATAAGCCCCAGTCCATTCAGTTTGTGTTTGTCGGGTCTACTTGTGCAGTTCGTGTGTTTCCTGCGATTCCCAGTGTTGGATGTACCCTGTGTATGGACTTTATTAATGACTGTTACATTTATTCCTCGTCTCCATCGTTCCTCCCAGCACAGATCGTGACAATTCAGTGGTGTGAAAAAGTGTTGGCCCCCACAACATGCAGTTTTTAAATGAAGTTTTTTATTATGAAGGGAAAACAAAATCAAAATTTCATTTAAAAACTGCATGTTGTGTTTACTTGTGTTACCTTTGATTAATATTTAAATTTGTTTGATGATCTGAAACATTAAAGTGTGACAAACATGCAAAAAATTTAAAAATCAGGAAGGGGGCCAACACTTTTTCACACCACTGTATGTCTATTTTTTCATATATATTTTATATATATACACATATATATTATTATATTATTATAATAAATACATGTAATGAAATTATATATTTATTAAACATTTTATATTATTATAAATAATTTTATTTAGTACATTATTTACAGTTATATATATTTAAGTGCTTTTATTAATGCATAATTTTTATTAATTATGATCATACTAATCAGTTGTCAGATGTGTATTTAAATACAGATATCAGACAATAATTTGTTCAAATATGCTAAACCCTTTTTGGCATATTCAAAAGAATATAAAAACTTGGGGTTTTATATAAAGTATTGCATTAAATTTCATCATAAAAGCTTATAATATCAGAAATTGTATTTGGTTTGGTATAAGTGTACTTGTCATGTTTTTGAGTTATGGCTTTGTATGTGTCGTGGTATAATATTGTCACAGCATTGCTCATCTCTACACCTCAGAACAGTGCAGTGCCACAACAGGCTTTGTAGAGCGTGCCACAGCAGAAGATAAGGAAAATCAAAGTGCGAGGAGGGAGATGACTGATCACAAGACATAAATTTTCAACAGCGGGCAGCTAATCAGTGAGTGACGCAGCTTGGGACCGCGCTACGCTCACACTCCAGGTGAAATGACTCATGTGTCAGCTTCAGTTGGCTGTCTTTGGGCACTTTGCAATGGTAAAGTATTCAAACTATTTCATTTTTCCGTGCAACTAAACTGTGAGCCACAACTTTCCTGTCCTTCAACTGATGTGCAAAATTATTGAACCTGGGAAAGTACAATATACTTCATGTGTAATAGAAAATGAAAACAATGCACAAGTCCGATCTAACGGTGCGTCAATCCTGTTCTGTCACCTCGCTGAATTGAAAGCCATAATTCAATAGCCTGCTAATGCTATGTTTCTTCTCGTTTGTGTCCTGTGCTAGTGCATTTATCCACCGGAATATAAAAGCATATCAGTGCACAGTTTGAGATCTGCTGCTTTGGGTGTGTATTTGATTGAGATTTGTGGCACGGCGCTCGCTGCCAAGTGATAACATTACTGTTTTTGCTGCTGCATTAATCTGACAGTGTGTGGTTTCCATCATGCTAATCGGAGAAAATTACTTCCCTTCTATCTTCGGTTACTTAAAGGTTTTCTTACTCCATATGTTTTATTCATTGTTTACAGTCCATTGCATGTCATGTTTGTGTGCAGCTCATTTTCTATGAGAAGTGAACACCTAGAAGAAGTATCCAACTTTGTGGCAGGAGGCAGCTGTTATCACAGTAAGATGTTATTGCATTGTTTTAATCTGTAGCCTAACTAACTTAATTTCGTCTGGTAAGCTCAGGGGGGCTTTTAGAAATGATGTGGGCTCAGGATATCAGTATCGCACTGTTCTTGGAAGCGAAGACTGATCCCAATCAGCTGCAAAGATGCTTTTCCATTAGAACTGTTTACCCCAGACGCTCACCTCTGACTTACAGGGAAGACACAGAAACTGTATTTTTGTCTCTTGTGGCCATGGTAACCGGTTTTCTATGGAGTTGGTGAACAGGAAATGATGTCATCGAGGATGCCAAACAGTGACAATCTGATTGTTAGAATTACATTTTTTTACTTTGATATGACTGATAAAACAACATTTGTGTTTGTTTATACAGTCACAAATGTTCATATGCAGTCCCTAAAAGAATGGTTCAGAAATAAAGATTTGGATCCTTTGTAGTGAAGGGGTGCCGTCAGAATGAGAGTCCAAACAGCCGATAAAATCATCACAATAATCCACAAGTCATCCACATCACTCCAGTCCATCAGTTAATGTCTTGTGAAGTGAAAAACTGTGCCTTTGTAAGAAACAAACCCATCATTAATGCGTTTTTCAAACAATTGCTCCTCTATCCAAAATATTGCTTTCTCCAGTGAAAAACTTGTCTCGAATCAGGAGAGAAATATGCACAGATCAAGCACAGTTTACAAGCAAAAACAGTCCAAAACCATTCTAAACAAATATGTTGGTGAATTTTGATGTGAGAGGCGATGGAACACGGAATGGACTTTTTCACTGGAGGAAGTTTTGTTATGGATTATGGACCAGATGTGACAGTTTAAAGTTAAAAAATGTCTTAATTATGAAGTTGTTTCTTACAAACACGCAGCTTTTTGTTTCACAAAACATTAATTGCTGGACTGGAGTGGTGTGGATTACTTGTGGATTATTGTGATGTTTTTATCAGCTGTTTGGACTCTCATTCTGACGGCACCCATTCACTGCAGAGGATCCATTGGTCTGTTTTGAGGAAGAAACAAACTCACATCTTGGATGACCTGAAAAAAAATTTCATTTTTAGATGAACTATTCCTTAAAGCAAAACCAGTTAAGAAGCCCTGTTTTAACCCAACCTACATTAAGTGACAGTAGAGTGCAGTGATATTTGAATATTCTTCTTCATGTGCTGTAGTACCACTTTTTATGATTGATTGACTTTGAGTGATGTGTGCGAGAAGGGGAGATCACATCACTGGAATAAGGAATAAGAGTGTCCATATACTCCACACTCAATGCATTATTCAGACTGTGACGGAAGTGACAGTTGTCTCTTTTCTCTGCACACAGGACTGAACAAGGCATGCTGTAGTGTTTGTCGAGATTTACATTGCTCAGGTAATTAAAACATAATGTGTTACTTCTGATTAAAACATGACTTCACTTTGCTGGGTACAAGAGTAAATGCAGACCGAGCATCATAAAAACGTTTACAAAATGTACATTTATAGTAATTAATCACAAAATTAAGACAAGAATGTTAAGTGACTGAATGCATTTCATATACATGCCTGATCAAGGTTGTATTCAAAATGTAAGCTATTAACGCACTGAAGCCACAGAGAATTATAAGCATGAATAGGATGAAGTTTTATATTTAAATGTATTTAACAGTCTTGAAATACTGGTTAATGTACAAAATTGTTTTGAACAGATGCCTGACACTGAGTTTTAAATTTTGACATGTAACATGTCCCAAGCTGTTTATGCTATGGTTATAAATTATACTTCAAATCATGCTCCTGTTTGACAGTTTTTGTCCTTGCAAACACTACAAAGAAAACTATAAACTTATAGTAAAAGAGCAACCCGAGCCATAAAAATGTAGAAACTTGATGGCAGACTTGTCTAACCTACTAGAAAAGGCTAGCAAATTCACCCAAAAATCAGCTAAAATCACCCAAAACACCCAGTCCTCTATCTATAATATAGTTTTCTCTAGTGAAAAAGTTGTCTCACCTACAATATGTACAGACTAAACACTGTTAACAAGCAAACTCCAAAACAGTTGTAAACAAATATATTGGTGGATTTTGATGCAAGAGGACAACAGGGGATGTACTTTTTCTCTGGAGGAAGCATTACTATGGATTATGGACTCATATTTTGGCTGAAAGCAGCGGTTTAAATTTAAAACACCTTATTGATGGATTTGTTTTTTACAAACATGCAACTTTTCATTGCACAAGACAACTTATTTAAGATTAAATACTGATATGTGTATAATATTGGAAGAGCAACAATCATTCAGTTCAATTCAGGCTAAATACAATAATTGCATTAACAATGAAAAAAAAACAAGTTATGATAACCTCAAGTGAAAAATGAAATGGTTTTCTTGAGTATTCTGCCAAGATCCTAATTGAACGGTATGTCCTTTTGAACTAAAATGTGTGTTTAGCCTTGAGTTTCCTTGAGATGCATGGCTTTCATCAGAAGCACTCGTAGGCATTCTCCATTGACTGCGGCGAGCAATTGAGGAGGAAAAATGCAGCGGTGCTGTCATGTAACACAGGTTTATGAAACATAGATGTGATGACTTTGAAAGCGGGGCTCTCTGAAAAGGCTTCTCTTGTCCGTGATTCCTTCTAACGGGCTCCTCCAGGGGCCACTCTCTTAATCTCCTTGCAAAACATTGTTAAGTGTTAAAGGACAAAATGTGGCGGTGGGAACGATTTCCGGCCATTCATTCTGGGTTCAACTGCCTTTAAATGCCATTTAGAATTCTTATTGTGCATTTCGCGAAAGGTCGACATTGCTCATCGGGCAGAGAAAGCGTGCTGCTCCGTACATGTGCCCTCCCGTGAGATGTCGTCCCGGGGACTGACGGTTACTGCAGTGCTTCAGTGACACACATACAGTATCTGCACTGGCACAGCACACTGGAACGTGTCTCCTGTTTTGATAAATGAGGCCTGCTAACACTCTGTGATTAAACACTGTAAGTCATTTTCACAATGCAAGTAATTGCCTCTTTTGTGCCTTTTGCCGTGAAACTATGACGGTAAATGTTGTTAGCGTTGGCCCTCTAAAATGTACACAAATTTAGGTGATGCTAGGAGGTTAGCAGGGTGTCGCTTTTATTCCCCAAACGATTGGAGAGGACATGCACCTCACTGGATGTTCAGTCCTAGCCATAAATACATTTACGATGTTGATCTTGCTTTGTTTGTTCCTATAAAACATTAATAAAATTAATTGATATATTTATAAATAATATTACATAATATCAGCACATAATACAATTTAAAAATAACTGTTTAATTTTATATATTGCATATTTTATATATAACATGCAGTGTGTCTTTTGGCATCCTTTGCACAGATAAGTGGATGTTGGTTTAATTTTTACATTTTAATTTAATGTAATTTATATTTATTTATTTTATAATTTATTTTATTTTATATTAAAAATTTTAGCCAGTCTAATCCTAAAAGTCTTTCTGCATGCTTTGCAAAGATAAGCAAATGCCTATTTTTAAGTTTTAAGTTAAGTAATTTTACATTTTTAATTTCATTTCATTTTTTTTGCTAGTATAATCCTGACCTGTATCATGATTCTTCTTCTCACTGCATTGCATAAATACTTAAATACTATAGTTATTACTATGTGTTACATTTTTGGAGGGCAAAAAAAATCTTTCTGCATCCTTTGCAAAGATAAAAGTTAAATTTAATTGAATTTTTTAAAATGTTATTTCATTTTAGTTTTATTATTTTAGCAATTTATTTAATTTTCTTCCCTAGTATGATCATATGTCATGATTGTTTTTCTCATTATATTGCATTCATACTTCAAGTCCTCCTATATTTGTTTCTTGTTATCCTTTGCACAGATAATTAAATGTCCATTTATTTTATTTTATTTTATTTTGCCAGTATAATCATATATCATAATTATCCTTCTCACTATACACTTTGCACATTTGCTTTAGTAGCAGTCGCAATCCATTTATGATACTGTCATGCAGTCATTACATTACCACAATATGTATCCTGTGATTGTTGTTGATTCCCAGACCTAATGCTAACACTTTTACTCCTTTTTGTGTCTATTTTAGGTTTTGCTTGTAGACAGATGTAAGTATTCAGGGATCCTATAGCACAGACGTCCTGTTTGACTCCCCAGTAGAGCACTTAGACTCGAAAAGCCTTTGATTCATCTTGATAACTCCTGACATGCTCTGCGTCTGCAGACCTGTCTGCTTTTACAACAAAATGCAGATCCTCCACTTGCAATGTCACCGGTGATAGATGAACAGGTAAAAATGGTATTATTGGCAGACCAACAATGACAGCGGTATATTTAAAAACATCTCTGGAGAAATATAAAAGTACGCTTGCTCCCAAGGACGTCTCAGAGCAGGGAAGAGGGAGGGAGGGAAAGAACTGAGCAGAGAGGAGAGAAATTGTGGACAAGCCATACGTGGAAGACACAGAGGCTGTAAATTTAACCGAAGTGAAGCATATTGGGCAGCGCTGTAGTCAGCCATCATTCCAGAGATTGCATCCTTCTCTCTTCTCATCGCAGCAAAGCACACAGTTCATTGCCATCTGCACGAATCTCTCACATTGCCACTTTGCAGGAGATTGGGTGAGCTCATAAACAACCGGGCTCCATGATATCTCAAGGGTAGATGACGGGAATTGGAATTGTGCCTCCTTGCTAAAATAAATGGGCTAATAACATTGCTATACCAATGTTTACTCACGCTTTCAGAAGCTAAAGTGATGTGATCCTGCAAATGATAACTGCAGCGTGAATTACGAACTAAAACCCTTGTTTTAAATGACTGTAGGAAACGGGACTGTTTTCCAGACTCCTAAAGGCTAAAAATCCAGTTTCAGTGGAATGCTTTTTGGTAAATAACTATAACTTTTTGTTTGGTAGCAGTGCAATGGAAAGAAACCATAGCGGAGCATGTAAAAAGACAGTTTTAGGGGGTGTTTGCATAAAAACTGGAACTTTTTTATGCATTTTGGCTGTTCTTTTACACAACAACAGCGTTATGGGAGCCTGAAAATGCAAACTAATGAAAACAGTGCTGTTATCATCTCCATTTAAACTACAAAAATTTGTGAGAACGTTGAGGTCATGCACATGCTTATTATGTGTTCATTATGTGTATGAGCACAGGCCAGTAGTGTCTCTTTACGAAGTGCATTGCCATCTACTGGCCTGGCATGCATAATACAGCATTTTTAGTGTTTTGTGGATCTGTGTAAATGGGGATCGTTTTGACAATGCTGTTTTCTGTAAATGTAATGGAAAGATGCAGTGCAATGGAAAGAAATTGTAGCCAAACAACTAAGATAACTTTAGAAACTAAATGATAACTGCAGCTGATAAATACAAGCTAAAAACTTTACTAAAACTTAACTGTATAGGGTTCTTTTTTCAGACTCCCAAAGGCTAAAAATATAGTTTTGGTGGAATGTTTCCCCTACTTTTTGGTAAATAATCATGATATTTTGCTTGGTAGCAGTGCAATGGAAAGAAATTGTAAAAACACATCTGCAGGATCCAAATGATAAATGCAGTGTGAGTTACGAAACTGAAAACTTTGATCTAAATGACTGTAGTAAAGAGGACTATTTTCCAGGCTCCCAGAACGTAAAAATCCAGTTTCTAGTGGAATGTTTCACCTATATTTTGGTAAATAATCAAAACCTTTTGATTGGTGGTGGTGGTGCAATGGAAAGAAATTGGCAATGCATGTGAAAATACAGCCTTAGAAACCAAGAAGCAGCTGTTTAATTGAATGGCATGCCCCTTATTAATATTCATGACTAAGCTGACAATGTTCCCGCCCACTTTTCAGATCATTCTTACGCCCTTGGTGGCAAGAAATGCAAATTTATTATTATTCACATGTATGCAATTTGTGAGTAAGCCATCTTAAAGGAATAGTTAATCATAAAAAATGAAATTCATGTCATCATTCACTCATGTCGTTCCAAACCTGCCTTTGAGTTTATTCTGTGGAACATTGAACCCCAGTGACTTTCTTTGCATGGACAAAAATGAAATGAAAATATCTTCTTTTGTGTTCCACAAAGAAAAAATGCAGCGTTGCCAACTTAGCGACTTTATCGCTAGATCAGACCCTAGAGCACTTTCTGTCGCTTCTAACCTTTTCTCTAAGTGACATTTTACATGTAAATACAGCCGAAATTACAGCACAGTCGTCTTTATCTCATGTGTATGGTGGTTTTGTGAGACAACACCTCAATTATAAATCAGTATTTGAATGCAGAGCAGCAGCTTGAAAGGGAAAGCTGGATAACATGTACAGTATACTACTATTTACGTTTAGTCACTATTTCATATTAATCCCAATGCCTCACAACAGAAACAGAATATATATATATATATATAAAACCATTTTATTGGAAATTTGACTGTATGTGAGAGTAGAAGAGTAGCAAATGTAAAGGACTGACACTAGGCAGAATGCAAATACGACATGATGTCATGAATATGCTAATTAAAATAATGGCTTCATCTAACGAAATCTAGCGATATTTTGAGCAATCTTTAGCTACTTTCCATTAAAAAAGTAGTAGCAAACAGTGAAAGAAAGCAGTTTTTTTTTAAATAATTTTGATTTCGATTTTTTAATAATTTAATCAAACACTGGTGACTCAGACACTTATGTCTATGTCATTTTGAAGTAACACCACAGACTTGATATTGCAAGTTACTATAGGGTTTGTGGTGTTACCAGGAAAAACAGTAACACCACAGACAAATCAGCCTAAATCCAGACTTTTCTAAAATGGAGGCTCATGATGATTTCAAGATCAGGGGACATTTTGGAAATATTAATAAGTATGTATTTATCAAAATTTTGATTAAAATATGTCAGATCTGCACGTTATCAACATAACACCACAGACACTAATAAAGTGCGACACATGAAATTGTCCGAAATTTAGCTAACTTTAAGAAAATTAGTAAGAAAGAATGTACTCCCCATGCACCCCTCAGATCAACCAGCACCTGCAGTGACATTTACACACAGGAAGTAGTCCAAATAGATTCACAACATAACCACTTTATTTGTGTTAAAAATTTTATATTGTTGCAATTACATTCCATGATACCTCTCTCAGCTATGGCGGGAGCATCCATATTTTGTTACAAATGCAATCTCTAAAACTCAATTAAATTTGTATTTTAAAGCAAAAAATTTAACTATTAACAGTGCACAAATTGTGTTTACCCAACAGAATACAAACATGCAAAAATTGTGTGATATGTTGGTATTTAAAGTTTATTTCAACTGTTGTAAAGTAGAGGGAGACACCACTTGCCCGCACAAATGAAAAATGACCCATCTGGCTAATAACACTCTTCAAAATATGCTCTTTTGTGTTCAACACAAAAATAAATTATGTAAATGTAAAAAAAATTAAAAATGTAAAAAGTAAATGATGACAATGTTTATTTTTATCTGTACTGTCCCTTTAAGTTCCTTGAGATGAGCTGTTCATTATCCATGCCTGCAAAGTTACTTGGCATGGGTTCCAGCCTCTCCATCAACAGATAATTACCATGGTGTGAAATTTTACTGGTCGCCCACTCTGAATCCATCATACCTAGCCTAGCGTTTGCTACTTGCCTCACTTTAGCCTTTCAAAGTGGCTCTGCTCTTGAGAGATGTTAATCGTACACGTCTCTCCAGTCGGCCGTTATCGGGGTGGGGCGTTAACGTTGATCTCCAATCAAGCGGCTTGGAAATTAAGTTTCCTTCACCCTGGTGCGCACTACAATTATGAAGTGCCAAATACGACGTGTTTACGTCTTCCTGGAGAAGAGGATTTAAAGTGGGTGTCACTGAGGTACAAGAGGAAAAGCTGACCAATTAGTGTACTGTACCGAGCTGTAATGATAAGCTGTGTGATGTGACTTCATTTCCTGCCTTTGAGTGAGTGTCGCGTGATGGCGAGTAGATGCTCATTATAACCAGAAGAATCCTTTATTGCTACTCATCACACCAGTGCTTCAAACAATGTGAATGGCGAATTTGTTTGGAGGTAATTTGGGCCAGACGTTGCTGCAGGCTTGTGTTCATTTCCAGATTCAAGGCCTATGATAGTCACGCCTGTCCTCTTTTTTCTGATCTGTTCACCCAGCATTGTGATTCAGGGCAGAGGTGAAATGGCTGCTGGGATTGTATGTGACAGATGCTTTGGGGACATTCAGGAAGGTAAATAGGTTGTTGATGTTTGTCCTTCAGAGGCAGCTTCTTTATTGCAGTTTTAACTGCATCCAGTGCAATGCTAAAGGAGAGACTGTAAATCAGAGAAGTAGGTAGTAACAGGTGTTTTAATGTGCAGTGCTTTTTAAATAGTTTAGTTTGGGTGAAGTAGAGTTAGAGGGGAATCTGAGGCTGTTTGGTCTCGACACAAACTTTATTGTTGGTCTCTTTTTGACCTAAAATACTTTTAGGTCCGAAGCTAATGTGTTGCTCTTCATCATGAGTGAGTATTGTGGCAGCTGCTTGCAACTTTTTACTAGAAAACAATGGAAAAATTAATTTCACTTGTCCAATTTAGAATTCTTTGTGTTCATATATCAACAATTTATCAACGGTAAACATTTACAAAATTAATGTATTTATTTTAAAACGATTCACAAATGTTCAACCAATTTCACATTCAAAAAAATGTCATTCACAAATGCAAAATGCAGTTTCAATAATCAATTCAAAAATGTAAAAACATATGAAAACACTTGTGCATTCATAAATAGCGTTTTGCATTTGTGAATCGTATTTCATAAATATATTCATATTATTTTGGGAATGTGAATTAGATTATACATATGTGAATCATAATATGTTCATATTTTACTTGTAAAGTGCACCGCAGTTCACATAAACTAGATTATTTTAATATTGTTTTTATACGAGTGTTTATTTATTAATTTATAATTTATTAACATTAATAAATACAATTTATTCATATTTTATATTGCCATTGTTTTCATGTTTAAAATGTACATTTTAGCAATTGTGTTTATTCTGGGGTTTTTGGGGTGGGGGGGGTGGTTACCTTTATTTTAATTTCAGTGTTAGTCATTTTAGTACTTAAACCTAAACTTTTTTTAAGTTAGCTACCAAGGCAATACAGTATATACAGTATTTTTGAAGTTTAAGTTTTTTTTAAATATATATATATATACTGTATATATAATTCTTGTATTTTAATTTATTTCAATTTTTACTTTTAGTTTATAATAACAACTGGACTCCACACCACCTGTTTGTAAAATTTGGGTGAGTTTGGAAAACTGCTTTCTATCACCCAAATAAGCCAAACTCTGACAACAAAACTTGGACGTCCACCATAAGTTCTAGTATGAAATAAATTGCACGCAAACTTCAATTCAATATCAACTGGACATATTGGGAAAGTTTTCTGTGGTGGCTCTCAAGCACCAACTAAAATGATGTACTGCAGTACGAGAGCTTATCTGTTCTTTTTCACACGACTGGCCGTTTTATTTGTTTGTTCCTCTTTCCTCTCAGCGTCCATGTTTGAGTGAGTATCAGAGTTGAGGAACAGACTGGATCCGTGTCCCCGCTCAGCAACCTACACCCTTGAGTAATGGAGGCCATCTGCTTCAGAAGAGCTCCGTCAGCAAAACGGAGTCAGCCGAAAAGATTTCAATTATCAATATACCATTTAATACATCGCCCGCAGGCCAAACAGTCTGGCGTTCAGACAGCGCGAGATGGAGGATGTTATTCCTCAGCTACATGGGTGGATTCTGCAACGTGGCAAATCAGGGTTCAGAGCTGACTCGCATCTATCACGCCGTGGATAAATGACCATGTCTGAGGAGAAGCAAACATTCCTGCGCCTTAGCAGACCGGTTAGTGCAACACTGTTTACTCGCACAAAAAACCCAGCAGTTTTTGATCACGACAAGGCAGTACACAGTAGATACAGAGGCTTGAAATTGAACGAGTTTGATATGTAAAGTAAAACCAGTTAGAGGCTCTATAATGGTGCGCTGAACATCTTTTGATGTTTTCATACCTTTCTAAGCAGAGCTCTTCTAAACACCTGCTGAGATGAACAAAAGCTCTACAGAGAAATATAAATACGCTCTTTTTCAAGATTGCATTTGCTTTTGGAGTACTAAGAGATGTCTGATGATGGTAGATTCACTTTTTCACTTTCTGAATGAGAAAGCAACCTAATTACACAAATGACCGAAGACGACAGTGCCATTTAGAGAGTATTAGCGCCGAATGAGACACAATGACATTCTGGGAACGGTTTCACTATGTCCCAAGATTGCAGCCACCAGCAATTTTTCTATACACATCAAACGTGAAAATACAGCATAACAAGTCCATCACAAATCAAAGCTAATCAGAAACATTTTTGGCAGTATATTTTAGTATTAATGCTTCTTTCAATAGCATTAAATAATATTCTGCAGAAACATACATTGCACTATAAAATTACAAAGACAAGACATGAAATGAAGTACGCTCAGTTTTGTTTGTATGTGTGTATATATATATATATATATATATATATATGTATATATATATTTTTTTTTTTTTTCATATATTTTATATATAAGTTTTGTGTATATAAGCTGTGCTAATATATTTATTTGAAATGTAGATAGATAGATAGATTATTTAGTATTTAGTAAATTGTAATAAAATTTCACAATATTACTGTTTTTACTATATTTTTTCATTAAATAAATGCAGCCATGGTGAGCATAATAGGCTTTAAAAAAGCTGAACCATGGGTAGTGAACTTTGTTTCTTTTCACTCATAGTATAAATACTGAATATAAAGTTTCTGAATGGAATTGTGAATATTGAGACTTGGCCCTGTGCCATTCCATAATAGTCAGCTGTGCTGTTGTTTTGAATGGGTTTTTTGCATTGGCTCTGTCATTATCCATCTATCACGTCTCTGGCATTGAGGGGAGGTTTCACCTTCACAGTGAATATACTCAAGGAATCTATTTAAGTTTGATATTGCACACACCAACCAAGATACAAACCACAGACTTACTCTTGCTGCTCACCTTCAATTGGCTTTTCTTTCACTACTTCATGTGACCAGTATATGAAACTGAAGGCTCATATATTTTACATTACCGTATATATCATAATTTCTACTCTCTGCAGAAGAGTATGTTTACACCCGAATGCCTCTTTCTCAGTACAAAAATTTCCATTAAAAATGCATTGTTTTCAGCTGAAAGCTGTAATAACGTGACATGACATTTTAACATCCAACAGTAAGACAAAACCCTCTAGAAAGGTTTATTAAAAATTCACAACATATAGACATGTACACTTCACTATTACCACCGCAGAAACATGTTTGATGGTATATGCCATGCTTCATGTGCATCACATTTCCAAAGTGTTGTATTTATTTACTTACTTACTTTGTGTGAGAGAGAAATTAATACATTTATTCTGAATTCAATTGACCAAAGTGATGATAAAGAAATTTAAATTATTACAAAAGATTTCTGTTTCAAACAATTGAGAAAAAAAAAAAAGTCTTACCATTCCCACTAAAACGTTGATAACCAAACAGTTGCTGGTAGCCATTGACTTTCATAGTATGGAAAAACAAACACTATGGAAGTCAATGGCTACCGTCAACTGTATGGTTACCAGCATTCTTCAAAATACCTTCTCTTGTCTTCAACAGTAGAAATAAACTCGTGCAGGTTTGAAACAACTTGAGGGTGAGTAAATGATGACAATTTTCATTTTGGGTGAACTGTTCCTTTAAACAGCACAACTGTTTTTAGAATTTATAATAAAATGTTTCCTAAAGGGATAGTTCAGCCAAAAATGAAAACTCTGTCATTAATTATTATGTTCCAAACCTGTAAAACCTTTGGAATAGGAATTAAGATATTTTTGATGAAATCCGAGAGCTTTCTGACCCTCCATAGACAGCAGTGGAGCTACCACGTTCAAGGCCCAGAAAGGTAGTAAGAACATCATTAAAATAGTCCATGTGACATCTGTGGTTCAACCGTAATGTTATGAAGCTACGAGAATTATTTTTGTGCCCAAAGTCTGTGCTGGTCAGGGAGCTCTTGGATTTCATCAAAATATCATAATTTGTGTTTTGAAGATGAACAAAGGTCTTATGGGTTTGGAACGACATGTAATTAATGACAATTTTCATTTTGGGATGAATTATCCCTTTAAACACCACATTTGCATGTCAAAATGATTAAAAATCCCTCAGGAAAGGTTTATTAACAGTTCACATCATACAGACCTGTCACTTCACTCTTACCACCGAAGAAACACGTTTGCTGTTAGATGCCATGCTTCATATTTCCAAAGCGGCTATGATCAGGTTTTCTCCAGCATTTTCTATTCCAACATCTGCTCCAGAGCCTCAAGGTTAGATTTGCCTCTAGGGTGTCCGGGATTGTTCGCAGCATATGTTGTTTATGAGCAGCTTCAAAACCAGCTGCCCTTTCCCTGGAACAAAGCCGTAAAGTTTACGGATTCAGTTTTGATCAGAGATACCGAAATGTCAGAGTCAACAGTGCACAACTGTATTGCAACAGCGTCGTTGGGCTTTTATTTACGACTCGCTCCTTTCAGACAAGGTTTCCAGTGAATCCCACTTGCATTTCTGTACAAAATGAGGCTTGTGCATAATGGCCATATTGTAAACGGCTTCCTGTTTGCCTTCAAAGCAATTTCAAGACAAATGATGGACTGTGCTGGTCTTTAAGCTACTGTCAGATAACTGTGAACACTGAGGGATGCAAGGGACGTGTTTCTAATATACTGTATGCCAATTTGACTTTCTTCTTCTCCCAAGGACAGACTACCACCTGCTGAAAAAAATCCTATTTTATGTGCATGTTTATGGACACCTGGACTCGAGAGACAAGCCTGATTGATGGCTGAGAGCTCTGGAGAAAAAGCCGCCCTACCCACAGACACGCCTCTGGATCCATTTATCACAATCACTCACAGAAAGATGGAGGCATCAGTAAAAAAAAAAAAAAAAAGTGAGACTGTGCTCTACAGACAAAACTGCGACCGGTCGGCAGGCGTGCATCACGGAGGGAGGCTGGGAGATAATTGGACAGTTGGTGGGAGAGAACACTCCACCGGAGAGACAGTTTGGACAGGGAACACGGATGGACAGATGGATGGAGAGGAAAACTAGCAGACGAAGAATATCAGAAGTGCAGGAAGCCTGCCACGTCACTCTGGGGAGTCTCTGTTATTTCGGGTGACCACTGCCGTTTCTCGGTTCTCCTACAATATATGTCGCTTATGAAGGTGAGCCGAACACTTTCCGACGCGTCGGAGCATTTTGATAGTTTCTTCTCTTGGACATCCCGATCGTTTGAAATGCAATTATGCTAATGGAAGTGGAGTTGAGGGTCAGCGCGGCACTACTCTACGAACGCTCTTCACCCTTGGAGTAATGAGGCTTAAAAGCATATCATCCCCGCACTTTAATAGATGCGAGGTGGACAGTTAGCAAGGCCCACGTCGGACAAAGAGCTTTTGAAAGTGTTTACCAGTCACAGGTGTGTATGGGGTGCAGAGACAGGTCAAATACACACTCCTTCTGTCTCACCTTCACTGTCCTCGTGCTGTAAAAAATAAAGGTTCCAAAAAGGGTTTCAGTGATCCAATAAAAGAACCGTTTTTGGTTCCACAAGCTGTAATTTAGTGTTAAATGGCCATTTCCCACACTATAAAAAATGTGGTGTAGAAACATTGAAATTGCTAATACATTTCACAAATAATTACAAAGAAGTAACACATTTAATTAAATGTGAAATACTGAAGTAGAACAACTATACAGAAATTATGGAGTACTGTATGCTGTACAAAAATGTAGTATTTTCTTTGAAAACAAACTTCAGTAATCTTTGTTTTTTGCAAATTTTTTGTATTATTATAGTTATTATAGTTTTTTATTTATATTTTAACTTTGTCTTTTCAATTTAGTTTTGATTTAGTTTTCATGACGTCATTATTATTGTTTGTTTTGGTTTTATTTCAGTTTAAGTGTTTTAGGGCTGCCAAAGTTAATGCGATAAGTAGCATTTAAAATGTATAATGACTTTTAAAACCACAGAATTCTGGCAATTATATATTTAAATATAGTTAGTTTTAATTGTAGCTATGTTATTTTGTACACCAAAATAAGTTAAAAAAATATATATATATATATATATATATATACAGGTGCTGGTCATATAATTAGAATATCATCAAAAAGTTGATTTATTTCACTAATTCCATTCAAAAAGTAAAACTTGTATATTATATTCATTCATTACACACAGACTGATATATTTCAAATGTTTATTTCTTTTAATTTTGATGATTAGAGCTTACAGCTCATGAAAGTCAAAAATCAGTATCTCAAAATATTAGAATATTTACATTTGAGTTTGAATAAATGACCATCCCTACAGTATAAATTCTGGGTATCTCTTGTTCTTTGAAACCACAATAATGGGGAAGACTGCTGACTTGGCAATGATCCAGAAGACGACCATTGACACCCTCCACAAAGAGGGTAAGTCACAGAAGGTCATTACTGAAAGGTGTGGCTGTTTACAGAGTGCTGTATCAAAGCATATTAAATGCAAAGTTGATTGGAAGGAAGAATTTGGGTAGGAAAAGGTGCACAAGCAACAGGGATGACCGCAAGCTTGAGAATACAGTCAAGCAAAGCCGATTCAAACACTTGGGAGAGCTTCACAAGGAGAGAACTGAAGCTGGAGTCAGTGCATCAAGAGTCACCATGCTCAGACGTCTTCAGGAAAAGGGCTACCAAGCCACTTCTGAACCAGAGACAACGTCAGAAGCATCTTAACTGGGCTGTGGAGAAAAAGAACTGGACTGTTGGACTTTTCAGATGAAAGTAAATTTTACATTTCATTTGGAAATCAAGGTCCCAGAGTCTGAAGGAAGAGTGGAGAGGCACAGAATCCATGTTGCTTGAAGTCCAGTGTGAAGTTTCCACAGTCAGTGATGATTTGGGCTGCCATGTCATCTGCTGGTGTTGGTCCACTGTGTTTTCTGATGTCCACAGTCAACGCAGCCATCTGCCAGGAAATTTTAGAGCACTTCATGCTTCCTTCTGTTGACAAGCTTTATGGAGATGCTGATTTCATTTTCCAGCAGGACTTGGCACCTGCCCACACTGCCAAAGGTACCAAAAGCTGGTTCAATGACCATAGTGTTACTGTGCTTGATTGGCCAGCAAACTCGCTTGACCTGAACCCCATAGAGAATCTATGGGGTATTGTCAAGAGGAAGATGAGAGACACCAGACCCAACAATGCAGATGAGCTGAAGGCCACTATCAGAGCAACCTGGGCTCTCATAACACCTGAGCAGTGCCACAGACTGATCGACTCCATGCCACGCCGCATTGCTGCAGTAATTCAGGAAAAAGGAGCCCCAACTAAGTATTGAGTGCTGTACATGCTCATACTTTTCATTTTCATACTTTTCAGTTGGCCAAGATTTCTAAAAATCCTTTCTTTGTATCGGTCTTAAGTAATATTCTAATATTTTGAGATACTGATTTTTGACTCTCATGAGCTGTAAGCTCTAATCATCAAAATTAAAAGAAATAAACATTTGAAATATATCAGTCTGTGTGTAATGAATGAATATAATATACAAGTTTCACTTTTTGAATGGAATTAGTGAAATAAATCAACTTTTTGATGATATTCTAATTATATGACCAGCACCTATATATATATATATATATATATATATATATATATATATATATATATATATGTATGTGCACACTTTGTTATAAAAAGACTCAATCCATCCAAAAAGTAAATACAAGTATTTCATATTTATAAAAAAGCCTTAGATATCCACCTTACTTTTAATTGATAAAAGCTTTTTGCCAGAAACATACAAACTAGCACCCCTTGTGGTCACACAGAGAATGTATTGCATTTTGAATCGCGATGAAGCACTTTCTATAATGCAGCACAGCACAAAAATATTAGCTTGTGCAACAAGAAACAACATATGTTTCAAAACATAACACTTCTATATGTAAATGACATCTTTTATGACAGGATTTCCAAGTTTGTATGTTAAATAAACAACACACCTATTATAACACTATAACACACACCTATTGAATTTATTCATAATATACAATGCTACAGTCTAATTAGTGAACTGAATAGTTTTTCAGTTGTTGAGCTCCAGTAATGTTAATGCTTTGCTTGTTTCTCTGTTTTTATAACCTGCTTTGTCTTGTGGTTTGGTTAATTAGTTACAGTAAGTGTGAGCAAACAAATATTTACTCTCATTTCAGTGTTCTGTTCGTCTGTGGCCCAGATCGGCTGTGCTGAGCATCACAAAATACTGCTGCTCTGTATCGGAGTGTCAGTTCTTTAGAGATTAGCCGTAGCCTTCCTCTACATTACTCACACATCTAAAGTAGAAGAACCGGCCCCCTTAGGGCCCACTGTGCTCACACAGCGATAATTAGCTTCAAGTGTTCTATTCTGGGATAATAGAGCAGCGTGTCACACCAGACAAACCTCCACAGCCAGCCAAAACCGCACCCCCATCGCTGTTTGAGTCCTAGCGTGTTGAAATATATGGGTACAACACAGCAGGCTGCGTTTGAGCTCTTGGCGTCGTGTTTTTCCTGCTAAGTCAACTGAGGTCGATTTTGAAATAATGTTTAATTGTTCACCCCCGAAGGATGTTAATTAAGGAATTTAATTTGATATGATATCCACAACCCTGAAAGCAGGCCAAAAGTGGAAGGCTTGTGGATTTTCCTGTGAGAGAAGCCGGATGCGGCGTATCACGGTCAGATTGAACGGCATTCTAATGAAGCCTGAAAACACAGATGGTGACAATTAAAAGACAGTGCTAGCTTTTGTCATCGTATCAACCGCCTGACAAGACTGTGAGTGATGTTAGATCAGGATTTCAAGAGAAATGTGATCGTCTTTGAAGGTTTACACAGAGTACTGTACACAGTAGTATTGAGCAGAAGTAGAGGAAGATGGTGTGCCCTCGGTCAAGCTCTTTTGTTCGGTGGACCGAGAGCATGATGCCATCTGGAGATGAGAGGGCTAATAATTCGGGTGGCCAAAGCATAATTAGGAGGATGATAATGATGCTTCAGCAGGCCACACAGTCTGGCTTCACTGCACGGTCCTAGTTTCACTAGATAGTTGAGAGTTCCTAATTGAGAAATTGTTTCAGATTGACGAATTTCTGTTTATTGATGCTCAAATAATTAAATAAATTAAAAAATCAGATTATCAAACATGTCTGAATATATTTTGGGGGTAATGTTTGGAGTGTTTTTCAGAAATGAGTACGCTGACATTTTTAATTTGTATAAATTATATAATACAAATATTTTTTAATTATATGAGTTTTAAAATATGTATTGATATTATGCGGTAATAGGTTTTATTATTATTATTACATATATTCATGCAATATAAATAGACCATAAACAATAAATTATTTTTGTAGTTTTACATTTACTCTTTATTTTTCAAATGATTCATTTTCATTAATTTTCTGTTAATTTAATTTAATAGACACCATGTTTACACTGCAGTGGAACAACACAAGATCACTCCCATTCTACTGAATGAAGCTGTCTACATTGTGAGCAATGCGACATCTTTAGAGGTATTGTCACTGCATGCAAATTTTGTTGGTGAACAAATGCTTGTCAACAACAAGAAAAATTTAAATACTTGAAAAAAAATACTCAAGCAAAAACAGCACGAGTGAAATAATGAGAAAGTAACTAATGTGTCACTTTCCATTAAACATACCAACATAATATAATTGCACTCAAATTATATCAAATGGTAAGTGTGTCAAATTATAATTAAAATTATAACTTGACAAAATGTTTCCTCACTTTTTACAAGCATGCTCTTTCAGAGCCACCATCATCCATAATGTTGAGGACATTGGAAGGACATCTCAAAGCATAATTCTCAGTTTATGGCGCTCATTTCTTGATCTTTCGCTTCCTCTCTCCCTTTGTATTTTATATATAGGTGCATGTACTCCTGCCTCAGTGAAGACTGTTAGATGTGATCTAGCAGTTCAAGAGTGAAGCTCAGATAAAATCTTATTAGCGCAGTCGTCCTCACTTTACCCTCAATAGAAGTGACATTGCTGAGAGGAAGTGAAACACGGGTCAGTATCCCGCAGCAGGAATTGGCCATTAATCCCCAGCAGCCAATGAGAAACGCCAATAAAGCAGCTTAACTTTACAAGACTCAAGCTAACTTTTACACTCGCTGACTAGGAGGAGCTAATGAGCAACTGCAATGGCCACTTAACTCGATTTCATCTTACGTCACTTTCATCTCAGCTGTCCGTTCTGTTTGGCTTGGTTCACTGATGTGAAGTTTAATGTTGGGTGGGCAGGACAAATTGCTAGTGTTCGTGCAATGCGAGAAATGAGTTGTCATTCACTGAGCTTTGATTAAATCGCCCCTGGTGTCGCTGTGTTCATTTAATTTGGGCTAAAGTAACCTTTTGAGATAATATGTGGCTCCCTAAGTAAAACTTGTTATTTCAAAAATGCAATAGACTGACCACCCAGCTAACAAAATATGTTCTAATAACATTTAATAATAAATATAGCTATTAAATATGTTCTTAATAACATTCTCATTAAGTTATACAAAATGTTATTTGTAAATGTTCTTTGAACACTTTTTTTTTTAATGTTTTAAGACGTTCAATGTTACTTTTTAATGTTTTTTGAATGTTCTGGAAGAAGTAGTAACATTTGAAAAATGTAAGATGAACATTTTGAGAACATTATTAAAGAACAAATAACTCTGAATGAATGTTCTATTACTTGAGTATTTACTAGAGTGTTTGTTTATAATTTTGAGAGAACCTTGCCAGAACGTTAGCAAGAAGTTCTGAGAATGTTCCTTATAGCATAAGTCCACTTCACATATAAGTTCAGTTCATTTGGTTTGCATGAAAGCTCCAAACTCAAGTCCAGTTTTTTAATTTCCATTTTTGCATGCTCGCAATTACTAAAGCATAACTCATTTCTCATAACTACTGGTATGTGTCAAGTTGTCAAACACTTCAAAAAAGTACATTCTTAAAAAAAAAAATCCTTATAAGCTTTGATGATTCCATAAAGAACATACTTTTTTATTGCACAAAAGGTTCTTTATAATCTGGGGGTTTTCATAGCAATGCCATAGAAGAAAAATTTGGGGTTCCCCAAAGAACCTTTCAGTAAACAGTTCTTAAAAGAAACATTTTCTTAGTGTGAAGAACTTTTTAATAATCTGAAGAACCTTTTTCCACTATAAAGGACATTTTGTGCATTGGAAAGGTTCCATGGAATTTAAAGGTTCTTTGTGGAACCATCAATGCCAATAAAGAACCTATTGATTATAAAATGTAATGGGGAAAGGTTCTTTACATTTTTTAAATGTTCTTCACACTAAAGAAAACAATGCTTCTTTTAAGAACTATTAACTGAAAGGTTTTTTGGGGAAACAAAAAGGATTCTTCTATGGCTTTGTTGTGAAATCCCCCCTTTGGAACCTTTATTAGATACAATGTGAAACAAGGCCGATCAGGAGAAGCAGATAGAATTGAACTCTAGTTTGGACCAAGCAACCAAGTGTGAATTTACTAGACACTCTTTTGGGACTGGAAGGAACGATTTCCCTTTGCGCTAGACATATGAGGGGTATTATGACCATGACGTCCTGGGTCAGGCTGAGGGCACAGCGGTCGCCCAGAGAGGGATTTAGCCACAAGCGCTCTCCAACCTGCCAAGAGCCAATGGGACTGCAATTTTGGGCTTCAGCACAGCTGCAAAGAGCTGAGCGGCTTTTGAGAGCCCCCGAACACTAATCCTGATGAAATCTCACTATATACAGACAGATAAATATTCAGTAATTTAATACACATAGAGCACATGACTGTACGAGGCCATTTAACCGTGACTGATTGTTATGTCTCCATGTCAAGAGCCATTTTCTTGTCTTACCCCCTTTATTATGTTTACAGTGAGGTAATGGACACTCAATTGCATTCGACACAGCATCATCAACACGCAATATTACATTTGACACGCTGTAAATCAGAAACCAACCTCCAACAAATGATGGCCATTTCTCCAACTCCTAAGCCTCCATCTCCATCTCATCCACGATGACGAGTACGTTTAATTACTGTGATTTACGATGCAGTGTAACTCAGTCGTCATCGCGGGGTGTAAAGTCGTTAGAGGCGAAGCCGTTTGGAATGAGCTGTGACCGGCTCAAGTGTTAAAACATAAACTAGCAATTAGAAAAAGATAACACATGGCTCATGGGGAGCGCCAGGGAAGTCTCCAGCCATCTGGGACGAATGGAGCATCCGGGGACTGGCCGTAGAGTATTTGCTATGTCTCAAATGGAGCCCTCTGTGTTTTTAGATGGATTAGAAGGTTTGTTGTTGAAGGGAAGCACTAGGCATGAGGAAATTGTGTGCGGTGTGTCAGGAGAAATGTGTATTTCATCTGATAAAGTGTTTTTACTGGATTGCATTAGTAATGCACTATTGCTTATCCACCTTGTTGCTGGAGAATACAAACTCTCAACTTGGAGGAATGGAAAAGTTTTTCATGCACGCAGGCAAATCACGGCTTAAGCTCAATAGATTTTAGCAGTTTAAAGCTATACTTTTTTATATTTCCAAAACACTTCCCACTTCTTCCATTGTTCAAACAAACAGATAGTCTTGTTCCAAACTAACACCAATAATGCTATATAGGGCTAATAATGCAACTATTAACAGCATTCAAAGCAGTAGGGGTAGAGTGGGGGGAAACACCCCTACTGTTTTTCTCAAAATAACCATAAGATAAAGTCAAGATAAATTTTTATTGTAACTATGGACTACGTTGACAAGAGTGAAGAGGAAGTTTTCACTATGAAGCTTATACTGGTGATGTACCAGAGAGAAAACGGATTTCACAGTAAATGAACTAATTTTCAGCAGTAAGAAAAAAAGTGTTTTAAAGCTTGTTGTTTTGTAGAACATCACAGTTATAAATGATATGAGAACAGTAGGGCCTGAAGATAGAGAGTACATGTTATTTAATAAAAATATAATTATACTTTCAGAATGACATAATATTTTTGTTAAAAATCTAATAACATGAAAACTCTGGACATTTTTCATACTTGGTTTATAAATTATGTCATTGTCACTAAACCTGTGATAACTTTTCTGAACACATTTTTTTTTTAAATGACAGAAAAAAAATTACACAGTCCTTAAGAGGGGCGTTTTCCCCCACTCTACCCTAATCTTCCTCTCCAACTAGATTATTGAATCTGTAAATTGAATATGCAACAGTATTTTACGTAAAGGGATTCTACCACACATACACTTGCTTACTGTACGTACACTGAGTTACTGACAGCATCTAAAATGTAAATCGTTTAAGTTTAAACAGCTTTACAGATGTATGTGTTTTCCTCATTGATAAATATTGAGTTAATTGAATTGGTCGCTTGATCCTATTGTATTTATGACCATTGAGATTAAATTGAAATTATAGCATGTTAAACAGGAGCACACTTTAAAACCTTAAAACCTGCACTCATTTAACCATTACTTATCATGCAGTATGTATTTTGTTTGCTGTGGGACACAAAATTAATTTTCTCAATATGCTGTAACTTAAAAAATGGCCATAAAATACACCAAAAACATGAAATTATCATGAAAGTAATATAGTTTTTTTATTCATGCACTGTAATTCAAATAATCAGAATCCATGTGATTGCTTGTTTGTGAGAAAAAGACCCAAATTCAAGCCTTTATTCAACTTTTTATTCATTTAATTTTGTCCATTCAGTAGTGACCGCAATAAGTCACAATGTTTCCATTTGAGATGTTGTTAATATGTATCCATATTGTACATTTCAGTATCTATCCAAACATTCCAAAAAGTAGCCTATGTTTTTGCCAATAAATGTTACGAAAACCGGAATTTAATATCCGGAGCATTCTGATTCATGAATGAATCATTCAGAATTGTTTTGTGAACTGGATCAAATGAGTCATTGAAAAGATCTGACTCAAAATAATAATTCATTCATAAATCTGACATTGCATGCATGAGTCGTATGGACCGTTTTTAGGATGCATCCTTTTGTGAAGCTTTTTTGTTGTACTGCATGTAAAATAGACTTCAGAATTTGGAATTGGAAGCACACGAATAATTTCTTTTTAGGTAACTGTTTCTTTAAGATGTACTAGAATAACATGCACACTGCTAGCAGGCTCTTTATGAGGAGTTTTAAGAAAGGAAGTGCAAATAGAATTAAAAATCAATGACAGGCACCATGTAGTCGGAGAAATGAATGCAAAAACTAAGAAGAGAGGGGTTGCAGCAAGCACTTTGATTAGCACAACTAGCATGTAGCGCGTAGCTGATGAACTCTTCCAGCCGTGTTCGAAGCTACTGGGATTATCTTCACAGCTATTCTCTTTAAAGGAACTTCTCACAATCTGATTTCCCATGTGTAACTGCTTAGTATTCCATCTGAGAAAGCTGCAGAATTTTAATAAAGGTGCATAGACCTAGCTGAGCTTGCTAGCATAAACTCTTTTTTTTAATGTATCGATAGGGTTTGTTCAAAAGTCAGTCTGTCGCGTCTTAATAGCTCCGGCTCCACTTCAGAGGTCTTTCCGCAAAACCTTCTAAAACCTCTTAAGTCCCTTTTCCCTCGTGTTTGTTTTTAAGCATTGTTTCCGACTTTGAGCGAGTTCCACGGATGTCGAGTTGATGGCATGAAAGGCCAAAACCTCAGAGAAGAGGGCTGTCTCATCCTTCAGCCCTGCAGCGATGGCTCAAAGGGGATTGTATCATTCATCTCCTAGACTTGACAACATTAATTTATCTGTCAGTCATTCCGAGAGCCCGAGCCACTTTGATGAACCCCCTGAGTCTCAAATCATTAAGGCAGTGTCACACTAAACTTTGCAGCATTTAGTGCATAACAAGAGCACATCTCTAAAGTAATTATCCTGGACAATGGCACTTTATCATGCCTTTATGCAATTACGCATTCAAAAACACTTAGCAGAAGGAATTTGAGGGCCCGTCCCTTTCATTTTCACCTTTCATTCCTGTTAGATATACAGCAAACAAATCAAACGCAGTGTATGTGAGTACTAGAAATGCAGAACTAGATTACATTGCTCTTGCCAGAAAATTGCTATGTGATGTTTAGGTGTTGTAAGTGGTTTTGCCATGCAGTTGCTGGGGTGTTTGATAGGTAATTGCATGCTACCATCTAGCAGCAAGTCTTTAAATATTAAATATATATGTCTAAACTAAATATAGTTGTTACACTCGTAAAAATAAAGGTTCTTTATTGGTTTCATGAAAAAAAATTCTTTTTGGATCTTTTATAGTGCAGTCTGATTCATGGATGAATCATTCAGAATTGTTTTCTGAACTCACTGATAAGATCTCACTCAAAAGAATGAATCATTGGACATTACTTGCATGAGTTGTATGGACCCCTTTTATGGTGTTTTTGCACCCTTTTATGAATTTTGAATGCTTTGTTCCCCATTCGTTGTGTTGCATGTAAAGTAGTCTTCAGAATTTAAATTGTTCCTTGAAGAACCTCCATGGAACCTTTCCATTCTACAAATGGATTTTTATAGTGCAAAATGGTTATTTTCATTCTTAAAAATTAGGTGTTTTTTGCAGCAGTGCCATAGAAGAATCCTTTTTAGTTCCCCAAAGAACCAAAGGACATTTTATTAAACTTAAGAAGCTTTTTGCCACTATAAGGAACCTTTTGTGAAGTGGAAAGGTTCCATGGATGTTAAAAGT
Source organism: Onychostoma macrolepis (assembly GCF_012432095.1). Taxonomy (NCBI): domain Eukaryota; kingdom Metazoa; phylum Chordata; class Actinopteri; order Cypriniformes; family Cyprinidae; genus Onychostoma; species Onychostoma macrolepis. The sequence continues at coordinate 30,922,551 of NC_081158.1, forward strand.
TCAATAAAATAAAGAACCTTTATTTTTTAAGAGTGTAGATTATTAAAATATTCTTAACACTAAGAAAACAATGATTATTCTAAGAACTGGTCATTGAAAGCTTCTTTGGGAAAACAAAATGTGGTTCTGTAGCATCGCTGCAAAAACTCCTTAAATTGCTAAGAGCGTAGGTTGTTCTAGGTGGTTTTAAGTAGTGCTAGCTAGTTGTGCTAATCAAGAGTTTGCTGCAATTGTCTGCAAACCACATTTTAATACATTTGAAGTCCAGTGGTTTCAGTTGCACAATGAAGGTCGATAGTTAGTGTTAGGGTTTAAGTATTTGCAATAATAACATTTACATATATGCATTTATTATGCACTTATTCAAAGTAACTTGCGGTATTCACGGTATAAATTTTATCATGCATTCCCTGGGAATCAAACCCATGACCTTCGCTTTGCTACAGTTATGCTATGCTGTTTGAGCTTCAGAAATGCTTTGCAATACTCTATACAATAATAACAACAGTGATGCTTGAGCTAAATATTACTAAATATAACTCTGATTAACTTTCACATTCATGAATTCTATGCTGTTTCCTTGCATCAGTCACTGAAAAAGGGGAGGGGGGGAAATGTAAAACTGCAGTGTGTCTCCATAAAAAGGACTTGGCATGGAAATCGGGCTCCTTTCCTCAGGGGCTCTGGCCTGTTTTAGATGATAATTGAAAATGATGTAAAAATAGTGGTCTGCTGCAGACACAGGTCATATCTCAGAGGAAAGGGCTGGCATTTGGCCTCTCTTTTGAATGTCTGTATAATTAACTAGACTTTTGCATTTTCTAGCCAAAGTGGCGCTTGCCTGCACAAATCTCTCCACCACAGTATTAGTGTTGGCAGGGAATTGCTTTGTGGTCGCTAAGGTGTTTTGAATGGTTTTAGCAACTTGCTATAGGTGTTCTTGGTGGGTTTCAGATGGTTGGGAGTTGAGCATCAAGATTTGATAATTGACTCAAAGTTTAAGCTTTAGTAAACACCTCTAATTTACATTAGCATTCAAAAAGGTGTCTTAAAATGTTTTGGCACATTTTAGAAACGGTGTTGACCTCAAATGAACGTGTTTTCATAACTTGTGAGGAGGACTAACATGTGAAATCATAATTTTTCACTACGCTGAAAACTGACAGGTGATGTTTTCTTTCCACTTCACTGATGATAATCAGTTCTCAGGTTCAAATCATGAGAGGAGTCAATGCAACATCAGAGCGCTATCACCAATCAGCTGTCAGCACCGCAGTCGATCCTACAATGTGCTTAGTTGCTATGGACACAAGAGGAGAGTGCACCGGTATGACATGTCAAATCTGGAGCAGACCGACTGTAACGGGACTCATCTCATACTCAGACATGCATCGGTAACCGTCAGTATGCCATCAAATCATTGTTTTACACAACCATTCTTTTGATTATTTCTTAAACAGACCCCTGATCCTTTGTGTTAGGCCACAGAAAGATAAGGCAGCTTTGATTTTTGCAGTGATTGTGGCAAGGTGATTGTATCAGCGTTTGTTAGGATTAGCGGTAATGAAGAGGATCAACAAGCATGTAATCTTCTCGGTGTTGTAATTCAGCTGCAAAGGAACACTTGATACTGGGATGTAGGGTTAAAGATGCAATTAACATCATATAAATTTGTCAGTCAGTAAATTTTGAAGTGAATTTTATTGCTCAGAGGTTGTTCTTTCATAACTCAGTAGTTGTTATGTGATTCCTATAGTTATGTTTCGTTCAGTGGGATAGTTCGGTCACACTTTATTTTAAGGGCTAATTCTCGCTAGTAACAAACCATTATTACAACTTTTGCCTCAATAAACTCCTAATTTTCTGCTTATTAATAGTTAGTTAGTTGTTAAGTTTAGGTATTGGGTAGGATTAGGGATGTAGAATATGGTCATGCAGAATGTGTGCTTTATAAGTACTGATAAGCAGCCAATATGTCAATAATAGGCATGCTAATAAGCAACTAGTTAATAGTGGGAATTGGTCCCAAAAGTGTTACCAATAGTTCAAAAAATTTCCCAAAATGTACTCACAAATATGACTTGTTAAACACAAAAAAGATATTTAGAAAAATGTCTCTGTGTCAGTCCATGCAATGAATGTCAATGGGGTCCAGTGTTGTTTTGAACTACATTGACTTCCATTGTAAAGACAAAAACTGTTAAAACGTTCTTCGGTATCTTGTTTTTGTGTGTGCGTTTCACAGAAGAACAAGAAAGGACATTTCTCCAAAATTCCAAATGAGACATTGACATATTAAGAATAAATAGCTATAAAATAGTGTATAGCTCAGATAATTTGTTATTTGAATAACTGGATGAGAAAATGTTTTTATTGTAGACTTAAGCACAGTGTGAGACACTATTGAGATCTCTTTTGAAACTCTAGAGGAAGTGGAGATTGCAAAGCTTCTTGTAATCCCATTTAAGAAGTAGGAGGCATACATATTTAAAATAAAGTTTCTTTATTGAAATCGATGGTTCCATGAAGAAAATGTTACATCCACGGAACCTTTCAATTGCACAAAAGGTCCTTCTAGTGAAAAAAAAAAGGTTCTTTAGGTCATTAAAATGTTCTTCACTATGGTTCTTTTTAGAACTGCTCAATAAAAGGTTCTTTGGGGAACCCAAAATGTTTCTTTTGTGGCATCGCTAAGAAAAGGGGCTTTCACACTGCGTAGTTCTAGGAACTAGCCAGCATGGTCTTAGAACCAATTTCTTCCTTGGGCCAGTTTCTGGTTGCATTCACACCACCAGCAGAAACTCTGAAGCGGCTAACAGTGACTTCTTTATTCGCGTCATTTACTAACATCAACAACCGGTGAATGGAGGGAACTGTGTTCGGAGCTGTTTTTGTTATGTGTCGTGGGTTTCGTGATAACGCGATTGAAAGAGCATGAAAATCTGACTAAATCTCCTATGACAACTTGCAGCGTTATCATCGAGGCTAAGAAAAGAACGCTGCAGACAACAATTAAATGCCATTATCATTTTATTTTCCATGAGAAAATATTTTCCATGGCTTTTTAAAAATAGCCGGTGTTTCATTTGCATTTGGCTAATCAGCATAAACTTACGTCACTCTGAAGTTAGTCTCGCGTAGCCAGACCTTCAGACTGATGGCTGAAGGTCTGGAATGTATGGTAGCTTTCATTGGCCAAGGCCCATGAGGCCGTTTGACCGACATGTCAAACAACCAATCACAGTTCGTTTCGTTCAGCATCATGTTATTGTGGAAATGTCACCACAATAACAGACCGGTGTGTAAAACCCTCGGACATATTTTAAAGATTCTATGCCGTGAACTTTAAATATTTCACATACTTCTGAAAATCCAGCGTTTAGTTGATCCTGATAACTGCTCATCGTCATAGTTGTAAACACGCCAGCTTTCTTCTTTCGTGAGGGGGTTTGGCATCACAGCATCTTTGTTTCCAGGCGGAACATTAAAGAACGCAACACACACGTCTCCCGGAAATCCTGACTAAATGAATTAATTAATTCGACGACGACTTCGAAACTCTTGAAGTGTTTCCACTTTTGTGTGCCATATGCATCAGACATTTAGCCAATGTTCCATGAGTGTGACGTCTGAGGCTGAGACTACTCTGAAGTAGGAGCTAATTTAGTTCCCCCAAACAGAGTTCCTAGTATTAAAAATGTTCCTAGTTCCTGCGGTGCGAACACACCAAAAAGCGGGAACTTCCGCCAATAGTTCTAGAACTACGAAAAGGTTCCTCCAGTGCGAAAGCCCCTAAAACCCCCTCTTGAAACCATTATTTTTAAGAGTGTAGCCAAAATCTTGATTTGCTGTCTAGGAGAACCAGCTGAGATATTCAGGAGATTTAATTCCACTCTGTTTTGACAATTTTGGACTTCTTGTCCCGATGAATTCACTGGTGACAGGAGGTGCTGTTGGCGTTGCATTTCTACTTCTGTTCATTGGCATTGAGGGAGGATCTACAACATTCATGATTCCATACAACATCGCTGCCTCGTGGGAGTGTGAATCAGACTATTCACTGGCAAATTCCTCTCCTCTCACTCATCATTTTGCTGTTGTTTGTGAGTTCCGCCGTCCGCTCGTAATTGTTCTCATCAAAGACGAGATGTTTGATCACGTGGGAGCGCCTCAAAAGAAGAGGCGGCGCAAAACCGCCTGGGACCTTACAGCCGGAGCAATACTCTAGTGTTTCAGAAGCTTTTGATAGTTTTTTAACAGGATGATTTCAACACTGCCTGCAAGATCAGTCAAACTTTGATGTTGGAACAGAGTATCACATCAACAAGCGCTGTAATCTCCAAATAAAACAGCCGAGGCTGACTGGGGAGAAAGCCAGAAGGAATTTCTCGAACGACTCCCATTTGTCAGTCCACACACAGTGCTGGTCGCAGCAGGGACGCCCATCGAAGAGAAGCTTGTAGACAGGAAACAGAGGGTTCGAACCGCATGAATCCGAATGATTCTTCTTCTCTCGCTCTTACTTAATGCAAACTTCTAAATGAATCACCTCATGTTTCTGGATCGCTCGAGGGGCTTTTGTTCTCATTCTGCGGTGAAACGGCAACCACAAATGTTCAGTCACATTCTCAGAAAAGGGATTCGATTAGATGAAGTGACCTTAGTGGATCCAAACATACTCAGGCAGCGTCTCAATAGAAGTGTTAAGGTCAACAGTGCATCACTTAAGAGTTTTCTATTGACAGAAGCAGCCATAATGTCCAAATGCAATAAAATAGCCCTTTAATTCTCAGTTAACCTGCGGGATGGGGTTATTTATTACAAGCCATTTAGCCAAGCGCTGAGGCCTCATCTATCTACAGATCATTTGATTCTGCAGTCTCTCATCAATTTGAACGTATAGCATTGTAAGCAAGTCCAACTGCGAGCGATGCTCAGTAAATGTGATTATGGCTTGCGGGAATGCAATGATAGCTCTTTATTTTTTATGCTCCATAACACAGAATTATGTGCTGCTTACTGAAATCATTTGCCGGGATATGAGGACATCATCTCGGCTCGAGCTGTCTCTTTGTTTCTTATTATTAAAGCAAAGGTCAGAGCTGAATCCGGAAAAATTGTGACAATGCCGAGGTGTGTGCGCCTGTATTTGTGCGGTGAGCTATTGGATTTAAGAGTGTGCTGTCGAACTGTTTGCTGTGTGTGCTGTTATGAACCGCAAACACTCGTAAGGCCTGGAGAGGCACAAATCAGAGATGTTGGGGAGACAGTTTTACTGCTGCAGTAAGTCGCACACATCAAGCGTGAAGCCAGACCACAGCGCACAAGTTGCTAGGCAACACCTTGAGGTCGCTTCCCACAGCTGCTGTCCTGATTAGTTAATTGTGTAAGTAAACAAAATGTTGAGTAAAATCATCAGATTCACCATCCAGCGCTGAACAATCCAGCAAATGGTACAAGCATCTGGCACCACAAACCAATTTCTGGTAGTATCCAACCACAGGAGCTGTACAGTAAAATGTCTTCATAAAAAATACTTTAAACCAGCGTGAAGTTGTTTGATTGGCTTAGGTGGTTTAAGCTGGTCCAACTGGTCTTCAAAGGTGACCAACTGAAAGATGTCTAAAATCTCAGTAAAATCAAAGACCATCCAAAAACAAAAAAAGCCTAAAGATAATGTTTGCATTGTCCAGTTTTGTTTAATTATATATTTAATACATTTAATTTTTAATGATTTATTGACTTATTTGTAATTCCTTTTATTTGCTTTTTTCCCTCATTGCTCATTACAATAATGCATCTTTCTTTCTTATTTTTTTGTTTGTTTGTTTCTTCCTTCCTTTCTTCAATTTACTTATTAATTCCCTTCACATTCCCTTATGCAATCATAAACACTTTGCTATTTATAAATACTTCACAATTTAATTAATTTTCTTAAATTTTTATATCATCCTTTTTTCATGACAATTAAGTGCATTTAACCCCTTAATTTTTTTTAAAGCACATTGTAATTTCTTTTTTACAAAATTCTAAAAATTGTTTCCTGAAATATGACCTGGACATGATCTTTTTTATAAGGTACATTTTGGCCTTTCTGGCTTTATTTTCATAGGACAGTTCGATTCGAGAGAAGAAACGGGGGGGAAATAGGATCGGGATGTGCTTGAACTCGGGTCACTCAAAGCATTGTTTCAACACAAGCCGCAGCACTGCCCACTATGCTGTGACTGATATCTGGACCTGTTCTTGACAAGTTTTCCACATTTTCAAATTACACTTACTCTATTCAGACCAATAATTTCATGGCCGGTGTTACAGAGAAGAGCTTATTATCCGTGTTATTTGAATGAGGAAGCTTTCAGCTGGTGGCTGCCGTCAGTCCACTGTAATTTCACCTGCTAAAGGTCTTGCCTGTACTGCAGCGTGGCTCCCTTGAGGAGGCTCTCCATAGCAACCAGCCTTTGTTACTCGCAGACATGTAACTCTGTTCACAGTGAGAGCAAATGAGGGATATTCAGACAGCAAAACAAGGCCAGCGACAGCTCTTCGCTATCTGATGTTCACGCTCCAAGTTTAACTCCCGTTAGTGTGACTGAATCAGAGCGCTGTGGTAAGAATAACTAATGGCCAGATGGAGCAGCGTTGATCATCACAGTCTGTTCGTTTCCCATCACAAAGACAAACTCGGTGCCTTCAAGTATAAATGCATTAATCACTTGCAACACAAATGCTGTCGATGGAGATGTCTTCACATACCATTTCTTGATTAGACCGCAGCAGGATGGCACTAATGAAAGGCCTGCTGTTTGTTTGACGTTATTTATATATTTGTGTATGCCGTAATTTTACCTCACCGTGAGCTGGACCTTTCGTAGGAGGATGGTCTTTGAAGCATTATCATGAACTGAGAAACCAAAATTCCCTTGATCTTTTGACATATAAGAGGTCATTTTACTATAAAAAAAAAAACATCCTGTAAGTTTCAGAACTCAAAACTTTGTTGTTAGTCTAAAAACTGCTTATATTGAAGGCAGTCTGCCAAAACATTGTGGCTGTGGAATGTTCTACTCTATGACGTAATAGTGTGGTCAAACACCGCCTCCACAGAAGATGATCAACACCTGGGTCTACGTTGCTGCCTGTTTAGCCACGCCCACCGATTCTACATCACTGCCTATTTAGCCCTATTTATCACTGATCACTATTGCTTTGTCTGTTACTACAGATTGTTTGATATGTATTGAGTATTTATGCGTTTCTGACCTAAATGACAGCAGCGTTCATTTAGGATGTACTGTCAAAAATACACAACTGTTAGCCAATCATAGCAGTGGGCATTTACTTTGGAGTCTACAATCCTCCACACCTATTCAAACAGAGCGTTCTGATGAGGGGGGTTAAAAACGTGACAGAAAATAGCCTATTAATTCTAAATTATGATGTTTTTGATGTAAAAATCTTGATAACATTATAAGGGGACCTCAGAGAATAGTAAAAAATAATAAAGAAGGCAGTTCATGACCCCTTTAAGTGGCATTTATGGTATGGACCGCATTTGTGACGCAGTTGCATGGGACCCATTGACAGTCAAAGCGATTACCCTCCCAGTCGCCCTGTTGCAAAGTGCAGCACGACAGTCCTTTGACTTTTGCTGAGGTTGACCTTTGCTACAGAGCGAGGACTCACTGGTAACCTAATTACTAGGAAATGTCACAGCAGTAATTACAACCCACAATGTGAATCATCATGGGTGTGATGCTGCTGCAGGGAAAACGGGTGACTTTGAAGACTTCCTTTTATTTGGCTGTCCAAGAAAATGAGAATACAGTATGGTAGATATTTATCATTGGACCGTCACCTATAGTGAAACCTTGAGTCCGATTGGACCACAAGATGAGCGTCACAGGAAATGTAAACAGTACTGTGACTGTAGCTTGGTATAGTAAAGGTTATACTTTTGTATTTTAATATATAGGCTACCATGGTACTAATGATTACCATATTCATATACCATGGTGTCAACATGTTACTCACAGTTGCTATATGGCAAGACATTATAGGCAAGGTACTGGTCAATTTTGAGATTTTGGGATATTATGTTTCCATAATAAGACTACACTACACGGCTCTTTATTGGCATCTATAGTTCCATGATACAAGTCTACATTTTCAGATACAACTAGATCAGTAAAACATTTGATGACAAACTTGATGTTGGCATGACAAAACCAAAGTTTAAACTTTGAAAAGCTTTAAGTTTGAAGATTTTACTCAGAGAAGTCAGAGAAAGTCAATAACATGTTTTAGCAGATTGTTAGCATGTTTCTAGCATGATTTAGCACATTCCCAGCAGTGTTAATTAAGCAGTGTTACTCTCCATTTACTCTTAAGGAGTTAACTTAACAACAAATAGTGAGAAATGCCCCCTAGTGTTGGTGAAAATTATCAGAGTTGAATTCTGCATTGTTAACTTTACTCTGTTAAGCTCCGCCCCTCAAGCCAACCCCGAAGACCAGAGCAAAAGTTCTCTCGTCGCCATTTTCTTTTGCCTTGCACCAAAAGGTAAGCTCTTTTAATTAATTTATTAAAACATAAGTTTAATATTTGAGGTTAATAATTGTGTTACTATTAATGCATAAGTTGCAGTTATTTTTTTACTTTGTGTAATTTGATTGGTTTAAACTCGGGAATATCGTAAAATATCTAAAATATCTAAATATACTTAAAAATACAACATTAATTTGATCTTTATAAGGTTAAAGTATTTAAAATTAAGCATTGTTTAAAGTAGTATTTTTATTGTTTATATACCATATTTATGTTTTTGCTTTGATTTTTTTTTTATTTGATTTTTAAAATTATTATTAAGCTGGTCTGATCGATTCTCGATGAAACAAGAAAAACTTAATATTCTGACAGCTGACATTAAAGAAAAGAATAGGTAATATTTCATATGAATAACTGTGTATATATGATAACTGTTTGTGTGTTACATATATATATATATATATATATATATATATATATATATATACACAAACATTTTTATATTTAAAATTTTATATTTAACACTTTTTTTTTTATTTCTGCAGTACATCACCACCAAGGAAGGTGAATGAAGCCAGAGGAATTGTGCCTTTGTTCCCGTACCTTCTTCAAAAATGGCTATGCAAGTATCACACTGTTTTTGTTTTAGTTTTAATGCATTGTTGACAACATTTAAATGTTTTGATCACATGCCCATAATACAGGTGGTGTATATTTCTCTTGGATTTTAAAACACATTTTCTCCTCCTTTTTCTGTATTTTTGTCTTTCTAAGAAGCACCGGAATCATAACTATACAGAGAGACATTTCTAAAGAACGAGGAATATAATTTGAGAAAACTCATTGTGCCACTTTTCAAAGCAGTTTTGTAGCTACTGAGTTGCTTTAAACTGTGACTAAGGATTAACTTCATATAGCATTCTTTAAGCAGTGTTGATGATCTTAAAATGCCTTGTTGTTTGTGTCTTGTTAAGGCCAGAAGAGACCAGGAAAGGTGTCTACGTCTCAAATAGGGATATCTTCTAGAAGGTTAGTTTTTATTTATTATTTTTGTTGTTGATTTTTTTTGTAGTTTTTTTCTTTAACATATCAGTGATAGTCCTCTGCAATTTGCTTGGTTTTTTCAGAGTGGAACAAGCATTGAGGAGCATATTCAAGACATCGCTGGAAGTGCTCAGCCCTGTCTACTGGCTCTGGGAAGAATTATTCAGTTTACCAGTACTTCAATTTTGATCAGAATGCCATTCCATGCAAGTCAGTCTCTTCTCTTGATGCCTTTAACAAACTGTTTACCCAAAAATGAAAATTGTCATTTACTCACCCTCATGTCGTTCCAAGCCTGTAAGACTTTCGTTCATCTTCAAAACACCAATGAAGATATTTTAATGAAATCTGAGAGATTTCTGTCCTTACATTGGGAGTCCACGCAAGCTAGCACATTCAAGGCCCAGAAAGGTAGTAATGACATCATTAAAGTTATCATGTGACTCCACTGGTTTAACCTCAATTTTATGCATTCATTCACAACGTCTGCTTTAATTTCAATCAAACATTCATCCGTCGTCGTGCTCTCGTGTACGCTTGTCAGGGATTAATACTTTCATAAAGTGGTAAATTATTATTATTTTTTTTTTCTTCGTGCAAACAAAGCGCTCGTGTTGCTTAATAAAACTGAAGTTAAATCACCAGAGTCACACGGGTTAATTTAATGATGTCTTTAACACCTTTCCGGGACTTGAAATTTGTAGTTATAGGCTGTTGATGAAAGGATAGAAGTCTGCCAGATTTCATTAAAAATATCTTCATTTGTGTTCCGAAAATGAACAAAAGTCTTATAGGTTTGGAATGACACGAGGGTGGGTAATTAATAAGAATTCAGATTTTTGGTGAACAAACTTCTTAAGGCACACTTTGTTTTTGGCACCACTTATAACACTATTCTACACAAGATGTACACTTTCATTCAGACCACTGTGTACAACAAAGATGTTTGCAAAGTGAAGGTCCTTGTATTGAGGTTAGAGCAAGGCTGCTTAGCTAGGTGGTTCAACAGGCTCTGTACTGAATATAGTGATGTATTGTCATTTCATGCAGACGGCACGTGATGTATTTTTGTGCATGAAATTGTGTATGTTTGTTGAGCATGACAGCATTGTAATAAATGTTTTGAATTTGACGTCGTTGATCTTGTTTTCTGTTCTGTTTTTAAAACACCAAATGGGATTTAAAATGAGAGAATTTTTACATTATAAATGTAAATGAACTCTACATAAGTGAAATATTAACACTAATTAGAGTAAATTTTCCTGCAGAGTTAAATTGTGGTAACACAGAACAGAGTTAATTTCCCCTAGTGTTAAAATCTGGTAACACTATTCAGTGTTGAGCAGTGTTCATTTTTTACTCAAAATAGAGTTAATTTAACTCTGAAAATGTAACACTATGACGAGAGTCAATTTATCACCAATTCTGAGTGGGACCAAATACACTCGGGCCGAGTGTTAAATTTAACTCTTATAGAGTTCATTTAACACTGCAAATGTTTCTAGCATGATTAATACATTGCTAGCATCTTGTAGCAAGTTAATTAGCATGTTTCTAACACATTCCTAAGATGTTTCTAGCATGGTAACATGTTGCTAGTATTTATTATGTTGCTAGCATGTCTTAGCACATAGCTGTCATGTTTATCAATCTTAAATAGGATTTCATTGTCAACCCAACATAATATGTAATAAAGACGCAATTGGGAGATGTTAAGTTGCTAATTTTGAGACACATTTTGACAAAGTCAAAATTGAATTAGATCACAATTATGAAAATCACAGTAACAATTATTTTTTTTCACAATAACTTTGTTCTATATAATATTTATCTATATTGTACTTACAGAAATAAAAATAAAACTCAATCAATTTACATCTAACACCTTGTCCTTACTAGAGATGTATACAGTGCTTGGTATGAAACCAAACATCTGTCAAAATGTCTTGACACATGACCTTGCTGGCTGTCGGGATGATTTGGACATGAAATTAACATGAGAGTGATTTACCGCTTGATATTTTATTGCGACACGCTTAGTTAGAACACGTGAGAATGACAAATTATACAAAGTACTCAGTAGACTCTTTAGAATTTTCAGTAGACTTTACTCAGTAGAATTTTATGACGGTTTTTGTTTGTTTTATCTCTTATTCTGTGTCCTTAGAACTGCTGTAACATTCGTGGATCCGAGACCAGGGTTTTATTTAGCACAAGATCAGTGATGGACGGACAGACTCCAGTGAGACAGATGGGCAGATGTGGCTTCACAGCAGTATGTTCATTTTGTTCTATATTTCAGTTGAAATGAGCTTTTCAAGTTCTTTTTTTCTTCTTCATCTCATTTTTTGAAACTGTGTCTGAGCTTCACATCTGCTGTGGGAGCTTGAGAATATTCAGATTCTTTATAGAACAGACCCAGGGACTCGGATTCTGCTGTTGGCTTTCAGTCTTCGAGATATACACAGCACAATGCTTACATTAAAGTCAGTATCATCTAAATGACTTTATAAAGAGTACAGCGCAAGTTAGAGCCGAAATGAAATTACTTATGACAGTATTTCATTATCCACACATATTTTCTAAAGATGAGGTGCAGGAAACTACGTTAATGTGATTTTCGTTTTCTTTGACCATTCTTTCATCAAAGCAGTGTATCTAACAAAGCGTAGAGGGTGTGTAATTTAGCTTAGCGGATGTTTGAGTAAACATCTTTCCTCTTTCACACTTATATCTGTAGGTGTATTTTGGCCAGAGACTATTCCTGCCTGCTTGGACTTTAATTTTAGAAATGTCCATTTCACCTTTGAAGGGACATTTTGCTCCCATATGAGGGACGATTGTACCCATAATCCTGTGTTGACCTTTTGTTCATAGATTGTCTCTATCTATAATTACTTTTTCCACACTATGGTGGAGTTATGGGGGGCAGGGGGTTGGTGTGGGTTCATGGGCGGTAAATATGTTACATAACCAACTGAGATGAAAAAGAAAAAAAAAAGAAATTGTAGGTTTTATATACAGTGCAACTAGGTAAACATGACTTTAAAGAAAAAAAAAACTATTTAAAGATAGGCTCCAGTTTCAATACAAGCTGAGCTCAATTGACAGCACTTGTTGCATAATGTTGTATACAATATAATATAATAGATTTTAGTTTGACTGTTTACTTTATTGTGTGTGTGTGTGTGTGTGTGTGTGTGTGTGTGTGTGTGTGTGTAGACATAACATTGATTTTAATTTAATGAGATTTTTTATTTTTTATTTTATTTTAATTGATTATCTAAACTTTATTTTATTGTGTGTGTAGCCATATATTAATTATATTTAATCTTGAAACTATAATTAGTTATTATAAATGTTACTGTTTTATAATCTAATATGATGTAATATAAGTAGAATGTTAATATTTTATATTTTTGTATATATGTATGCACACAATTGCCTCATGTTAAGACTAACAGTATATAATAATGTAATAATTAATCTTGAAACTTGAGAATTGATTTATTCTAAATAATATATTTATAATAATGTAACATCATTTCAGTGTTAATATAATTTTAAAATGTATATTTTGTCACACACACATTAGTATCATTGTTGTACATAAAATGTCATATTTGATATTGAGGCTACAATTTATATAATATGTTAATCTTGACAGTTTGTTTCTAAATAATATTTTTATAATAATATAATAATTTTAATAATTTATATTTTGTTTGTGTTCTCATGTTAACACTTGAAGAATATAATATTGAATCTTAAGGCTATTTATTTATTTATTTTATTTATTAAGAAACAAGCCATTATTTTTGACTTCGACATTGTGCTACAAGTGCTTTCAATTCAGCTCATTTTGCATTGCACCCTTTAACGTTCCTTTAATAGGCTTCAATAAACACTTTATTTTATTCACTTTAATGTTATTGCATTGTTAGACTTGAATTCCAGTTCACCGTTAACCCCCCCCCCCCCCCCCACCCCCACCCCAAAACAGTTTTTCAACGACTGCAAACGACAGGCAGAACAAACTGTCCTTACCCTCTTCAAGCTCAGCTGGAGGGACGTCGCTGATACCCATGATGCTTTAGGTTACTACTGAGTGACAGATGCTGTAACACTGGCAGAGGTTCAGTGAATTGGATTAGCATTAAGGACATTTGAAGTTTCCCTCTCTGTTTTAATTAGCAGAAACCTGTGATAAATTTTTCAGAACCCTCGGCAATGACCGCGAGCTCACAAGAAGATGCAATAAACTGGTGTGCCGTAATGTTACTCTGGCTATAGGGTAAAGTTACACACATGAAAACAAATTCTGTTTACCAACTGACTGTCTGATCTCAGAAATGCAGGATCCTTTGGCTCTGCTAGTGCTGTTTTACTGTGCCGCATCTGAAATCAAGCGCATCGAAGGGTCACAATGTGCAGGAGAACCAAGCACGCGATCTGACAGCCGTGAGAAACATACTAAACGCTCTGGCAGATGGACTTCCTCGCTTCCTCAACACCCTCTGTGAGTTTCAACATCTGTATTCTGTGTTAATTAACTGATTAGTCCGATTGGAGAAAGGAGTGATTGTCTTAGCGCTCACCATGCTGCCAACTGTCAGCGCCACTAGTCAAGTAAGCGCTGGAGATGTTTGGACTCTCTGTCACTGTTGAAGCTTTAGTGGATTTTAATTAGCATGAGGATGATTGTACTGATTATGATATGGGTGATAAAAATCGCTTTTTGTTGTTATTGCCATAGGAATTATAGTGAGATAAAACAATAATTGGCAGAGCCCCAAAAATGTTAATGTAGGACAATGTGAAGATCAGAGGATCAAACATCACAGTCAAATCTCCTGCTGTTGTAAAATATTAATGGGTGGTTAATATGGACATGATTTTTCTATTCATATTAATATTAATATTAATGTTTTTATATTTGTATTTGTATTTATATTTATGCATTTTATTTTAATTTACACCTAAATTTAAAATACAAATTTGTAATAAATTATAAAATGTATAATGTAATCATGATTAATCACATCCAAAATAAAGTGTTTGCACATGTAAAATATGTATATATTTAAAAAATTTTGGTGTGGATGCAATTAATCACAATTAATTGATTAACCTAATTTATAAAGAAATAATGTGTATTTAAGGGACTAAAATATGGGCATTATTTTTAGTCATGTGTTCAATTTTCAGGCAACAGACATACTGTGCATTAAACCATATGTCAAATGCATAAATGTAAGTGTAGTGTACTTAATTGTGCAATGTGACATACAAACACACAATAGTTTTATGTTAATGCTTCAAGTATCTAAGATTAAACTTAAGACTATAATTTATTTAGATTTTGTGTGTATATTTTAGGTGCTAACATATGGTCACTATTTTTAGTCGTGTTCAGTTTCCAGACAACACCTATTTTTAATTACCTTTTTACTTTTTTGTAGTTCTTAATTACTCTTGCAGTGTGACAAATGACTTTAAATGAATTGTCTGCACCATAAATATTTCATGTAGCCCTTCAATTAATATGAGGTCATAAAAAGCATGAATAATAATAATAGAAGGTATATTGTTCTGCTTTTTGATAGTCATTGAGATGATTGTCTAAAAGTTTCCTAAATTACCTAAATTCACTCTAATAATAATTTTTTAAAAATCAATGTTAATTCTCCTATGTTACAAACCCACACACAAAAATATTGTGCACATACGGTACCAGTCTAGAAATTCTTATTCTGAAATCTGATATGAAAACCAGGGACTATTATTATTATGCATTGAATTTTAAGCTCACACATTAACCGTCAGTCACTCTTCCATTGTAATGCAGGTCCATGCTTCCCCTTAATCTAACTGAGAAATTAAACAGTGTTTACTTTGGCTTAAAAACTAACTTAGTCATTTTTTGTTCCCATTCATTAGTGATGGCAATTTCCTTTGTGCAGATGAGAGTGAGAGAGGATTGATTAAATTCTGCATTAAAAATGAAAAGTGTGCGAAAAGAAGGTCACAGAGTGACTTTACCCGCTCTGAAGGGCTTTACAACTTTGTACAGTAAGAGGATATGATTCTGTGCATATATACACCATCATATAAATCAAACAACTCTTGATTGATTTCTCCCACGATGGAAGATTATGAATGAAATAAATCTGTCATTTGGACATCCGTCATCATACTGTCTATTCAAGTTTATTGGGTTAACAAAACTTAAATGAATCATACAGTATCTCTACAGAGAAATCTTATTCTATCTCTATATCTAGAGAAAGTCTCTACAGAATTAATCATATCTTTATCCCACAGCACCAGCTGTTACATAAGTGAAAAAAGCACTGGCATCTGTAGATAGACACGAGGAGAAAGCATCATGGGAATCAGGCAAATTTAGAAATCTGAGCTTTGCTTTTATCACATTTCTTCTGCTATATTCAAGTCGTCTCTCTAAGCATGTTAACATGATAATCGCGGCGCACGTACGACTGATCTGTCTTTATGCGGAATGTCTCTCGGCAAGGTAATTCCCTTGAGTTCCCCGTGATATTGTGGCATTTGTCCAGTCTCCTTTCAGGAATGACCAATCATTTCCTGTTGTGACAGGCATTTAGATGAATGTGATCTTGTGCTTTGGTGATATGTCACCCGCTCTAACGGAGTCACGGTAATTATTGCGCTTTGGGGAACGTGATGTATCATCAACAGGACTCTCGATACGCTGTGAAGATGCACCCTGCATATAGAAGCTGAGGTCAGGCAATTAAAAATGGGGTACTATCTAAAAGAGCATTCAAAATGTGTATTAAAACAAGATTTGGATTTGCTGTACACATGTTGCTTAGGACGTCAATTATGTTGGGGTCACAGGAGTCAAATTCAACATTTAATCGAAGAAAATGCAAAAAGCATCCGTTTAAACCCTGGTTTTTCCTTTGAGATGACTGAAGATTTAACTGTTTACTTTCATCTGTAGTTTTTAGTTGTTGTTCCAACGCTGTTTATTGTCCAGAATTGAATTTCAATAGTTTCATGCCTCTGGCAGACAGTAATTTGCTGCAAAAACACATTGTGGTCGACACAAACCATATTTATCTTTGGCTGTGATCCTATGTTGTTTCTTTTAACTTGTGGTTTTGTTTTCCAGTTTTATAGAATGAATTCATCTGATGAAGACATGTATCAAGCTGTCTACGCCGGCATCTGGCTACCTCAACTAGCTTCTGCCTTGTAACAGATGAATTTGCACCAGAAATGCCACCTTTGACTTCAGCAGCAAAAGAAATGGAGAGCCTCCTCCGCTGTAAAAGCTTGTAAGTCTATTTATTCTTCTATCCTATCCATGCACGATTATACAGTATGTCTAGGTGCAATTTATTATTAGCATTGCCATTTAGCATTGTTTTTCCCCCTGCCGTCCTAAACCCTATCAAAATACTTGCGACTTACTACTTTTTTGGAATTCAAATAAAATAAATTAACATTTTCGTTGAGGTGTAAAATTCTGGGATGGATGGATGGAAATAGAATAATAAAAAAAATAATAGAATTAATAATAAAAAATAGAATGTTTATATAATCTTTGTGTGTGTGTGTGTGTGTGTGTGTGTGTATACATATATCATGTATATAGAAATATATAACATTTTGGATATGTGTAAAATGCTGTAAATTATAAATGCATATTTACACACAAGTGTGTGTGTGTGTGTGTGTGTGTGTGTACCTACTTAACCATATTTTGGGGACGTCCTCATCTGTAAAAAACTGGTACAAAAATAAAGTAAACAAAGTTGTTGTTTTTTTAAATTGTAAAAATGCAGAAAGGTTTCTGTAAGTGGTAGGGTTAGGATTAGTTTATACATTCTATAACTATCTTTATATAAAAACAATAGAAGTCTATGTAATGTCCCCATTTAGATAGCTAAGTAAACATGTGTCTGTGTATCTGTGCATCTATCTAGCTATCTATCTATCTATCTATCTGTCTGTCTGTCTGTCTATCTATCTATCTATCTATTTATATACACACACACACATACATATGTATTATATGTAACTGTCAAACACTGAACTCAAATTGCGAAGGGAAGCTGGCCATCAACCTCCGAAATCACTCTAGAATACGAATAAAACACTCTGGGTTGCTACTAATGCATTTTTCCTGTCTCCTAAGACTAGCGTCAGCCAGAAAAGGAAGGCAAGTATATTCAAGCTCAACGCTTTGAAAGCGTCGGCCAGTGTCTCGACTGAAAAGAGTAGCTTTAGACGCTAAGCCCGTCCAGGAGGCCTCAGAGCACACTCTCTAAATCCCACCATTAACGTCCACGGATAAAGGTAACAATGATTCATGCTAAAGCCAATAGCGTCAATCGGCAGCATTCGTCAGCGGTGGCATTCGGCTGTCAGCGCAGGCGATTCATTATGCTTAGCTTATTTTAATTAGCTTTCCTGCCACACAGCTAATTGTTCGTGGATCGTAAGCAGAAAAGAGTCTGTGCCTCGAGGCAAGGTGTTAAGACGACTAGAGCGCTTATATCAAATCTGATTTAAGTAATAAGCATTTTCAAAAGGCCAGCTGGCTATCAGTGCCAGGTACATGTCATGTGACCTTTTTAAAAGGCGTGCACGGAAATGTAGCAGCGAGGCAATAAAGCGCGTGTTCTACCTCTCTGTGTCCCCCGTTTCTGTTGCCTCTCCTTTTCTCTACCATGAATTCAGATGAGCTAGGTTTTGCTTTTATTGTGAGAAGAAAGCAATATCAGATCAGAGGCTTCTGACAGCTTCAGGAAGGCGAGTTATTTGTGAGTATCTTATCAGCAGCTGTGGCAGCAGACGTATGGCGTGACTTTATCAGTGACAGAGGAAGGCATCATGCACAAACACACAAACAGGCGTGTGCAGACACATGACGGAGGAGGGTCTCGCACTCTTCAGACTTCAGTGCTTCAAGCGCGTCTGCACCTTCATATCGCACACGTATCATCGCTCTGATCTGTTAACTTACAGGAGAACATGGAAGGAGGAAAAACGCTCAGAGTTTCATTTTGAGCACAAACGTACTCGTTACAAATAGCAGTTCGTTCGTAGTCTTTATAATTTCGATTGCCTCAAGGCTGTGCTCAAAACCTGGCTTTTTGCATGTCTAGAACAATATTGCCTGTTATCATTTAATGTCACCCAATACATTGTCCAACCATTGCATATAATAATGGAGATGCATACTGTATTGCTCAGAGATTGCTTTTTCATAGCTGAGGGAACATAATTTCTCATTTATCTTTCATTCTGTGTTATTTTGCTAGTATGCATATACTATTAAAGTATTTATTTTTAAATGTTTTCAGTTTTCATTTTAAGTATTTTGTTTTTCATTTTACATTTTATTTCTGTATAGCTTTAATTTATTTTTAATTCAGTTGTTTTAGTACTCAAATTGGGGTTTTTTTAACAAAATTTATTTCAGTTAGTTTTTCATGTAATATTCATAAATTAATGTATTTTTTATTACAGGAAGCCATTTTTTAATAGTTTTAGTTAGAAGTAACACTGATTTTATTGACGCACTGTATATACTTTTGATGTTTATTATCATTGATTTACTATTACAGTTTTTTGGTAATATTTTGAATTACATTTTATTTTTAAGAAAAAAATATTGTATGTTTTTGTCTTTTTTAGTTTTTATGTGTCTATATATATATATATATATATATATATATATATATATATATATATATATATATTAGTTTATTCAGTTTTAGTTATTTTAGTACTTCAACTTAAACTAAATGAAAATAAGGAATGTTGCCTTGGCAACTAGCTGAAATAATACAATTTTTAATTTAATTCTATTTCAGTTAATGTTTATTTTATTTAAAGTAATGGCTTTTTTATTGTTTTAGTTCATTAAAGATAATAACCCTGGTTTCACCTAAAATAATTTGGGAGAAATACAAAATAGAAAGAAATAGAAATAAAATTGTTGATGTAGTATGATGACAGGTGTCAAGACATTTCAAACACTTGGTTTCTATTTATGCAGTGTTGTGCTGAGTAGCCCTGCTTACCATGAAATCTCATTGGTCCAAAATCTCACACCACATAGGTGTTTATTATTAAACATCAAACATCTTCTGATTGGCTATGATTGTGTCCCGTCAGACAGACAAATTTAGTTTAGGGAGAAAAGTTTCATGCTGAAATCTCCAATCTTGGCATCTTGGCAGATCTGAGAATAGTTTAAGACATTGTTGAGATGTCTCCTGAAACTTCACAGGAGACGTACTTGAGTTTGCCAGGGCTTTCTTCCTCAGGAAAAAAATCAAAGAAGCAGGAGACACAAGTCTCCAGTTGCGTTCCATTTAATGTCATTGTCTAGAAGAAACAATAGAGATATTAAAAAAAGATCTCATTTGCGATTTTTCTGTCCTACGGGGTGGACACCTTAAATAAGATTTGACTAAGTGAATTTGCCGGAGACACTTTGCTCGAAGCGTTTTCAACAAAACTATCAGTGTGCTTTGAAATTGTATAGCCCTGAAAGCACTACGGATATCGCTTGCACCATTTATACTGCGGTACAAAACTGGAGACTAGCTGTGGGTGTCAGACTCGCCTTCAGCCTGTCTGCTGTCCTGGCCTACGTAGCTCCAGGAGATGGCAGGCGGAGTAAATTGAACTGATCTGTGTTGATTAAGGTTGAACGGAGGGCAGAAGAGAGCAGGGACGCGAAGGTCACCCCCTTTATCTATAATCACATCACAGCAGAGCTCTACTGGTGGATCAGCGTCTCATAATTACTCATTATTCATGAGTCGGTCAGAGAGAGAGATTCACATGATGTACTGGTCCCTTGCGATCCTGAAATGGCAGCTACAGGAGATGTTTAGTTAGAATAATGACATAAATGTTAATCCTGATGTTCAGACGGGTAATGTACCACCTGTGTTTGTTCCCGGCTGTTAAAACACAGCCAACTAGAATGCAGAGATTAAAGGTTAAAAACATCCTTGCTCATCAAAACATGTTCGGCTTGTCCTGTGGCCTTTTTTCAATGTCTGCCGGATCACACGCTTTTAAGGGATCAATATCCAATCCTTCTTATTACAGATTAATCCCTGAATATCCCAGCTTCATTAAAACTATATCTGACAGTTGCTATGTTCAGAATGCAATGCTGTAAAATACTTTGCATTCTGAACTAACCATAAAAGAGTTGCATGCAATAAAATAGGAATATTTTTGCATTTTCTCATTTTTAAATTGCAATTTGCAACATGCAAAGCTAATCTAGTTGTATAGAAAACCTGGCATTGTGCGTTATGAATATTGTGGGCTTTCTGTCAGATTCGCTTTGGGTAAAAATGTCCGCAAAATGCGTAAATGTAAATATGCTAGCAATCATACCATTTACTACAACGCACAAGCTGATTGACCTCTGCTGATTCTGTAGCCAATGAACTTGCTTACTCAATTTTTAAATAGTTTGGTTCAGTGTTTGCTGTAAGCTGGCCCTGCAGCGCACGTTTTTCTAAAACCCTCCACCTCCCCAGCACCACCTGTATAGTTCTGCTACAGGATTTGTTTATTGTCTATTCATGCATCAGCAGCAAATTTTACATTCTCACAGCAGCATGTCTGTGTATGTGTTGGCAGTAGCAAGTCTAACCAGCATTAGAAAATATATCTAGTTTGTCAAATTCAAATATATCAGCATGCTATTCCAAGAGTTGTCATAATTGAAATGATTTCAATGTTTTGATTTGTTTTGAAAGTGATAACCTCTTATATTTAGTTTTTTTTCATCATGAAGTGATCGTGTTGGTATTCTGGAACATCATGAGGGTGAGTAAATAGACAGAATTTTCATTTTTTGGGGTAAAAGTATCATATCTGTCCTTGTAAATCTTTTTGTTGTACAGTACATTTTATAAAGGGTATTAATATTATATCGTTTCATTGAACATGCTTATCTTGTGATGTGAAGATGTGAAGTATCATCTGAATGAGCTTTTAATGTGGAAATAACCCCAAGGACATTCTTGTTTGTTCAACTGATTGCATCAGTGTTTCCCACACTACGGTCCATCATTACACACGATTATCACTGCAAAAGGGACAAACCAAAAGACCACGGTTAAAAAAACCGTGTCCTATTTATCCTTTGATAAATCCTGTCCCTTTCAATCGGGGGTGTCTAGAGAACCAGAATAGATAGCAGTCAAATTCATCATCGCCTCATATCTCATATAGAGTTCTGCTGCAGTGCACACAGTTTATTACAATGCCTCATGAAGCTGTCTCCTCAAAGTGTTCAGAGAGAACGAAGCTCATTCAAATGGCTTTGATGCCGATCTGAAATTCAATTGCATTGTGTCAAAGAAGAGCCAAGTCCCAAGATGCCTGCTGCTTGAAGCGCCATCCTTCTCTATTGTTTTTTCTCAAACCGTTTAAGTACTATTGTTAGCTGTTGGGAGCAAAAACAGTTTTCAGTCCTAAAAAAGGAGGTAAAATGAAGGTTAACACAACATTGCACTTAGTTTAATGAAGAACAGACACGGCACCTTGTGTCACTGCTCCAGTTTCGTGTTGCTCACCCACCTTAAGTGTAGCTCTTTTAGAGAAAGACAAGGAGCAGAAGATAAAGGTGACAGCTAAAGATATACATTGGCGTGATAAAAAAGTTAAGTCGTCTTCTTCTAAGACACATTTCCTTTGGCACTGTGGCCCCGGCTGTGGAGCCAAGGCAGTCATTATGGGTGAAAAACTGTCCCGGTTCAGGGCCCTGACTTTATTGGAATTGCTCGTAAGTGTCACTACGTCACACTTGTCCCCCGAGGTGTATTACTCCATGGTGAAATAAGTGCTGGGTGATAAAAGAAAATGCTCTATAAGACGTATCGATGCCAGAGGGAGCCCGCAAATGCAGAAACGGCACTGCACAGCTGTACGGACAATATATTGGCAGAAATAAAATTGGCTTTGAGCAAGCCGGTGGAACACAGGTTTTCTGATCAGAGAATGTTTGAGCTTTATGAGCTTTAGAGCCTAAACCAAGAACTGAATTAGAGACGGTTCAATGAAATTAAAAAATACTAAAATGATCTTAGGTTAAAAGAATGCAAACTCTCAATCAGCATTGCAGTAAATTGAAGTAGACTGTAGAGTAATATGTCTGCTGCAGTCTCTGTAAAAATTGTGCGTGCTCAAAGTCTAGTGTGACCATGGCATTCCTCTAATGAGCCTATTCTTGTCAATAAAAAAAAAAAAGTTAAGTGCATTTTGCTTAAAATGAGTATAAAATGATCTGCCAATGGGGGTAAAATACTCTTGTTTTTACTTGTTTTAAGCAAAATGCACTTAATTTAGTATTTTTCTTTCTCTTGGAAACAAGACTAAATATTTTATGTCATTTTGCTTATCTAGTAAAAGCATCTTAATTTAAGAATTTTTAGACATATTTTAACTAGAAACAAGGCAAAAATACTAAGTAAGATAAGCCTTTTTTGCAGTGCATATGACAAACAAGTTAATGCACATGCTATAACGTTACCACGTTTTGTTTGTATAGTATTGTATAGGCCAATTATTGCATTTAGTTTTTGCTGCCTCCAAACAAATCTGTCTGAAAATACCTATTTGAACAGATTTTGCAGTATTTATTTTAAATGTATTTATTATTGAAAGAATTGTTCATTGTTTGTTGATGATAACTAATGCATTAGCTAATGTTAACAAATTGAACCTTATTGTAATGTGCTAACATGAGAAATAATTCTAGTATCCTGTTTTTAAGGGGGATTCTGTATTGTATAATAGGAAGAGTCAGAATTTGTCCCATGAGTTTTGTGAACATGGAACTTTCTTGACTGTAATAAAACAGTGTTTGGAGTTTCTCCTCTGACAGGTTGAAGCAGACAAATGAGGAGATTCACAGCCCACCTGAAGCCCAGGAGAACACCGCCCGAGCAGGCATGCCAGCGGAGGCCCCTGCTAATTATCAGGCCCCTCTTCATGACTGACATCTGCCTCCTACCCCTCTATTAGGACATCACCAGCGGCTTGAAGAAGAAAAAAAACAAGGAGAAACCACACAACAACGAGGGCTTCCACTGTGCTCTGTAAGCACAACATTGTGACTACGAAGGCGGTATCTGTTTTTATTTTACACAATTATTTATGTATTTTTAGTGTGTGAATTCTGTTGTGGGTTTATTGTGTGATAACTAAGGTCCATCTGATGTCGGATGCAGTCTGGTTTATGACGAGAGTCTTTCTAATCAGCAAGATCAATGCAGAAAGTAATTTATTCAGGGTCATAAGCTAATTGGTGCCAGTTTAACCCTTTCTCAAAGATATAATTTCCCAAATGTGCTTTCAGATTTGTTTGTATAATGAACTCTGTTAGAACATTCCATTATTTTACTATTTTAAGAAATACAAAACCTTCTTAAAATGTTCCTGTTTTCTTTAACTCTAGTAATAACAAAATATGAACTGAAATCCAAGTTCAGCTGCAATTATTCCAGCATGGTGCCTAAACAGGTGATTAATTCTCCATTTTCTGGCCTCCTGATGTGAGAAGTAATACTGATGTAGACTCTGGAGACTGTAGGCATGGTGATGGTTCGTCTGTCGAGCGGCTGCCCTTTGGTGACCTTGTCCGTCTGAGGCATCTGCGGCTCAGTGGAGCGTTTCTTGGCCGTCTCATGCTCTATCAGTCCCAATGACGGAACACAGCACCCGACTGGACCCGCATGGCCATAAGGGGTGCTGGAGTCAACCCGATCCGACAGCCTAGCTCACTCCTCTGGTCTAAGGGTCAACACTGGGGTCATTCAGCACCTAGAGTCACCCTGGGTAATGCTGCATGCACTCATGACATGAAGACTCCCTGGATGTCCTTTCGATTGCCATTGTACACAAGGACATGTTCAATCAAAAGGTAATGCAAAATATCCTTTGAAAAACAAAAAAAGTAGTGCATGCTATTTTTAGTGCAAATTAAATAGCAGTACATGCTAATTGTTGTGCATTCTTGAAAGTATGCATTCTTGTAGTACTTAAAAATATTGTGTTTGCTAAAGGAAAGCAAGCTATTTGTAGTGGCAACTAAATAACAGTCCATACTGGTATGCACTAAATAGTAGTGTAAGTACATTCTAAGTAGTAATGTGTATTTGCAAAAGTAATGCAAGCTATTTATAGTGCTAACAAAATAGTAGTCCATACTAGTACATACTAAATAGTAGTAGTGCATTCTGGTTGTAGTCCATATTTGGGATTCTATACATACATACTAGAAAGTAGCACTCAATTCTATCCTTTGGAAACCAAAAAAAGTAAAGCAGTATACTATTTGTGGCACAAACTAAATAGCAGTACATGCTAATTGTTGCGCATTCTTGAAAATACAATATACAGAACTAATTATATACTGTACATACTAGGTAGTAGTGCATTCGTTATAGTATTTAGAAGTAATTTATATTTGCTAAATAATGCAAGCTATTTGATGTGCCAACAAAATAGGAGGTGCATACTGGTTGTGGTCCATATTTGTAAATAGTTCTAGTTACATACATACTAGAAAGTAGCACTCTATACATACTTGATAGTAGTACACTCTAGTTGGAGTATTTGCTGAAGTAATGCAAGCTATTTGTAGTGCCAACTAAATAGCAGTCTATACTATTACATACTAATTAGTAGTACATAGTAGTACATGTTGAGAGCTTTGTAAACAAATAACTGAATTTTGAAGTCAATTCGATATTGGACTGGCAGCCAATGCCAAGAACGTAAGATTGGTGTGATATGATCTCATTTGCAGCTACCCATGAGTAGACAGGCAGCTGCATTTTGGACCATTTGATAATTTACTCATAATTGATCCCTGAGGTTGCATATTTAATGTAAACAATAATGGTACTAAAATCAATCCCTAGGGCACACCCCATGTAAGTTGAGCCACCGAGGATGAATGGACACCTAAACTCACAGAAAAAATTTATATTTAACAGAAAAGATATGAACCATTTCAAAACTGTACCTGAGATACCAATCGAGCGTTCAAGCCGAGATAAAAGAATCCTGTGATCCACAAAGTCAAAAGCTGAACTCAAATCTAACAGCACTAATGCCAGGGTCTCACCAGCGTCTGTGGTCATTAAAATAACATTGAAAACTTTTAAAAGAGCAGACTCAGTGCTCTGAAGGGTTTTATGAAGTGCTTTAGTGTTAGTACAATCTAAGTGTATTTGGAAATAGTACATTCTAGCTACATGCTAGAAAGTAGTAGTTGTATTATTTGAAATCCAACAGTGTGCATTTGAAAATGAAGTGCACACTAACACACACTAAATTGCAGTTATACTAGTTGTAGTATAAATATACTGTAAGTTTAGTATCATAGAGATACTATTATCTACATTTTGTATTTTTATATTTTCTGTTTTAATTTCTATTTGAAGTTTGAATAATTTTGTATTTGTCATTTTTATTATTTTTTTTTCTTTTTTAATGTCTATATAGTTTATAACACTTTTTAATTTAATGTAATTTGAATTTCTTATTTAATTTGAATTTAATTTAATTTATTTTTATTTTATTGATTTAAGTTTTTATATTTGATTTTATTTCAGTTAACATTTATTTTATTTCAAGTAACACGATTATGGTTTTAGTTTTAGTTAACTCTAATAACCCTGTGTAATATATGCTAGCAGTAGACAGCATACTAGTTATATACAACACTTGGTACATATTAGTACATACTAGTTGCAATGCATGCTACTAGGAAGCAAGCACAAATGCTAGAGTGTATATTCAAAATAGTGTATGCAGTACATGGATATTCTACTAAATATGTGAATATATTTGCAGCTTCTTTGAAAGCTCCTAAATGGTTTGCAGTGCAGGGAACAGGAGTCATTCTGCCCTCAGCTCCTGCTGAAGACAGCTATCAGACACAACAGGGTGATGCTGCCTTCAGTTTCCATGGAAATCCAAGTTAGTGGACCACATGCAACAAGGTTCAGTGGCTCAAAAAATCTCAAATGAACTGATGTAACAATCTGCACGCAATTAATTCTCACAATCCTTTCAACTGTTTGCTTTGTAAATGAATGCCTTCTATTTCAGTTCAGATCCGCCTAGTTCATATACTTTTCTAATTGACTATTCTTGAGGCATACAGCTGTGTTTTATTTCACTGTACATTTGCTAAGCTGAATCTTGGTTGCATACAGATGTTATTTTAATTGCTAATCATTGCAACTCTTATTTTTAACAGTGCTGATGAGCTGCAATGTAGATGCAATGACTACACTTTATATCTCCACAGCCAATTCATAAAGTAGCCATGCTTTCTTACTATATTCAATATTTTGCCCAGTAAACATATAAACCATATTTTTTTTATTTTGTAGTGGGCAACTTATATTTGATGTCACAGCTCAGGATAGTTACTGGTAAATGACTTGGGATGAGACCTAGATAAATGGAAATGTTATACTGTAGATTTGTCCAGGTTTTAGACGTTGTTGTGCTCAGTGTACTGTTGTGCAAATATGTCAAACTCTGACCCCTAGTGGTGGATTGTGATATAGGGGTTACTGTTTGAGAAGCTTAATATGAACACACGAGGAATGATTCACTTTCACTGCTGTAGAATGTTATGTAATTTAAAGCACTTGGATTGAATGGTTTGTGATCTGTAACATGGCCGTATGCTCTAAAAGACAAACCTTGAGACTATATTGCTTTTGGGTGACCATTTGTGCTTTTTGGTTTGTTTGTTTGATTTATTTATTTATTTTTCTTCACTTCATGCAATATTTTTGCACAGTTGGTAAAGCACTAATTAGAGTGACCAAATGTTATGGTGACCAGATTTTAGAAATGGAAATCAGAGACATTTCCTATTCAGTGGTCAAAATATCATTGAAATTCCATCTATTTATGAATTATATATATATATATATATATATATATATATATATATATATATATATATATAAGTTTTTGTTAAATAATAACAATTATTATTATTATTATTTAGTTTTAATTCATTATTATTTTGTTAAATAATAACAATAATAATAAGTATTATTTAATTATTATACTATTATTATAATTAATAATTCTTATAATGTTTGCAGAATGACCCTAACTTTTAATGCAATTCACCAATAATTACGCTGTGAAAAATATTAATAATAAATATTGCAAATAGCACACAGATCAAACCAGTATTACATTAATTATAATTATGATTACTACTTTGAATGTGCGCTAGCATTATTGTCTGTCAACGAGCATTACTTTGGGGGAAATAAGTGTTAAGATGTGTGTGTTGACAATTAAATATGTTAAGAGTAGTATAACCACATATACTTAGTTCATTACAGTACTACTTTTATTATTGTCAAAATTTTCATTTTAGAAATCAAGTCACTTTATTGTCAGTCAACCTTCAGTGCTTGAGGTCTAACACTCCCACTGATAATAAAATGCCATGTGCTTGATGTGTATTTGCAGGTATCATAAGGGAAAAGTGAATTTTCTTTCATCTGATCCATATTTTTCTCAAAGCTACTCTCCACAGCAGCAGTGGATCGAGGGCAGATGTTTCTCTCAATAGCTCACATCCCTTTAGCATAATGATCAAGTGCAGCTCCAGCTAAATATTTGATAGTCGGGCCCAGTGCGTATATATGTGTGCGTTTGATGTTTGTTTGGTCCTGTCACACTGGGGCTGTTTGAGGTCAGATAAACGCTGTTCCTGATTCCACAGGAGGGAAAACACAACCCCGGATGCTCCTCATGATAGGCCGGGAGATTGTTTGAAAAAGCCCCAGTTCAGATAAACACCCTGAATATGAGTTACCAAAAAAAAAAAAATGGATGTCAAAACACAGCAACAAGTTCTCGCTTCTGTCTCCTATCAAGAAAAACATGTTCTCTCTGCCCTGGGAACGGGTGCTCTCATCCGTGTTAAACAGTCGACTCCCTCCTGAGAGCTGGGGTGAAGACAGAAACTGAGCGAGTATCCCGAAGGCTAACCGCTCACTCGCGTCCCGCAGAGAGCAGCAACGCCATCCGCCATGCCACAGCTTTCTCTGATCACTCGAGTGGAATGCAATGGATCTCGCTAAACATAACCCGTTTTTCAGCGGTGCTCCTGAGCTAAACGATACCGCTGGGTGGCATTTTCATAGGCCGAATGCTCACCTCGGGTGTTTTTCTGGTATGCATATAGACTCGCTGCTGCTGTTCAGGTGTTTCACCGGGCTAAAGATTGTTTAGGATTTTGCAAGTGATTTGTAATGACGCGCGTTAGAAGTGGATTCATCAAGACCCTCCTGCATGCTGGGAGATCACTGACATTACAGATGTAGTACATAGAAGTATTTACTGAAATAATGCAAGATATTTGTAGTGCCACATAACAGGACTCCATACTAGTACATACTAAATAGTAATACATTCTAGTTTCTAAATATTTTGGTTGAGTGGTTGTTGTCAATATTTGACAATATTAGTCAATTATGCAATATTAGTCAATATCGTCAGCACCGATGGCCTCGTGGGAAGTGTGCCAACGTGTAGTGCTATTGCGCTTCGGGCATCCCGCGTTTGAGTCCTGGCTCACGGACCTTTCCCAATCCTGTCGACCTATTCTGTGTGTGTGTGTGTATATATATATATATATATATATATATATATATATATATATATATATATATGTATATATATATATATATATATATATATATGTATATGTAGAGAATATGTGTGTGTGTATATATATACAGCGGGTAAAATAAGTATTGAACACGCCACCATTTTTCTCAGTAAATATATTTGTTATTTGAACTGAAATATATCTGTTGTCATGAAACTTTCACCAGATGTCGGTAACAATCCAAGTAATCCATACATACAAAGAAAACAAAACAAATAAGTTCATAAATTAAGTTATGTGTAATAAAATGTCTTCCCTTTCTTCATGTGTTCAATACTTTTTCCCTGTGTCATTCCATTTTATTACACACATCTTAAATTCTGAACTTATTTGTTTTGTTTTCTTTGTATGTATGGATTACTTGGGTTGTTACCAACATCTGGTGAAAATTTCATCCTGAGCTGTGACATCAAATTAAAATATTTTTATATAGTTTTTTTGTTTATTTTTATTTTTGTTTTAGTCATTTTAGTTATTTTTTAGAACCGTTTTCATGTTAAATTTAAAGTTTAGTATTTTTGTTATTTCTTTATAGTTCTATGTGGTTTTTTGTTATTTATTTTCATTTTAATACTTTTTTAGTAATTTTTAGTTCCTTTTTATTTTGTTTCAGTATGTCAGGTTAAACGGAGTGAAAATAAAATACGTTTTTTTACTTTATTTCTTTTTTTCTTTTTTTTTCAATACCAGAATTGTTTTAGTATCATTGAGATACTATTATAATTTTATTAATATTTTTTGTATAATTCTTAAAATGTTATCATTTTTATTTTAATTTTGGTTTTAGTTTTGTAATTATGTTTTGTAATTTTTTAAAATATGTCTAGTTTTAGTCATTTTAGTATTCCACAGAAATATTGCCTTGGAAAATAGCTGAAATAAGTTACTTTTTATATATATTTTTTAGTTAATGCTTATTTTATTTCAGGTATTTTTATGGTTTTAGTTATTTTAGTTAACTATACTGTAAAGTACATGCTAAGTAGTAGTCAACAAATTTTCACTTAGATATTGCTAGTAAATTTCACAAATAATTACAAAGAAACTGCAAATAAATGTGAAATATTATCTTCTTCTAAAACGCACTCCAGTAGTCTTTGTTTTACTTGCAACTTTTTATACTGTACAGATACTGCTGGGTGGCATTTCCTTGGCTGAAGGCCAACCTCGGATGTTTAATATGCAAGCCTATGGACCAGCTGCTGCTGTTCGGGTGTTTCACCCGCTATGATTCACAGCCTGTTCTGGATTTTGCAAGTGATTTGTAACGGCACATGCGTTAGAAGTGGATTTATCTAGACCTCCTGCATGCTGACATTTTGGAGCATGAAAACCCTCCCGTCCCATCCACGTCTAACCCGCTCGCTTACAAGTGATTAGTGACTTCATTACCCATGAGCCACTCCGTCACTCTGGATAGGCCTGTTTTGGACAAGTGGTGATGGGCGGGGAGTGACGTCAGCCTCGTTGCTAATGGGGTGGGCATTTGAGAGCAATTTTCCCAATCTGCGTAGGGTCGCTGGGGAATCGCTTAATGGGAAATCGTTATGCAAATCCAATGTAATTAAAACGGGAACCACATGACTCAGAACCTAGAGTGTGTGTGTTTCGTTGGTGTTAATTTACATCATTAAGCAGGCAAATTAGCAGTAGCTGGAATGAGCAGATGATTATTTTAGGTTCATGTCTGATAATGTGTTGGTGGGGTAAAAAAGGGCCATAACAATTCCAGGACGTTCAAGCTGAACATTATTCGTGAAATATACTTGGCAGCGAAAGGGCCCTTATTTTGGAGTCACTTAAAAGGGAATTATTTCATGCATTAATGATCGTTTGGATGGGTTATTATGCTGTTGGTTAAGAAGCCACGCACAAAATTATCATAATGAGGGGGGCAACCCCAGAGTGGGCTTGTATTGACATTATTACCCAAACCAAGAGTAAGAAATCACTTTAATGCACCGTAATAACATTTCTTGGAGCACAATATTGTTCCTGCTGCAGATCCGTTCGTTGCTGAGGTTTTCTGTTGTTTTGTAAATGAAAAACATGATGGCTTTTGTGTTCATCCAGGAACATGCATATAAGAGATGATAAATTAATGTAAACAGATTTCGGGTTTGTATATTCTCATAGGAAAGAAACATCGCAAATGAGATCTTCTAATTGTTTCTTCTTGACAGCAGTGAGATGGAGAACAAATGTACTTTCGTTCAAGTCCAATGCTTTTGTTTTCTTGAGAAAAGTTAGTTATTTCGCATTTGTCTCCTCTAAAGTTCCAGACGAGATCTTAATGATGTTTGCCAGATTTGCATATATATGACAGAAATATCAAATGTTCACCAAGGCTGCATTTATTTGATCAAAAAAATGCAGTAAAACAGTGATATTGTGAAATATTATTGCAATAGCTATTTTTATTTTAATATATTTTAAAATGTAATTTATTGCTGTGATGCAAAGTTGAATTTTCAGCATCATTACTCCAGTCTTCAGTGTCACATGATCCTTCAGAAATAGAAATATTTTTGTGGAAACTATGATTTATGTTTTATTCAGGATTCTTTAATAGTTCAAACTAGTTAAAACATTTCTTTGAAATAGAAATTATTTATACGTAATTATTTATATGAACAGCCACCAAAGACCACCTGTTGTTGAAGCATCGCTAGCTAGACGGGATTAAAATTTTGTCATAATTTTGGTTTGAAACGAAAACTTGAATACTTGATCAACCAAAATGCATTTGAACTCTTTCCACAGAATTTTCCATCTTTCCGTGTTTTCACTGTTATAAGGTAGGAGGCGCTATCACAGATCTTCTGAAAGAGTATTGAATCCCTGGATTAAAACATGGCAAAGAAGAAGCAGAAATAAGCGCAAAATAACGCGATACTTTTTGTGAGCTTTGGAGGTGTTGATGGATGCGACTCCATCTATGTTTGATCACTGTTCTGAATCTGATCCAGATGTAGATGTAATTTTCTCAGATTTTTGTTCAGAATGTTGCTTTTTTTTTAAAAACTTACTCGCATTCCAGTTTTGATGAAAAAAATGTTTTTTGTGTTAAAAGAATAAAATGTTTTGTTGTTGTTTAAATATAAAGACACTCTGTTCTTTCATTTGACATATTGCATGTTCAGATATTCATACAACAAAATATTCTTGGAGCCATGAAAATGATCAAAAATGCTGACACTGGCCTGGAAAGAGTTAAAACCAGGTGTAAACAAGGCCTCAGAACACCTCAAACTACATCAGGCCAAACTAACCTTGAATGTCCACCCAAGGCTTTGACAGGCCAACATTCAAACTTTGTCTTGACATGTTCTTGTTTTCTGGATTATGAGCTCAATTCTTGCATTGTTTGAACCCTCAATCTTTCAGTTACCAGCTTAGGTCATTAGTGTTATTATCCTCGAGAGTTTGAGGGCTGGGGTCGTGTTATCAGCGGTGACAGTGAAGTGCGTGATAGCGCTGAGTGAAAACCAGTCCTCCTAAAAATAAATGCCATCAGAGGCGCGTGCTGCGGCGCACATGTATTCACTACACCGCAGCGCAGACAAAAGCGCATGAGCGATGCGTCATGGGACGCTTGTGTTCACTCCATCTCTCAGTGCCTGTCGACAGCTGCCGCTCTCATACTCCAGATTCCACCAAAGGTGTATGTCCTTCCACCGTCCCCTCTTTATGCACGCAAAAGCCAAACCAGGTTTGCCACGTAGTCCTTCGCTGAACCATAAAACCCTTTTCAATGCATTACGGGGTCATGCGTTTATCGATCTGAGGCTTTTAGACCAAAAGTTGCCCTCTTGGCCCTGATATGGAGATAAATGTTCTCGCCGTGCCTCTTTCTCCCCGTTTTTATGACTTAAATGCTGTGATCCATTTTCACATTCTTCCCAGCAGTCTCGAGGTGATATTCACCTGTAATTAATGCCACGCTCGAATGAATACTAGGACTCTCGTTTGAAATTCAGGCCTCCGAGCGTTGGTGAATTATAGCGTGAGACCATAAAATGCTCAATTAAACAATTATGTGCATTTATATCTGACCGTAGGACACCCGGAGCCTTTGTTGTCTTTGGGGTGGCCGTGGGAATCTTAATCACCTGAATATATGAATTCTAATGCGTGGGAATTTGTCTATAGCGTTTTCTGTGCTAGATCAGCCATTAATGTGGTGTTTGTGCAATTCCAGAACAATGGTGTGCCAAAAGCTGGCATTCATGGGAGGTGCTGCGCTCAGAGTTATTTTGGTTGGCCATTCACATGTGAGAGGTGAGGCACGGATCAATCTTTGAAAATCACACTACGCCGTCTCTCTGTACCATCACTCCTCTTTTCACGCTCCTGGTCTGCTCTTCAAAGGTAAGAGCCTTACAATCGATGCTTTTTTTTTATCATGTCTAACAGTCTGCCGTGGAAATCAAAGGTCCACTTCAGAGGTCTTTTAAGTTAAGAGAGCAGAGAGCGGTTGAAGAGTCTTTTGATTTGAGCAAATGGAAGGGTTGTTCACTTCCTTTTCTTGAGTTTTTGTTTATTTTTGCATGTTTTCGGCATGATTAATAACACTAGGACATGCAGACTAATAGTGTGGGATATCGTGAGGTGAATGACAGGGCATGACTGGAACGACATTCTGGATGGACTTGGTTGGTTGTAACTGTATATTGTGTGAGATGCTGCCAGTGTATCGTCCCATCTGTCTGTCAGAGATGACCAGGTGTTGTGGCTTTACACTATCATAAACATGCTTATTTACTTATTTATTGTCAGGCAAAATGTAAATTTATTTATGCACTTATTTATATAAAAATGTATTTCCCCCCTATTTATTTATTTACTTATTCATTTAACAAAATATGTATTTATTTAAAAATGGATCTAATTTATTTTAATGCATATATTGTCAGGGGTGCCTATATAAAAAATTAAACTTATTATGAATTCTAAATTAAATGATACATTATTAATTAAAATGAAAATGTTGGTGACTGACCATAGTGGTGGCTAATTACACTTATTTACTTAGCTGAGTGGTCATTAAATAAATGAATAAATATTGTTAGGCAAAATGTAAATTTACGTACTCAGCAATTTATTTTAAAAATGTTATTTATTTATTTTCCAATTATTTAATTTATTTTAATGCAAGAAATATTGTCAGGGCTTTCTAAATAAAAAGTGAACTTAGTCAAATGAAATACTTTAAGTCAGGGCAAATTTCAAAATTTCCAATTTTTAGTTCAAAATAATAGTAAAAATATGACCTTTTTTTTCCCCCTTTGGAAATGCAATACTAAAGTACTATTCACTCCTGTGTATTGTCATACATAAGTCCTGAAGAATGTCAAACATGAATGTCAGGTCAATGGCTCGACTGTTTCTTGCCAAAGTCATGCCAGTTATATCAAGGACGTTAACATTAGCAGGAGCCAAACAAGCTGTTGAGTGTTTGTCATTTACAGCCAATATTCCCCGAAGATTATATATTCTAGATGACATATATTTCACTTTGATTGTGAAATCCAGATTCGCTGGATGCTTCCTCGTTGTCTTGCATCTGATTCATTCCATGCACTTTGTAAGTTGCACCAGATTTATCCTCACTAGATGACAGTTTTCAGACATTGTGGCATCAGTATCTCTCATCACAGGGTTGAATTCACTCTAAAACACAGTCTGCACTTCCTATCCACATGCTTTCTGCCTCTAAATTCATCTCTCGGCACCATTTTCCTAGAGGAACCCCATTAACCCCTGCTCACAGCGTTCAGTGAGACCGTCAAGGTCATTGTTTTCTCCACGGGGCCAAAATGTTTAGACCCCGATATCTTTGAACCGCAAGCCGTAATGAATGTATCTTTGAAGACGCTGAGAAAAACGGCTGATGCACACAGAGTTATATTGGCGG
The DNA here is from genome assembly GCF_012432095.1 of Onychostoma macrolepis. NCBI lineage: Eukaryota > Metazoa > Chordata > Actinopteri > Cypriniformes > Cyprinidae > Onychostoma > Onychostoma macrolepis. The sequence continues at coordinate 30,957,821 of NC_081158.1, forward strand.
AGTAAAGGTCACGGTTCTTCCGTGTTTGAGTCACGGCGATGACCGGTATTAAAGCCAAACCCAATGTCCGGTACAGTGCCGTGAACTGTCTGCATACTGGAATTGCATTAGTGGATCTGTAGCTTTTGATGTCAAAGGACAGCGGGTTTCTTTAATGCATTTAAACTCGCTTTTTTTAGGAGCAACTCTTGACTGTGGCGTCACTCTTAATCCGTGACAGTTGTTTGGCATTTGACTAGTGATGCCTGACGTGTGCAGATATGAATGATGAAGTGCTGAATAGTGACCACAATTATTTTGGCTCTCTTTCAGGTCACATAGTGTATTGCAGTCATGTCTGAAGGGTGAGTGTTATCTTTATTACACTACTGACCCTGTCAATGTCATACTCATCCAAAACAGCTTATTTACACCAGGGTATGATTATAAACTGTGAGTCAGGGTTATTATAGTTAACTAAAACTAAATGGAAAACTGAAAAAATAAAACCACAAAAATAGTTACTTGTAATTTACTTGTAACTTATTTATGCAACATTTTTCATTTTAATTCAGTTTAACAGGATGTACTAAAATAACTAAAAGTAAAACTGAAATTTAAAAAAATAATAACTGCATAGACATAGAAAATAACTGACACATCACAACAAATATTACTACAATTTTAACTAAAATTAAAAAATATAAAACATAAAAATAAATATATTAAGTGAAGCAAAATATTAATAAAAATTTGAATGGAAGTTTTGAGATTTTCTTTTGCAAAATGTTTTTCAACTAATAACCATGTGGGTTATTTTCTTTTCCCAGATTTGAAGTCTTTCCAGTTATAATACACATTTCTGAAATATTACAACCCTATTTATTTACTTACTATGAAGTACTATTTGTTGCTTATGTAATTTCTAAAAATAATAATAAATGAAATAAAAAAATAATATTATATATATAAAATAATAAATAATAATTCACCAAATTATTATTAATTATTAGTTGGTTCTTTGAAAATAACACTATATAGCTGCTGAACATTTAGAACACCATATCAACTACATGTTGCCAGGACTATATTATGTAGTTCATAGGTCACTAACAGGCGGACCGTCCCATATGGACCCGGACCTACAGCCAAAACAGAGGTTAAGATTTAAAACCTGATGGGGCGCTTCTATTTCAACTGGCGCAGCTTTTGTAGTCTTTATGGTAGTGAACTCTGGTCTTTGAGGAGTCTGTCTCTTGGGCTTTGTGTACTGCCATTCCGAAAGCGCCACCTGCTGGAAGAGAATGATTTTCCATTTTCAATCAGCCCCTATGTCTGCTGTTGGCAAAGGCCAATGTGAAAAATGTGAACTGGTGGATCGACAAGAAGATAATGTGTTATAAAATGTAAACAATTAAGGCAGTAAAATATATTTATATGTTATTTAATTAATATAATACTTGATTGTTTTTGTGAAAACCTGCATCTGAACTGTAAATCATGCTTTTTACAGTCATTTAATTATTTATTTATTTTTGTGCCGGTCTTAAAAAAGGTCTTTAAAAGTCTTGAATTTAAGCTTAAATATTCTGCAGATACCCTGGCCTGGCAAAAACCATCAAAGGGTTCATTACTGGACCTCAAGCCATTTTAGTTGAAGACCCCTGATCTAGAGTTAATCTTAAGCAATGCATTTTTTGTAAAATATATCAAATGTTCTTTTGTTTGTTTGTTTGTTTGTTTGTTTGTTTGTTTTTTACATGCAATGACGTCTTTTCAGACCGGTAAGTGTATTCTCACCACACTTGTCATGAGAGTTTTGTCTCACTGTGCTCCTAATTGTTTCCCTTTTAATAGTTTCCATGCTGATAGCAAAAACAACACGTGCACGTGGTGGCATCTCTATATATTAAAGTCCAGTGAGCGCTTGAATGGATGACCCTAATCCAGCTCTAAATGGTTTTTAGTTGCTCAGTAATTCTGTAAGGACACCGAACAGCATGTTAAAAACTAATCTGCACTGTACGTTTGCTCTGCTCTGCTTAAAACTACACTGAGCTACTGAGCCCTCAATTTGGAGATTCTAACAGTAATCAGGTCAGGCAGTTAATGCATGCACCACGGCGCGTGTAGATTAGACCCACACGCAGGACTGTCTTAACAGAACCGCAGACTATAATGAGCCCGGCTTAACTCTCACACTTCTTGCAGAAAAAGGCCAGATCCAAGTACTCAGCAACACGCAGACTTCTGCTGAAGGTGGGTCAGAAACTAAACTGAACATTTACAGTACAATGACTGTGTGTGTGTGTGTGTGTGTATATGTGTATGTGTGTGTATATATATGTGTGTGTGTGTGTGTGTGTGTATATATATATATATATATATATATATATATATATATAAATATACAGAGCTGGGTAGATTACTTACAAATTGTAATCCGTTACTAATTCCAGATTACATGACAAAAATTGTAGTCAGTAACGTAATCCGTTACATTACACATTTTAGGTAATATAATTAGATTACTTTTGGACTACTTTTAGATTACTTTTGACTTAACTCGTTTATCACATTGATTTCAATGGGATTATTTTGTACCATAATGATGTAAAAAATGCAAAGAGTAAGAAAACTTGTTCCATTCATTGTAATTTACAACATGAAGTGTATTAAACATTATTACATCAAGGTTTCCCAAACAAGGGTTCGTAAAGGAACTGCAGGGGTTTTAAGAGTTTAATGAAAAGCTAACAATTAATTAAATCATAAATTTTTTTTAATTAAAATAAATCATTTTAAAACAAAGTCCCTTTCAAGAAAAGTCTCTTCACTCTGAAATCTCAAAAACTGCTCGCTGAACTCGCAATTAAATTACACGTCAAATCAGCAACAAAAATCTAAAATTAATTGACCCATGAATGTTGTTTCTTATGTTCAAATAGCATTTAAAAAGCTTTTTTTTTTTTTACGTGATTATAACTGTGCATGCGCATTGGCTGGCCTCAGATTTCTATGGGAACCGGAGCTTCTAACGGCCGCTGCAGTGAATGCCTGTATTACATGTAAATAAAAAATAATGTGAATATATGCATTTTAATGAGTTTGAAAGACAAAAGCTTTCCAAAAGGCATAATGATACATGGTTAAAAAAAAACCTACCGAGTGATAATTCAAATAAAAATGAATGTGTTCATCAGTAGTTGATGCAATGTTGAAACCCTTCTTAAACCTGAAATGATTTTTGTAAATCCAGTGGTCAAATGCTGTATCGCCACCTGACTAATGACTAGTCTATGTGTGAATGTCTACAAAACTGGACTTTCTGAATGTATATAATCGGTAGGCTATTTTAGAAAGGAAAATTTAAAAGATGAAAAAGAGAAATTAGGGAGAATCTGAATAATTAATTGCTATTGTGTGAATAATATGTAATCATGTAATCCATAAAAAAGTAACTGTAGTCTGATTACGGGTATTTTAAAATGTAACTTACTCTAATTACAAGTACTTAATTTTTGGAATCTGATTACGTAATCCAGATTACATGTAATCAGTTACTACCCAGCTCTGTATGTATATATATATATATATATATATATGTATGTGTATATATATATATATATATATATATATATATACTGTATAGGGTACAACGGGGGCTAAAGGCGCCTCGGGGTAAAAGTCGCCTTTGATTATTATTTTCATCTAAACCACTAGATGGCACAAAAACATGGCGTAGCACTTTCCAAAACATTCCCTTTTCAAGATGCACATGTATATTTATCTGATCTTTGACGCGATCGCGTGCAGCAGCGCAAAGTTTATTCTGTGCTTACTTGATCTAATATTTTATGTTTTTTTAAATGTTGTAGATTTAAGTAGCAAATGAGAATCGCTAAAATGAATGCATATATTTTGAGACAAAGGTCTTCTTTATGGTTTTCAGTTTTGTTTAAGACAATTAAAGCAACAGTTTTTAAATAATGAAAGAATATGTAAAAGTATGGTATTTGGGGTAAAAAGCGCCCCTGCTGTTGGGGCTAAAGGTGCACAGTAATTAACATGATAATTAATAGATCGCTGACTTTTCCATTTGTTGACATGACATGGTTAGATTCAGATGGTAAATATCATATATTATGTTGGGTGTCCATATTAGAGATAATCACCATGTTTAGAATGAAACCATCATATTTAAAAACATGATATTAATCATATAATGATATAATAAAATATAACTTGTTGTTACTACTGTAAATATATGGTAACACTTTATTTTAGGGTCTCTTTATTAGTTGCTTATTAGCATGCATATTACTAGAATATTAGCCATTTATTAGTAGTAATTAAGCACATATTAATGCCTTATTCTACATCCCTAATCCTACCCAACACCTAAACTTAACAACTACCTTACTAACTATTAATAAGCAGCAAATAAGGAATTTATTGAGGGAAAAGTTGTAGTTAATAGTGAATAAGTGTTCCCTATTGTAAAGTGTTACCATATATATATTCAGTTATCATTGGATCTCCTTCAATACTTTCAGAATCTTTACTTATTAAAATGATTTAGTTTCTGTATTTTAAAATATATTTTTATATTAACATATTTTAATGACTATATTTATTGAACAAAAATTATATTAATTAATTAATTAATTATTTTATATGTCAAAATAAGCAGAAAATAGTACAAACTTTGCTAAAGTGATTGTTTTAAACAAGTATTAACTTAGACATTATTTTAAAAAACATTATTTTAGCTGAAGTATTTGTATCAATACCGTGGGCCACATGGGATGGGGGGTAAAAGGCCCCCCTTGCCACCTCATAAATTTATAAGATTTTTGAACAAAATAAACAACTTGAATTATTTATTTTCACACTAAATCTGTTACTCCATAAATGTTCAATACAACGTATATATTTTTTCTGCAATTATACATTTTAGGCGCAGTGAATAGCACATTTTTTCTTAAGGGGGGCCTTTAGCCCCATTGTACCCTGTAATAACCCTGTGGGTTATTATAGGTAACTAAAAAATGTACTGTTCACTGAATTAACTGAAGCATTTCTCATTTTCCTTTAGCTTAACTTGATGTACTGACCTAGCTAAAACTGAAATTAAAATAATAAAAACCGTATATGAAGATATTGAAAAACAATAACGAATTAAAATGATAAACACAATTAAAACAAAATAAAAAATGAAAGGATTAGACAGACAGATAGATAGACGTATGGAGAGTGTGTGTGTGTGTGTGTGTGTGTGTGTGTGTGTGTGTGTGTGTGTTTGTGTTTGTGTGTGTGTGTGTCCTCTACAACCTATTACTTGGATGGACAACTGTGACTTAAAAATTGTACTCAGAACTGGTTTGATGTGTGTTTTTGTGCCTTCACCTGATCTGCATTAGTGAATCAGGTGCTAAAGTAACACTGAAATCGTGTGCAAATGTTCAGCGCTGTCAGTGGACACAAGTGAAGAATGGTGTATTTTGTACTTACCTGACACCTCTCTCACCTTTTCCTCGGCTGACCCTCAGAGCAAACTGCTGAAAAAGGCAGAAAGCTTGCTTGTGAAAGAAAAAGAGCAGAAAGAAGTGGAGAGAGAAAACACCCTGAGGGAGAGAGCGCCGCCCCTCAATCTCTCAGGCCTGTCGGTCCAAGAACTGCAGGTGCAACACTTTACTGTGGCAGATATTTACATTGAGAGCTGTTACTGCGGCCAGATGGCTACGTCCCAAAACATCTCTCAACATATCATAAGCACTCGTGTTCATGGTGTTTGCATTAGTGATTTGAGTTGATGTATCATCATCGGTCTTTGCAGGAGCTTTGTAGAGATTTGCACCACAAGATTGACATTGTGGATGAAGCGCGGTATGACCTCAATATAAAAGTCACCAGAAATGATGCAGAGGTATGTAAATGAAAAATGAGGTATGAAAAATTATATACCATTCAAAAGTATAGGGTTTTCTTTTTCTTTTAACAGATTTGACTTTTTAGCCTTTCTTAAACTCATAAATAATATCAATAATACACATTTCTGAAGTATTACCTTTTATTTATTCTTTCATTCATTCATTCATTCATTAATTTATTCATGTTTTAATTCATTTGTTTGTTTGTTTGTTGGTTGGTTGGTATGATTTTTGCTATGTTTTAAAAAGAAGTCTGTCACCAAGGCTGCATTTATTTGAGCACAAATTTTAAATAAAAACAGCAATATTGTGAAATATTATTACATAAAGACCTGTTTTTCTATTTGAATATATTCTGAAATGTAATTTATTCCAGTGATCAAAGCTGAATTTTCAGCCTTCAGAAATCATTCTATTATGCTGATTTGCTGCTCAAGAAACTTTTCTTATCAATTCTGAAAAAATTTAAGATTTTGTGAAAAACATGATTTCTTTCACAATTCTTTGATGAATATAAAGCTCAAAAGAATAGCATTTATTTGAAATAGTAATCTTTTGTAACTTTATGAATGTCTTTACTGTGACTTTTGGTCAATTTAATGTGTCCTTGCTGAATAAAAGTATTCATTTATTTAAAAAAAAAAAAAAAATCTTATCCCAAACCTTTGAAAAGTACTATATTCCTCAGAAAATATAAAATATTTTGAAGTACTTTTCTTGAAACAGCCACTTCAAAGATTGATTAACTAAAGCCTGATATATTTGTTCGTTACCAGATTCTCTCATTAACCCAGAAGATCTATGAACTGAAAGGAAAAATGAAGCGGCCAAACTTGAGAAGGGTGAAGAAGTCAGCAGATGCCATGCTGGGAGCACTCTCAGACACCAGAGTCATGAAAGCTGACTTCAAAGCCAACCTCAAAACAGTTAAAAAGGAAGAAGAAAAGGTAACACTCCAGCTCACGCTATAACAAGTGTACTCGAGACACCAGGAGCCCGTCTGGCTGCTAGTACAGGCCGTGCTTTCAGCTCATTTGCTCAGATGTGCTGTGTCTGAAGAGACGGGTTATTTTAGAAATCAAGTGATTTCTTTAAAGGCCCGGCGGTGATGAAATGTTGGCATTTAAACCGCCCCGTCTGTCTGTCTGATGCGTGTTGCCACGGTCCGCCGCGGCCGTGCAACCATTTGAGTTGCTCTCATCTCTGTCTTTCTGTCTCACTGAAGCATTTTCTCTCCATCAGAAGGAAGAGGTCACAGACTGGAGGAAAAACGTGGAGGCGATGTCAGGCATGGAGGGCAGGAAGAAGCTTTTCGATGCCGGACAGTAGAGGTTGCAAATGATAAAGGGGCATTGGGATACAAAGCTCATGTTGTTTGTTTGAATTTTAATCACCCTCAACATTTTATGGTAAATTATTCATTTATTCTGTCAACCAGCTATGCCTTCCATGCAACATTAAAGGAATAGTTCAGCCAAAATATTTTGAAAACTTACTCACCCTCAGGCCATCCTTGTAGTTTGTTTCTTCACTAGAACAGATTTGGAGAAATGTAGCATTCCATCACTTGCTCACCAATGGATCCTCTGCGGTGAATGGGTGCCGTCAGAATGAGAGTCCAAACAGCTGATAAAAGCATCACAATAATCCACAAGTAATTCACACCACTCCAGTTCAAAAGTTAACAGCCTAAATTGTTTTAACTTTAAACCATCACTTATGGCCAAAATATGAGTGCATATAATCCACAATAATGCTTCCTCCAGTGAAAAATCCAACTTCTGTTCTCCTCTCAAGATTCAAAATCTACCAACATTTTTGTTTAGAACTGATTTGGACTGGCTGCGCTTGTAAACAGTGCTTGATCTGTGCATATTTCTCTCTTGATTCAGGTGAGATTACTTTTTCATTGGAGAAAACAATATTATGGATAGAGGACTCATATTTTAGCCGGAAGCAACAGTTTGAAGATGAAAATCTTAATTCTTACAAATGCACAGTTTTTACTTCACAAGCTGTTAAATAATGAACTGGAATGGTGTGAATTACTTGTGGATTACTGTGATGTTTTTATCAGCTGTTTGGACTCTCATTCTGACGGCACCCATTCACTGCAGAGGATCCATTGGTGAGCAACTGATGGAATGCTACATTTCTCCAAATCTGTTCTGATGAAGAAATAAACTCATCTACATCTTGGATAGCCTGAGGGCATTTTTAGCAACTTTTTAAATTTTTGGGTGAACTATTTCTATAAACAGCGATTTGCCGTTTAACAATTTTAATTGTTTTGAAAAGAAGTCTCTTATGCTCACTAGCTGCATTTATTTGATCAAAAATACAGTAAAAACAGATATATTGTGAAACATTACAATTTAAAATAACGGTTTTCTATTTGAATATTAAATGATAAAGGGGCATCTTGATACAAATCTCATGTTGTTTATTTGAATTTGAATCACCTTGAACATTATTTTATGGTAAATTATTCATTTATTTTGTCAGCCAGCTGTGGCTTGCACGCGATATTAAATTGTGATTTGCTGCGATTAAAATGTGCGAGTGCCGTGCTGTCCGTAGAGAGGGATTAGATAATAGAACAACCTCATATTCACATCATATCATATCAACTGTGTAAATATTTGCTTCGTATTCAGTGTTGATTGAAACCAATAAAGCTACTGTTTACCCTCGTGTGAAGAGCTTGATTATTTTATTACCTGTTTGAAGTTTACAAACAGAAAATAGTTTAATTTTTAATAAAAGTTTATTGGGTGAATTGGGACGTTGGAGTCCTTCATTAAAAGATCAAATATTTGATTAAAACATGCTGTAATGTCAATGTCACAGGAACTGCATGACAAATACCCAGTTTAAAGCAGTTTTAGGTGTTGACCTACAGATGGCGCTCTGCATTTATACTACATCGACTGAACTGGCATTAAATCAACACCAGGGGGCGACAAAGTCACAGATTTCTCAGCAGGCCTCAACTGAAGCCTTACATCAGCCGTAGAGTCACAAGAATACCACTGTATAAAAAGACACAAGTCAAGTGTTATAGTTTTTATGTGAAATAAAACATTTTGTGCATCGACAGATGTAGTGGTGTTTAGAGAAGGAAGTACAGGGAGGTGAAGGGAAGGAATTTGGGTGGCACTGTATCCTCTATTACCACACAGATGGCAAACCGGCACAGATAATGCCATCAGTCATCGAGACCTGAGTCAGCACATCCACTTCAGCACAGAAAAAGCTTTAAGGTCATAACAGACTTTAAATCAGCAGAGGAAAGTAAATCTGTGAATTCAGCTGAACTAGACCAGTGAATCAATACCTGTGGATTCGAGCTTTAGGATATCTGTATGTTTTGTATATGTGGATATGAGTAGTTAACATGAAGTATTACTTCACATAGAACTAATTTTTAAAATGATTATTTATTTTATAACAAATTTTATGACCTCATGAATTTTTGCTTTGTATCAATTATTCGCTCAAAAACTGCAAGTCAATTTCACAAATAATTATGAAGAAATGGCATGTAACTCTAAATTAAACATGAAATTAAGTTAAAATACTGTAATAGCATTTTCTTGTAAAACGTACTTTAATAATTTAGTTTTATTTTTGCTTTTCCTTTTTTCAAATTCAAAAAAATCATTTTAAAGTTTATTTTTTATTAGTCAAATAATTAAAAATATATAATTAAAAAATAAATAGGTTTGCACTTTCTCTTTTACATTCATTTATATTTGAACCTAATTTATTTTTTTTATGTGTATAGATATGTTTTGTGGCAAGTACCCATATGCTGCAAGTTTTCTATTTGTCCAGACACATAAAAAAGAAAAAAGCACCATCTAAATATTTTTCAAGTGGATCAAAGTTATTTTGAAACCTTTGTGCATAATCTTAAAGCATGCAGTATCTTTTTACTATCCTATTAATGCAGGTTTCTCATTTTTATGATTAGCAGATGGATGTGGTTTAGATTGGATACAGATGCCGTCTCTTTGGCAATGTTAGACGCACATTGTTCTTCCTCCCTGGAAAATGACTTCCAAAGGTTCATTGTATCCTGCCGCACTCTTTTTAATGCCAGGAAGGTTTAGGATCAATGTGAGAGAAGTTCAGAGATCAAGGAGAATTATCAGATTGTTCTGTAACGTCCTCAGTTCACCGAGCTGATAACTGAGATGCTGCATACTTCATCTTCTGTATATTAAAATCAACAGGTCATACCTTGTACAGTTCATTATTTATAGCAGAAAATGTAAAAATGTCTCACTTGGTAAGTTACTGCAGTTTAAATCTTCAGTATCCACAATCACGAGGCCATTGGAGATGAACAGTCATGTGAAATCACATCCTGAAAGATATAAAGCAGAGCAGATATTAGCACCCTGGGGTTCACCTACAATTCTCTGTGATGTTAAACTCTCGATGCTTCAGATGTCCTGGTTAAATCAAGTTCATGTACTCCCATAGAGAGAGACAATCTTCAGATATTCCCTTTCTTAGAGCAAGTTAAGACAAGCGGCTAATATTTTCAGGAACTCGTATTCATATCTGAGGTCATCTGAGGTCTTTCCCTGATGTTATAAACCAAAGCACATTATGAAAGTAAACATCTGAGATCTTCAGGCAAATATAGTGCAGGTAAAGCCCAAAGATCAAAAGACCAAAAATGTCTGGCAACTTCTGCTGTATAACCAAATTACAGGCAAAGCGATCGACATTTGACTGCTCTCGGTTTCCAATTCGTGGGAAAATACTAGGAGATATTTTGCTCACACTTTGAGGTGAAGCACTTCTGGTGCACTTCTGTTTCACCAGAGTCATATATGAAGGACAAATAAATCCTCATTTTCCTTCAATGGCGTTTGCTTGATTTATTTGACAGAGTTCAAGAATGCAATTTTCAGCCATTCTTTTTAACGCTGCCAAGACACACACACACACCGACCTCAGGTCTAATACTGTGGTCTGATTCTCACACATTACACTTACACATTCATTTTTGGTCAAAACATCCTTGAATGTACCTCAGTACACACTCTCAGAAATAAAGGTAGCTGTCACTGGGGCAGTACCTTTTCAAAAGCTACATGTTTGTACCTAAAGGGTCCATTTTGGTACCTTAAAGGTACATATTCAGGGCTCGCAAAATCGCTAGCCCGACGTCCCGGAGCTATTGTGTTTTCCAGACGGGCTACCAAAATGTATCACTGCCTGCCCGACGGGCTCCTTAAATACAGATCTCCCGCGGGTCCTTAAAAACTCTGAAAGTGAGTTGTATCAAAATTAAGGCCTTAAAAAGTTTTAAGTACGTTAAATGGTATAAGAAATGTCTTAATTATCATTTCAAGAGGTCTTACAGTTGGGGACGGAAAGACAAGAGTCGTGATACGGCAGGATTAAACTTCAGAGAATGAATTTGCATTTCCAATAAGCCTTTCTTGCTGTTTATGCTCAGATCAATGCAAATATCAACTCATGTTTTTACGCAGCAAACACATAGAGTTGTAAATGAGAAAGAAGTTAATGTGCCTTCTAAAAATCTAAACAATTAAGACAGTAATATTTATACGTTTTAAATTAACATAACATAAAAATGGTCTATAGCCTGAAATGCTGTTGTATAAGATTTTTGTTTTTGTGAAAACCTGTATCTGAACTGTAAATCATGTAATTTTATGGCTCAAAACTGTATGTTACCATTGTCCAACCCCGCTCATTCTGTGTTCATTTTACTTGTGCAGCTCTTAAAATGGGTCATAAATTGCCTTAAATTTATTTTTAAAAATTCTGCAGATACCCTGTAAATAGTGAAATGAGATTCCTTCCTTCCTTCATATTTGTTGATATTTGTGTATTGAAAATATTTTTGATTGACATTTAAACTCCTATCTGATTTTCTATATTTAAAAAAAAAAAAGGTCTTTTTTTAATTAGGGCTAGTTAAATTAATTTTCGGGCTACCAAAATCTGAAGAGTAGGCTACCTGCCCGAAGGGCTACCAGGGATTTTGAAATTTTGCGAGCCCTGATATTAGTACTTAAAATGTACATATTTGAACCTAATAGGTACAAAAGTGTACCTTTTGAAAAGGTACCGCCCCAGTGACAGCTTTTGTACCTTTATTTCTGAGAATGCAGAGGCTCAGCATTTTATTTTGGTTATCATACTCATTTATTGAGGTAATTAATAAATCAAAACCTCGTCAAATAAATAAAAAGAAATACTTTACAGTTACTTTTTATTGATTAGGCTACATGATTATTTAATTATTATTTGGATTATTGAAGAGTTAAAATGGCAGGCCACACAATTATTCTATTCAAATTAATGTAGGCTAATAAACGAGTTAGGCCAAAAGTAATCTAAAACTTATCAAATGTGATAAGTGTAACGTAATATATTACGTTACTAACAACTATTTTCATCAGGTTATCTGAAACTGGTGTTTACTTTCTTGTCTCTCGTATCCCGCCGCGCTCACTCTCACTCTCGTGAGACTCTATTGCATTGAAACTACCTCAGATAACTTTAGTATTAATATATTGCTGTAAATAATATTCTAAAAATATTTTTTTCTTCGCGTAAGCGTTAAGGTAAGGCATTTAAAATCAAATCAGTATATGTCCACGTAGGCTATTTATTTATTTATTTAGTGAGTGTCCATTTAATAAGCAAGCAGGGTAATATACAGTCTTTATCGCAAAATAAACCCTTTCAGGACGACGTGAGCATTGTTTGGTCAAGGTTGCTGTCAAGTAATTATCTATTTTCCCATTTCAGCTGCAGGCATACATAATAAAACGGGATATGTTCAGTTTGAAAGTAAGAAACATGCATTATATATTTATGATTTAACTTTCTACATTAAATAATGAATTAATAAGAATACTATAATGCAGTAGTGTTCGTTTATTAAGCTATTTATTATTAAAATGAAGGTTATTAAATCTGTGTTGCCAGTGCTTTAGACGAGTCTGGAACTGCAACTGTACTCGGCGGGTGAAGAAGGCGGAGGTCGGATGGAGTGAATGGCTTCTAAAGGGAGGAGCTTCCCAAACTCAAGAGTCCTGTTACTGAACGCTGGAGATTTTGGGAGTGAAGGAACAGCTCAAGTCATTTTCTCTTTGTAGGGTTCTTCGCACATCTAAAGGACGCACACTTCGTTCGCCTCACCGCGCAGGTGAGTTTTACCGTCACCGCCAGATGTTTGGATGCGACTTTACTAACTTTACGCGCTATTTAGAAACTCTTCCTCCTTGCTTGATAAAACATTAACCATTTGGCGTCAGTCTCACTGAAGTCTTTTGTTGAAAAGCGTGGCTTATATTGCATGCATTTTATAGAAGGCTATGCTGAATATTATATATTAGTTTACACTTTTAGAAAGTTCTAGCTCTAAATCTGTGATTCAGCTTTGGGATAGCTACATATAAATATAGCCTACTTTTACTTTAATGCATGTTGATTGTTGTTTGAGAGTTAAATTGAATGCTTATTCAAGTCTCTTAATCCTATTTCTTGTACCCTTTCTTTCCACACATACCCATTTTGCATACTACTTTATCTTATTTACGAATCAGCCTGGATTTCTTTCCAACAAGCCAAAATCTCCAGAAAAGGGCCTGGGTTGGTTGACAGCTGCCAAAACTGTCTAAAAAAGGCATTTTGATACTCTGTTGACCTGACTGGGTTGGTTTTAAGTGTGCTTTGCCGCAATAAACCTTTTATTGCATTGAACTCTTTTAGGGATCTTCTGCTTTTTTGCATCTTTTTGAGGGATTCTGTTAGTAACCTCTCTAGTGTCCTTTAGCGTCCTGTAGTCTTCATAAATAGGAAGCTACTGTCCCATGCTTAGATTTAGGGATGCTGTAGCCCATTAAGATTCTCACTGGTATCGTCCAAAACGGATTTGGAGTTTTCTCTGGCTGCCCGCATCTCCACACTCTCTTCTCAAAATATTTGTGGCGTGGAATCACCGGCCATGAACATTCTTATATTGTTTAATTCATGTCTGTTGTGGGATTTGGGATGGAGCTGAGGGGGTGGGGGGTTTAGACTGGATGCTTTGGGAAATTTCTCTTCTGGGAACCATTGAGTGCTTGTTTAACTAAAGCGATGCATTTATGAAGCATCTTGATTGTTGCTGTTTGCGTTTTGGCAGCGAACCCGTAAATCCCGACCGACAAAGAATGCAAGCTCTGTACTTATTGCAAACTATTAAATTAATTTTATGGCCCCATTTATTAACACAACAGCACAGGCCAGGCTTCTATGCCTACTGTAGGGCAGCTGCATTTTCGGCTGATTCAGCTAATAACGTGCATGCAGCTTAGTACAGAATCTGTCAGATTGTGACTCTGGACCTCGTTTTATTGCTCTGACCTTAAGATGTACGAGTTAGAGCTTGAGGGAAGATCTGAACACAGAATGATGGAGTGATGTGCTGTCAGAATAGCAGCACGGACAGTGAAGCGTGGTGCTCACAACACTGCGGGCCAGTAATTGGCCATGAAACGGGATCTGATAACAATGTGGTGTTTGGAAAATATGTGGGGAATGCCCTCGCCTTAAAAGGAACAGACTGAATGCGGTGACAGATGATTGGAATAGTCTCTGGAATGCAAAACAGCACTGTTTTCCCCCATTTTGCACTTTTCTCTGTTTTGGCTCCCTCTTTGTTGGGTTATGGGAACAGGCTGCCTGTAGGGGTCTAGAGGGTCCGTCTTACAACAGACCCGTCCAGAGCCACTCATGTAAATCATGATGAATAAAGTCACAATGACCTGAGAGGACTGAAATTCTTCCCTTGTCATAAACACTATCTGCTGCCAAAAGCATGACACCGGCGTAATCCAAGGAGAAAGACAGTAGTGTTTTCCTCGATTTAGAAACCCAAGGACTTTGGGAAAAGATGACAAATGTGAGGTGCAAATGAAATGTGGTGTTTTTAAGGCACATTAAACCATGTAAACGTTTATAATGGGATGCAATAAAGGCCAAAAAATTTTCCTTTTGTTTATAGACACCATTTGCCTACTAGCCTAATGTTTGAGATAGTCTTTGTCACTCAGATACATTAAGCAACTGTTGTCATATAATGTCAAAAATACTGTCTTTTCTTCTTGAATTATGGTGGGGTTTTTTGGCAGTAGATGATTACAGTGTTTATGACAAGTGAGACTTAATTCTCCATGATTCATTTTTTCCTCACTTTTTTTTTTTCCCCCCCGCTAATGGGTATATGAGTAGTATGATATTATATGAGTAGTTATATGTATGAAGGTAACAGTATCTATCCTGTCTATATTTATTTTACTGAGAAAAAAAACAATGATTTTGTGTATTACACAGTCATGTAATGCCATTAGAAAGCGGTAACACTTTGCAAAAAGGGTACATGAATAATCATGTACTAATGCCTAAATTAATACTTAATTCAACACATACTAATGATTATTAAGGGAGTTAACTAGTTATGAACTATCCTTAACTACGACTGGAGTCATACGGATTCATGCATGAATAACGGCAGCCTTAACTACATGTTAGTACATGTTTGATGGTTAATGCATTAACATATATGGGTTAACTAAATCAAACAGCCTCTTTAAGAAGGAATAAGAAATACTCTGACTTTGAAATTAATTTAATACTATCATAATTTCAGCATTTGACATCCTCAGCTTTGTCATAAACATTATTGGGTGGCAAAGGATTAGTTGATCCTCCTCATCAAGTGTAGAAAGTACTAATGTCTGTTTTATGTTCATCTCTCACCCTATTGTGTCTTATACACGGATTAATTAAAAAAAAAAAAAAAAAACCTAACCCACAAAGATTATTTGTAGAACAATTCCTGAAGAAATGCTCAAACTGGAAAGAGTTCACTCTCCATCCAGACACAGCCGTGATGATCCTGTACCTCCGCTCTCTGACTTCTTAAAAATCCACACAGCATCTCTTAACCGAGCTGAATACTCACTGTGTTAGTACATGTGTGTTTGATAGAAAGTATAACATAAATCATGAGCTGAGTTTAGTAAGTAGTTAACAGTGAATTCATTATGATTGGGCCCCCTCAAGTAAAGTCATGTCAAAATCAACTTTAGCAAGCCATTAATTGATGTTAGTTTATGGGTAGTTAATAATGAGTTGACACAAAAGCAGACGACATTTAGTAGATTAAAATATAAAATATATATATATAGAGATGAACATAAAACAGACAAGATCAGTCATTAGTGTATTTAGTATTTTCTACACTTGATGAAGAGGATCAACTAATCCTTTGCCACCCACTAATGAGTAATGCTCAAATTATGATAGTATTAAATTAATTTCAAAGTCAGAGTATTTCTTATTCCTTCTTAAAGAGGCTGTTTGATTTAGTTAACCCATAAATGTTAATGCATTAACAATCAAACATGTACTAACATGTAGTTAAGGCTGCCGTTATTCATGCATGAATCCGTATGACTCCAGTCGTAGTTAAGGATAGTTCATAATTAGTTCACTCCCTTAATAATCATTAGTATGTGATGAATTAAGTATTAATTTAGGCATTAGTACATGATTATTCATGTACCCTTTTTGTAGAGTGTTACCTAGAAAGCTTTTGTAACGGTATATACTACCATTCAAAAGTTTGGGGTCATTACATTTTTTTTTTATAGAAAAAAATAAAAATACTTTTATTCAGCTAGGATGTGTTAGTTGATACTTGGAAAAAGTATCATAGTTTCTAAAAAAAATCTTAAGCAGCACAACTGTTTTAAAGTTCCAACACTGATAATAAATCATAATATTAGAATGATTTCTGAAGGATCATGTGACACTGAAGACTGGAGTAATGGCTGATGAAAATTCAGCTTTGCATAATAGGAATAAATTATATTTTGAAGTATATTATAATATAAATATAATAATATTACAGTTTTTTCTGTATTTTATTTATTTATTTATTTTAAATGCAGCCTTGAGACTTCTTTAAAAAACATAAAAAATCCTACTGATCCCAAACTTTTGGTATATTTATAAGCAAATTATTAAAGTCTAGCCTTACCTCTGAAACAGCTGCTTAGCATTTATATACAGGTGCTGGTCATATAATTAGAATATCGTCAAAAAGTTTATTGATTTCACTAATTCCATTCAAAAAGTGAAACTTGTATATTATATTCATTCATTACACACAGACTGATATATTTCAAATGTTTATTTCTTTTAATTTTGATGATTACAGCTTACAGCTCATGAGAGTCAAAAATCAGTATCTCAAAATATTAGAATATTACTTAAGACCAATACAAAGAAAGGATTTTTAGAAATCTTGGCCAACTGAAAAGTATGAAAATGAAAAGTATGAGCATGTACAGCACTCAATACTTAGTTGTGGCTCCTTTTGCCTGAATTACTGCAGCAATGCGGCGTGGCATGGAGTCGATCAGTCTGTGGCACTGCTCAGGTGGTATGGAAGCCCAGGTTGCTCTGATAGTGGCCTTCAGCTCATCTGCATTGTTGGGTCTGGTGTCTCTCATCTTCCTCTTGACAATACCCTATAGATTCTCTATGGGGTTCAGGTCAGGCGAGTTTGCTGGCCAATCAAGCACAGTAACACTATGGTCATTGAACCAGCTTTTGGTACCTTTGGCAGTGTGGGCAGGTGCCAAGTCCTGCTGGAAAATGAAATCAGCATCTCCATAAAGCTTGTCAACAGAAGGAAACATGAAGTGTTCTAAAATTTCTTGGAAGATGGCTGCGTTGACTGTGGACATCAGAAAACACAGTGGACCAACACCAGCAGATGACATGGCAGCCCAAATCATCACTGACTGTGGAAACTTCACACTGGACTTCAAGCAACATGGATTCTGTGCCTCTCCACTCTTCCTTCAGACTCAGGGACCCTGATTTCCAAATGAAATGTAAAATTTACTTTCATCTGAAAAGAGGACTTTGGACCACTGAGCAACAGTCCAGTTCTTTTTCTCCACAGCCCAAGAAAAATGCTTCTGACGTTGTCTCTGGTTCAGAAGTGGCTTGGTAGCCCTTTTCCTGAAGACGTCTGAGCGTGGTGACTCTTGATGCACTGACTCCAGCTTCAGTTCTCTCCTTGTGAAGCTCTCCCAAGTGTTTGAATCGGCTTTGCTTGACTGTATTCTCAAGCTTGCAGTCATCCCTGTTGCTTGTGCACCTTTTCCTACCCAAATTCTTCTTTCCAGTCAACTTTGCATTTAATATGCTTTGATACAGCACTCTGTAAACAGCCACACCTTTCAGTAATGACCTTCTGTGACTTACCCTCTTTGTGGAGGGTGTCAATGTTCGTCTTCTGGATCATTGCCAAGTCAGCAGTCTTCCCCATTATTGTGGTTTCAAAGAACAAGAGATACCCGAAATTTATACTGTAGGGATGGTCATTTATTCAAACTCAAATGTAAATATTCTAATATTTTGAGATACTGATTTTTGACTTTCATGAGCTGTAAGCTCTAATCATCAAAATTAAAAGAAATAAACATTTGAAATATATCAGTCTGTGTGTAATGAATGAATATAATATACAAGTTTCACTTTTTGAATGGAATTAGTGAAATAAATCAACTTTTTGATGAAATTGTAATTATATGACCAGCACCTGTAATACTAATAGAGTTTAACACTTAAGACTAAAACAGTAATATAGTATAAATACGACTGGATGAATTCTTGTAAATATGGCAAGTTTGTGATGTTGCTTGGCACCTGTAAGTAACCTGCAGTTACAGAGTGTTTTCACCGGACGCGAGTGGCATGTCACATCAAAACTAAATCGCTCCCACTATAATCAATGGAGCTGTACACTGGAGGCACCTGTCTGTAAAACAACATGCAGAGTAGATTATAGTTTTCTGTTTGGTATCAGACTGCAGGTATAAAAAGTATAGCAGAATCTGCAGACACATTTCTGCTGTCACATGGTTTACAGTTTCATACAGCCCGGCCCTATTTGGGCATTCGGACATTCTAGATTGATGTCCTTCTGCTTCTTATCTGGTTTAGTCTACATTCATGGCCTTGTTTTATCAAGAGCAGAACATTTGCCAAAACTCTATTTGGAGCCCTCAAATGCATCAAAACATGTAATTATATTGAGTTGAGCTGACAATTTAATTTGCAAGTTTGCATTATAGAGGTTCTCATTAAATGTGCAAAACAATTTTCTAGATATGAAACTCCCATCACTGTACTGAAATCATTTTTGGTTATCCACAAAAAGATTTATGCACATGCGTCATGCATTCTCTTTCTATTTTTATTGCTCGTTCGTTCGTTCTTACATTTTGGAAATACAAAGCATTCTCAAAGTCATTGTGTAAAGCAAAGCTGCAATAAAAATTATTTTAGATGACTCTTGTGAGGTGTTCAAGTAACTTTTTGTTAGCATGATTGACGTGCTGCAGAAACCTCAGGAGATGCAGCTGTCTAACCCTTCCCCCTTCATATGTTCAGCTATTCCTCTGCCGCTTTGAATCTGATAGCCTGTAATTTTAAAGCACTGGATCCAGGAACCGCAGTTGTGTAACGCTGCAGCGTTTCTGAGCGTTCTCAGAACCACTGAGCTCCAAACCAACGGTGACGATCGGGAAACGCGGCGAAACGGGGGCATTCCTCGATTGTGAAGTCAGAGCCATCTGAAACTTTAGCTCATGTTTATTTAGGTCCCTGCAAATATGCAATAAGTGCCCCAGATGTTTTGTTAGTAATATATAAATCTGAAATTCCTCCCGCCTTTTACATTAAGTCCTTCTGCAGCAGGATTCCAGTTTTTTTTTTTGCTGTAATTTGACTTTGTGGTCTGTTTGTTGTCCTTTATTGAGACGGCAGGTTTCAGTGGAAAAGTCTAATGGTGCCTGGCCTTGGATTTTGAGGAGATCTTAAGTGCACTAGGCTTGCGCTCAGACCGCTGGTTTGTCAGGATTTTTCAGGGGTGATGAAGGCTAATGGATGTTTTTGCTTCTCCACTCTTCTGCATGGACAGAATTAGACTTAAGGGATAACGCTTCAGTTGGGAATAAAGATGACAACTAAAAAGCTGCAGTATTGATTAATTGTCTAAATATGGCCAATTTTAGAATAAGGGAACATTCACAATTTTAGAGATATAATCACTATTTTTGCTTGGCTGCAATGCAAAGAAAATTGTAGCCTGGCCATATAAAGCTGTGACTTTATAGGACTAGTTCAACCTGAAATGAAAAGTTTTGCCATCCTTTACTCATCATCATGTTGTGCCAAACCTCTATAACTTACTTTCTTATGTGTAAACATTGACTTTCATTGTATGGCCAAGAAAAATGAAGACATTTTTCAAAATTCAGAAGAAAGAAAAGTCATGCAGGTTTAGAACAACATGAGGGTGAGTTAAATGGTGACATAATTCTCATTTTTAGGTGAACTTTCCATTTAAGACTAAGGAGAAGAGCCTGCTAACTGGTAGCATCATCAATGAGCAATTCTGGTTATGCATTTGGCTTATTATTTTATACAAAGTCATTTACATTGCATTAAAGTTGTGCATGTTATTAGTTCATGCGTTCCCTGGGAATCAAACCCATGACCTTGGCATCTCTTTGAGCTACAGGAATGTTCATTCATTGGTCTGAATGAACATACAAGTGGTAAGTGACAATCAATTAATTAAATATTCATAACCAATGCTGAGTGCTCCTCCACTTTTCATATCATTTTACATCCCTGAATATATGCCATCCTTCAAAAACCATGTGATGTCAAGTTTTCAAAATGACCATAATAGTAACGTGTAGCCAATCTGAGTTTTTATTTTTTTGCAGTGAGCTGATTCTCATCTGCAAAAACATGGACAGGAAATGTCTCGGCGAGCCCATTTTCCCTGTCCTCGGCCGACCACTAAACAAACAAAACTAATCAAGAGATGTCCAGCACATTCCATTAGAAATCACTCCGTGAGAGGGAAATGAAGAATTAGGGGACATATTTAGGGTCGGCCATGATGCAGAAGCGAAAGAACGCATGAAAATTGACGTTGACTCTAGCATGAGGTCATGTTGATGTAGGTGCTTAGCAGAGGCCCGTGTTGTGAGCGCGAATTCGCGCCAGCGCTCCCATAAAGGTGTTGAGGGAGAGCCAGCGAGCTTTGATTTGACGAATGCCGATTCTGCTGAGGTAAGGAGCGCTTTAGCGAGCTGCTAGTCAAACTCTCCTGACCTCCTGACCTAAGAAAGCAAGCACGCTTCTCTTTGCCGGCTTGCTTTGTGCTCTTTCAGCCTTACATGGTCAGATCGTACATGCATCCTTATCACGAGCCAAGCTGGGTCAAAGAAAAAGCCAATCTTGAGAGGTGATGTTACTGCTTGCATGATGAATTTGAGCGGTATTGAGTAACAGATGACCTACATGGGCTGCCAAAGACAAAAGCTGACTGATGATGTTGAAATCATTTTTTTTTTTTTTAACCCAGAGCAAAATCCCCTCAATACCTCAGTGAAATGATTCGACGCTAGTCTTATTTCTCTGTTAATTCTTTAATAGACCTCAGTCTTTATGTGTGCGTCTGGTAATGGTAGCAGCGGTAATTGTTTAAGAGTGCCTTTATGGAGTGAACTCTTTCCTTCTAATCAGAAGCATATTTACGTACTAGCACACTCGCCTCAGAGGGATCCTCAGGAATGCAAGGCAGCGTCGTGCGCGCATACTCGCCTCCTTTTTCTTTCCACTTCACATGTCATTGCGTTCTTCTGAGAGAGCCAATTAAAGCTGATTAAAGCCTAAGATCAAAGCCGCCGGCGTGGCTGTCACTCAGGATTCCTTTTTCGATTGTATATTTACCTGCGAGCGTTAAATGAAATGCATCCTGACTGCTTTACATAAGCGGAACTATACGTCACTTTGCGGTATTGCAGCTCGGTTTGTGTTTGTAAGTTGAGAAGCACTGTGGAATGAGTTAATTTCTTCATCTGCAGACAGCTGGCAGTGAGTCAGACGCAGAAACGCGCTCTCATAGTGAGAGTTTTTAATCAGCAACGCTC
Organism: Onychostoma macrolepis; assembly: GCF_012432095.1. Taxonomy (NCBI): domain Eukaryota; kingdom Metazoa; phylum Chordata; class Actinopteri; order Cypriniformes; family Cyprinidae; genus Onychostoma; species Onychostoma macrolepis. The sequence continues at coordinate 30,979,806 of NC_081158.1, forward strand.
TGTGCAGAGACAAACTGGCATTCAAGAGACTCTTACCTCATAAGAAATGTGTTATTAATGATTCCCCATTACAATCGCTCCTCATACTATTAATAAACATCTCAGGTCTGGCTTTTTTAAAGCGGATTTTATTACCCTTCAGTTGGAGTTCACACTAGCGGAGACGCTTGCCTGCTGTACTTTGCAGGGCTAGTGATTCTAAGTGAGCAGAAAAGGCAGGGAATTTATTTGATACATGTCCCAATAGTCAGTAAATGTATTCAGAATGGACCTAATGTGATTCAGAGGCGGTAATCATAAAAAATATACGTTGTATTTATAGTAAGTCATTTGCATTGGTTGTGTAGTAGCTCTGTTCCAAGATATTAAGGCATCAAAGGCTGTTCCAAAAGGTTTGTAATGTTGTTATACCACATTTTGACCAAATTCAAAGGCAGCATTGCACATAGGCCTATCCTTTATAAGGAAGGCAATCCAAATCTGCATTGTGACTAGATTTGTGAACAAAAACATTTTCATTTAATAACATAAATTACTGAATCTTTACCCAAGTGTTTGTGGGCTATGGACTTTTATGCAGATTTTTTTAGTAGAGTATCTTTTTCGCTTTGCAGCATGCTACCATCAAACTCTATTGGAATCTGCCGTGTCCCAATTCAACATACTATCTGTCCTGAATAGTATTTGAAATTAGAATTAGTGTCCCAAATCGTATTATGTTGAAATGAGTATCCCAAAGGTACCTGGACTATTTCTGGTGGATATTTGGAAGTTTGCCCACAACCCATTGCGCTTTACTGGAGGATTCAGTTCAGAACTACAAACATGACATACAGCGCCGTAGTGCTATGGACATCCCAATTTCGAATCCTGGCTCGACAAACATTCCCCCATCATAAGGTCAAAAACGCAAAAAAATAAATAAATAAAAGGTAAGATATAAACATGCAATTCTGAGTAATAACGTAGTAATGAGATAGAAACTTTGAGATTAAAAAGTTGCAGTTACCTTTTTTATTTTTTATTCAGTGGTGGAAACAGGCTTCCATAGAGAACTTTTTATAAACATTCACAGATACGTTTGACCATACGATCAACTTTTCATTATGCAAACGCATTAGACAAGTCCTCTGCATGAAAGACCAGTGACTGGCAGATCATCATGCTACTTCTTTTCTCTCCAGTACGGTAGGAAGAATTGTTAAGTAGAGCAAATTAAATGAACTGAAATGTGAAGTATGTATATCAGGGGGTTACTTTAGCGAAATGATTGACAGGCCAGTTTATGGCGACAAAATATACAAAATATATTTCTTAAAATAATCATTTTTCATAGTGTGAACCTTTTTCCACTATAAAGAACCTTTTGTGCAATGAATAAGGTTCCATGGATGTTAAAGGTTCTACATGAAACTGTCGATGCCAATAAAGGCCCTTTATTTGAAAATAGTGGTTCTTTTAAGAACTGTTCAATAAAAGGTATTTCATTTAATATCAAAAATTGTTGACACAAAAATAGATGTGTGCTGTTAGCTTGGCACCATGCTAATATAAAACGCAATTAGTCGCTTATGAGGTTCAGTTTCAGTTACCATGCTGCCTTAAAAGCAAGTACCTATATAGACAGTCTACAGCAAGGCATGTTTTGGAACAGGGTCAACAACCAAATTGCGGGAAATTAGCATTTGGTGACGCTGAGGCCAAAACAATAGCAGCAGCAAACAGGCCCTTTGTTTATTTCTTCCTGGCCTGATGCAAACAAAATGGGGCATGCAAATTGATAGGGAGTCGGCCGTAATTACAGACTCGTTATTGTTAATCACTGACGCACACAGCATTCAAACATGTCTTTAAAAATGGGTAAAAGCAGTTGTGCGTGTCTCTTTGAGTGATGAAATACTTGAGAGGTTTTGATGAATGTGATGGAGGTCTTGTGTGTGTATGTCTATGGAAGGCCTGCAGACCTCATTAAGGTTTGCTTTAATGAACACGGCCTCAGTAACAAGAACAATGGGCACTTGTTGCAATCTGTCTGCTGTGTGTGTGTGTGTGCGGCTGCAGCGCCACTCAAGTCTGTGACAGGCGTCTGCGAGACCACCGCGGATAATAACGGCCCTCCATTAGTTCAGGTTAGACTTAATGATCGAGAATTGAGTCGGGCGCTTCTGAAATGCAATAGCGAGTCACTCAGGATCTGTGTCAACACAACCAATGTCAGCACCCTGAATGGGTGCTTGTGTGTGGCACAGGTGTGTAAAAGCAAGGGCCAACGTCGTTTTGGAGTGGCTCCAGTGGCGCTTGGGTTTGTGGATTAATCTCATTTCCAGTTCGGCCATTAGCTACCCTCAACCCGGGAACCTGAAACCGCCCCATAGCTCCAATATTCAATTATTTACAATTTCATGCTTGCCTGAGATTTGTGTTTTTCTTGTAAATGTAAAGATTATGCAGCAGGAGTCCTTTATGTTGAACTCTGAGGTAATGATTTATGCACTTTTTTTCCTTAAAAGGCTTTGCGAAGTGGAAGGGTACATCGAGTTGAGCTGCATGACGGAGCGCTTGCACTCAAACATTTCTAGGTTTAACTGCGGTAATATTTCACTCGACTAAAATAGAGGAATTTATCATAACGCTCGCAAAATCGTCCAAAGCTGGGTAAATCTAAGTGACTGTGTGCTTGCTCAAGAAAGAGAGATTTTTCTTGGACCTTGCAGTTGCAGCCGCAGTGAAAGAAAGATTTTTTTTGAGGTTTTCCTGAATGAGCTGCACAGCCCTGTGGCACTAACCATAGCCACGGTGAATTTGCCAGACAATGTCTTATACACGGCGACGTGGCCGGTGTGAGTGACGCTCGGTGTGCGTGTGTGATATATCTGCATCTTTACAGGTTGAGCTGCCGTCCGTGGGGGCCACACAGCGCTCGGCCCCTGACAACGCTGGCCTGGAGCCATGCTAATAATAACAGCCAGCAGAAATATGCACAAAAGAGAGGAGATCTGGTAGCGTAGCTGGAAGAGAGAGGAGAGGGGCACGGGAAAGGGTTCTGCACTGAGGAATGTGTCATCTAAAGAGTCTCAAAGTATTTTGCGGATTCTGCCGTGAACATGCATATCTTTGAACTTATGATATATATTGTGTATCATTATATATCATCATCCTTTAATTATGTGTGCGTGTTTGTGTGTGTGTGTGTGTGTGTGTGCACCCATACATATGTACATACATGCATATCTTTGAACTTATGATATATATTGTGTATCATTATATATCATCATCCTTTAATTATGTGTGTGTGTGTGTGTGTGTGTGTGTGTGTGTATGCACCCATACATATGTACATACATGCATATCTTAAACTTACATTACTGAAATTTGCTTATTATTAATAAATATTTTAAAGTAGTATTGTATATTTAAAATGTATATATAATATACATATAATATTTATTTATATTTTTAATAACAGATAGATAGATAGATAGATAGATAGATAGATAGAGGTATATATAGATTATATTATTATAAACATTATCAATAAATATTGTTATTGATGTAAAAATGTATGTAATATTTATATTTATTTATAATTATTATTAATATATATAATAAATACTTGTGTGTGTGTGTGTATATATTATATTTATTCTTAATTACATTCTTTTATTCATGTATAATAACTTCTGTCATTATAAATGAATATTATTAAATAATTATTATTAAGTAAGTATTGTTATTACTATTATTATTGCCATATATAAAAGCTTAAAAATACTTAAATTAGACTGTTATTATTATTTTTACTTCATATATATATATATATATATATATATATATATATATATATATAATATATGTCATTATAAATAAATATGAATAAATTGTATTATTATTATTACTATTATTATTATTTTAGAAAAATAAAATATAAAGTATATATATATATATATATACTTTATATTTATTTTTTCTAAAATAAAATATATATGTATGTATGTGTTATACTCTGATGGCAGTGATTCAAGCATGTTATCTCTGTCAGAGAACGTTTAGTAATTACTCCCTCCCCAAATCTTGACGTACATTGACATACACTCTGGGTGACCATTTGTTAAAACATCAGAGCTTGTGTTCTGCGTGTTTGCTCACAAAATACAGTTCCTTCTCTTCAACTCCCGAATGATGCATCCTCGAGTAATGCCTGTCAGTGAGGTCATCCAGCGCGAGTTATTATAATCTTATTTCTGCTATCTCTCCTGAGGAATGCAACGCCCCCTTCATTTTTCAGAAATTTCTCGTCAATTAATACTCTTAAAATCTCGTGCACTGAAGAAAAGCACATTCCATTGTATGAATTCTGGCCTATAAAACAGTCACATTGAGGAAGATTGAAGATTAATACTGATGGAAGGGAAAACTGGATGGAAAAATGTCACTATCTGTGCCGATAACTCCTCGGTGAGTGAATGTTTTCGCACAGTTCAGTGACTTACGAGGCATAAACAAATAACATGACAGAAGCTGGTTTCTGAGGATGTAGGACAAGGGGGACGTGTTGCACACACACATTGAGTGTACGCTTCATGCTTTTGGCTTGTATTGCTACCATGTAGGGCACAACGGGAAGATATTTCTTGCATATTGATGTTGAGCAGAGCCTTAAATCACTCTGGTGGTTTTACCCATATTTTTTATTTCAGTCTTGTTGCCGTTCTTGTGCGCAGGGTTCCATAGACATACTTTACAAGACACATCAGGAACTTCTTAGCTTTATGAGAAATACATTTTTATGTTCCATTAAATGTTCCAGCTGTAATGTATACAGGAGGGTGCTGGGTTATGTTAATTGCAAGAGAAAAAGTGAGCAGCTAAATGCAGCCTCGTCCTCCTAAATGAGGCCCTCATGTTAGGTCAAATGTAGTACGTAATTGATATTTAGCAAAGCCTGATGTTTTCAGCACCTCAGATGGGTGTAGATGGCCTATATGCAGAAACAAGCTTTAAAGGATAATTACACCCAAAAATGTAATTATGTGCTGCTCTATGGAAATGAAAGCTAATTGGATCTGTCAAAAAAGCACATTTAAAACCACAAAAGTAGTGTAAAGGACTTTTGAAGCCATGCAATAGATTAATGTGACGATTAGACCAGAACAGGTTCCCCTCCTCTGTAGCTCTCAAATTAAAATGAATGCATTGGGGTTAAAGATGAAATGAGGTTTTCAAGCATCAAAACAATAAAAGTTTAATACAGCTTTACACCGTGTCCTAACTACACGCGACGCGACAAGATTCCAGCAACAAGAAATTTGGGTGTCCACACCAGACGCGACGCAACACCGCAATGCAACAGAATCAATCAGAAATCACAGCCAATCAGAAGCGTGTGTGGGCGGGCTCTCTCTGAAAGCGCTCTGCACTTGCAACGAAATGGATAAGTTTATAATCTAATTCATAAATATTAATCCTTTTTAACATTATTAAATGTACATATTGAGTGACTGATACCATCTTTATGGAATACACTCGTTGGTTTTAATGTACATCTTTGCTTTAATTTATTTTCAAGATCTGAGGTAAACTGTCTGTCGTTGCTTTAAGTATGGCTGTAAATGCCACGCAATATGATAGTCAAACTCATATTAGACACTTTTAACATTGAATAAAGCACATAATCTGTACCTGAGATTATTACTGTCATTATGTTGTTGTTCCAGCCGCGACGTCGCGGAAATAGAAATTTCGCATGTCGCCATCACAGCTAGTTAGGACAAAAACTCTGGAAAAGGTTGGCCTACCTCTTATCGCGTGTCGCGGCGTCGCGTCGCATGTAGTTAGGACACTGTGTTAGCCTACGTTTTTATTTGATACATGCCTACTGTTGAAATGTATTTGATTTATTATTATAGAATTATAAAATGTTATAAATAAAATAATATAATATTATAAAATTGTATATTTTATATATTTGTATATTTGTATATATACACACACACACACACATTTATAATATACAATTATGTATATATCGGCTATATACAGGGCCTAAAATTAAAACTCACCAAGGGCCAAATGCGAGTGAAAATCGACGTTGGCGAGTAAATGTAACAGTGTTAGTCGACAGTTGGCGGGTAAAACTTTTCCGAAATATAACAATGCAATGTAGTGAGAACAACAGACAGTTTTAAAAGGGATTCGCTGTTTCTGACGTAAGCAAATAAAAGAATCTTTTCCGAAGACAAGATCATCGTGATTAGCTGTTCTATAAGCAGCAAGAGCGAATCAAATACGTTAATAGGATACAAACGGGCTGATAAGGTCAGAGCAGTGAGATGGCCAGCTTGTCCCTATACACGGTTCTAATAACTTTTACCTGAGAAGATATTGCTGCTTCATTTCGGAAGATTAACTTTTCCCTTCTTTATTCTTCATAAATCAAGAATGTGGCGACACATACCTGGGGTTTCGCCGCCTAAACGGTGCAGTGAAGTAGGTTTGGCTGTAGCTCAAACACCGAGCCGCTTAGACAGCGCACCAGTAGCACTTCAGCGGACGAAAACACACACAATTATGTCAAAATACGCGTTTTTTCGAGTTACCTGGTAAACGTGGTCTTAAATGATTTATGAAGTCTTAAATGACCGTAAAGAAGAAAATAGGAGAAACAGGATATGTGTCAGATCCACGTCATGTGCATCAGGTTTTAAAGAGATAGCGTTGCTTTTAAAGTAAAACCTGCTGAAGTCTGTCATTGATGTAAATCAAAGAACAAAAGAAAAAAAAATATATTCACTCGACTGCTCTAGAGATTAATGTGTATAGTTTATGCATATACAATTCATAGTTTATGTGAAGATTGTTTTAGAATCACTTAATATTTCAGAGCCTATTAAATGTTAACAATAATGGCTTTCAATTATACTGTAATGTTGAATGGCTATAATTAATAGGTTGAATTGAGGGAAAATGCATTTAACAGAAACACCAGTAGCAGTATTGCTATCAATAGGCTACTTAGTAAAAAGAAGCCATTAAAAGCATATTTAAAATATACTATCTTTGTTGTTTCTACATTTATTTGGAGGTTCATTGTGAAATTATGACAATATTAATATGCGATTAATCATGATTTGTTTTAAAAACTGTAATTAATTTTTATTTATTTTTTTTGATTGACAGAAAGCACTAATTTTAAACTTTTATAGATTTTAGATATCAATTTAATTTCTAATTTTATAGGTCCCCCCAGAAAGAGATCAGGATGGCCCCCACCCCCTTGGCCTCATTTAAATTTTCAATTCGATAATCCAGCCCTCAAATGAAGCTAATTGAATAGCCCTGCTCTAATCCATTAACATGGGTGCGCAAAAAATACGCACCATATGCACTGCAAACTGAGTATGTGTGAAACAGGCGTAACACGATGGCCTGCTCCGTTTTCCAAAAGCATGCAAAGGACAAGAATCTCAAAAAAAGAAAAGATAAATCAATAAATCTCTTGTTTTTTCTTGTAAGTAAAGGACAAATTAAAAACATTGTAAATATGTTTAGTCATTGTAGTAGTAATGACTGCCTGTTTTTGCAAAAAGAGTTTCATGGCCTGTAAAAAATCTTTTGGCCGGTAAATTTTATCACGTCATTGGCTATTGGCCTGTGTGGCAAAAAGTTAGTTTTAGGCCCTGTATGTGTGCGTGTGTGTGTGTGTGTGTGTGTATATATATATACAATGGGTACGGAAAGTATTCAGACCCCCTTAAATTTTTCACTCTTTGTTATATTGCAGCCATTTGCTAAAATCATTTAAGTTCATTTTTTTTCCTCATTAATGTACACACAGCACCCCATATTGACAGAAAAACACAGAATTGTTGACATTTTTGCAGATTTATTAAAAAAGAAAAACTGAAATATCACATGGTCCTAAGTATTCAGAACCTTTGCTCAGTATTTAGTAGAAGCACCCTTTTGATCTAATACAGCCATGAGTCTTTTTGGGAAAGAAGCTCACTACTTCTGAAAATGCAAAATGTACATTAGATTTGTTTGCCTCTCTGTGCCCACATAGCCTACTGTATGTTGATGCAGCTAAATTCTCAATAAAACTGTTTCCATTGGTATATTTTACTGTTTCTGTTGTCAGACAACGGAATGAATATGAAATAGTGAATGAAACGCGAACCATTAAGACTAGGCTAACCAGCTCTCCTTTCCAAAATGTTAATCTGCACAAAAATCCTGATAACCGAGCCGTCGTCTGATGAAATCAAATACACATAAGATAATGACAATAGCTGTGCTGTGCTATTTCGGCTATACTTGCATGTAAAATTAGAGAAGCAACATAATATCTGTGTTTAACTGAAAGCGCTGCTCCTCTCCGCCGCTTGCTGAACAGAGCAGACGCACAGAGAGAGAGAGAAAGGGGTGTGTGCGCGCACTGGACAGCAGTACCAGCGAGAAACTAAATAAGGTTTGGGCATATATACATTGATTTACAGGAGACAACCACTAAAATGTAATTTAGTTTAGCAATAGTTCATAGGCTATACCAAAAAATCTTGTCATATTTAGAAAAAGAATCATTAATGACATTAAAGCCCCAAAAACCAGCTTATTATTTGTAATTTGAAATCTTTACCAATCTTTGCCACTATCCTTCAAACCACTAGGTTTTACCCATTTGTCAGCAAGTGTTTAATCATATCATAAATATAATAAAATGTATTATGGTCACTTTTTTATTTTTTTATATATATTTTAAAAAGTTGACATTGTATTTTCACATAAGTTATTTGAATTATTAAAATAGACACTTTACTTGCATTTAATATCTTCATGTATATAAAATGACTTTAAAAGAACACCAAAATGGGGCTTTGCTGTTTATTCAACTTTAATAGTTATAGCTTCTGTGGAGGGCAAGATTATTAATAAATAAATTAAATTTGGGCTTGTTCATGCAACAAAGTTATCATATGACTTCAGAAGACTTGCAATGCACAGGTTGTAGCCTATTATCTGCTTTTATTTTTTATTTTTTTTTTTTTTTGCAGTCTTAGCTTGACAGATCCAGTCCCCATTTCACTTACACGCCTTTTGTGTTCCAGGGAAGAAAGTCAAAAGGGTTTTGAATGATATGAGGATGAGATCATTTTCCTTGCAACAATTTATCAGTTGTCAACATATGATGTAGCGAATGTACACGATCGCTTTTATAGAACGGTATCTCGCATGACATCACACTGAGCTCATCAGATCCAAACCCGGACGAATGAACACTTAAACACTTAAGCGCTGGCAGGCGTCTTCTCGCATGCTTTGGTGATCTGAACAGGTCGTGAAAAACGTTACGTGTCATGATAAGGATGCTAAATGCGTTTGGCTTCATTTCTTCTGCATCACACGCAGCGTAGACCGTGAAGCACTCATCAAAAGCTCGCTGAGATACGTTCTGCTTCGAGGCATTTTCTGTCACGGCCATCTCCGTGGCTGGATATTTGGACAAGAATCTTTTTTTCCACTCTGGTCTCTCGCAGTTATGTAAGAAGAGACGTAGCTCGAAGCTAAAACCGCTCAGTCTTGGACAAAAATGCTGGGAGGGAAAAGCTTTTTTCAGTTTTTTCCCTCAGCAAGCTGAGGATAGTGTAGAAGAGGGATTGAATGTGGTTTGGGACAGCTAGTATGCTAGGTATGTTTTGTTGTGTGATGCTACTCAGACGTCACGTAGCGCTATCATTCGGAGTGCAGATAGAAGTCCCTTCACTCTCTCTCTGTGGTCAGCGAGTTTGAGTACGAGGCTCTATCTGTCTACACAGCATGTGAAACCCTTGGGTTTTTCTTTTTTTGTGCGTGTTGCTTACGGGAAAGAGAGCTTTTTTCCTACCATATTTGGTCATGTGGAGCCCAGCCAATAGGCAGCAGACGTTTGATGCCGTACAAGCATCTCAATTTGGCCTTTTCCCTCTTGCTCTTTTTTTACTTTTTTTGAGGAGCTTGCATGCCGATACTGGCTGATAGTGGTGCGATCTTTGGACGTGCATGAGAGGACCATTTAAAATCAGCATTTTAAAATGCATAACATGAAAGCGTCTCTGCACCTGAAATGCATTTCCAGAAGCACAGCTGCTGTTGTGCGGAAATAAATGGCCCTGGGTTTAATGAGTTAATGCCTATGAAAATTGCCCATTCAAAAGCGGAAACAAAAACATTTTTCCAACATCCTGAACCCATGTGCTCGCGTTTCTCGTGTTAAGATCTTTGTGCTGGAAAGAGAAAGTGAACATAAAGGTGAATGATTTGGCAAATTAAATTATTTTACATATGTAAATATACATGCATATTTTTATATATAATAATAAATTATTTGTATATATTAAATATGTAAATATACATATATAATAATAAATTATTTCAATAATAAATAAAACACTGTATTTATAATAAGTAGAAGTAAGAAATTATTATTTTAAACTATAACAATTTTAGAAGAATTTTAAAAGTTATTTTTCATTTTTTATTTACTTAGTTATATTATAAATAATAATAATAATACTGTATAAATAATATATATATATATATATTAATTATTATTAGGTGAATTTTAAAAGATTCATTTTAATTGTTTTGTTATTTATAGAAGTAACAAATGTATATAATATATTATTATTATTATGAATCATTATTAGGGTCATTTTAAAAGAGGAAATGCCATATATATTTGTAAATATGTTGCTTACCCTGCTGGTATACACTACCAGTCAAAAGTTTTTGAACAGTAAGATTTTTAATGTTTTTTAAAGAAGTCTCTTCTGCTCATCAAGCCTGCATTTATTTGATCCAAAGTACAGAAAATTTTTTACAATTTTGAAATATTTTTACCATTTAAAATAACCGCTTTCTATTTGAGTATATTTTAAAATGTAATTTATTCCTGTGATTTCATAGCTGAATATTTAGGTAGTGTTTTTCAGATCACACATCAAAGAGTATGTTGTTTACTTATTACAGCTATTGACATTTACTCTGTATCCCAGAGCCTGTAATTGCGTGGCATTGTGGGTAATTGAGCGGTTTAAGATGTATTTGGTGTTTGCGCAGGTAACTATAGGCCAACAGGCCGAGAGTGATTCACAGGACATGCAGACGTGTCGGGGAATGCGATCCATTGTCTGGGAATGCAGGAATCTCCTTTTCCAACCTCAAGTGGAAATTCAATGACTGAGGCCTATTTTTGCCCATGCTTGAATTTTTGATCCCCTCCTTCCCATTTATAAACCTAAGATATAATGTACAGTCAGCGAGTCATTATCGCAAAATAAATCCTGACGTGGTGATCGGGTTCCAGACACAAAACCAAGGTGCCTTGCATCACCCTGAAAGGGTTTATTTTGCAATAATGACTCGCTGACTGTACGTTTATCCTGCATATCGCATGTACAATATTTTACCAGACGCTTTGTCCAAAGCAATGTACTTTTCATTTAAGGTAAATAGAATTTTTTTTTGTTGATCAAGCTCATGCCTTTTCTTGGCATTCGAACCCATGACATTGCCGATGTTTGATTGTAGAGAACACACATGCTTGCAGCATTAAGCAAAGGCAAAACTTTAGCATTATCGATGCCAGTGTAGAAATATTCTGAGAGATTCATCATGAGCAACAAATTCAGTGTCCAAGCCTAGGTTAGGTAGGTAGCGTACCAACCAACTTTTCTTCTCTCTCCTCTTTTCCCAGTGATAGCCATGAAAAGCAGTTGCTACTCTTCCTGCCAAAATCTCTACTGGATTTATAGCGGCACATCCTGCTCTTTTTCTCTCTCTGTCTCTGTCTCTCTTACTTACTCTCTCATTCCTTCTGTTTCTTCTTTAAGGCCCTAGAGTCATAAATGTGCTGATGCATCGGAGAGTCCAAACCGAGCTTTTGGTTACGTGGAACTGACCTTCAATAAGCCAAACATCGCCAAAGAAATCAAACCAGCATTTGTGCATAAGACAGCTCATTTTTCATTAAGATTACTGTTGTTATTGTTGATATTTCAGGACTAGAGCCCTTGTTTACAACTAGGGGTACATTTCAGAAAGATTTTGAAAATTATATGTGCTTGTAGTTGATATTTCACTTAAAATTATAATTTCAGTGCAGCATTTTGAATTTGGTTTTGCTCAACCCAAATTGTTTAAAAATTGGCAAATACAAAAATTTGTTGTGTACTGAAATTTGCCACTAGTTAAGACTTACATTTGTAAGCATGTATTTAAGGGACATTTTGTATTGTGACTAACTTGTAATCTAAGTTTTGTGGTTAATTGTTGTTTGAAAATGCTGTTGAATGTATATATATATATATATATAAATTATATGTACTTATAAGAGCCCTTCAACCTGACTTATTTTGTCTAGCTTTAATTATGGAGGCCGTACCTCTTAAATCCCACATAATTTGCTCTCTATGTCCAATCTGGATTTGATTTATAAATAAATTTACCATTATTTCAAAAAGGTTTCTCTATGAACTGTCAACAGTTAAAGGCAAACAAACTTATGTATCAAATATTAATGATAATGCTTAATGATATTCAGTATAATAGTCAAAAAAAGCTTTTTTTGGTTTGCTGTTGATGACGTGAAAACAAAAAGTCTAGAAAATGCACCAGGCCTTCTTTTTTTCCCTCTAAATTCTCTGAAGCACAGCATGTCGTCTGACCTTCAGCACATAAACACAACTGTGTTAATGGGGATTGTTGGCCCGTCACATAATGTTGTAATATTTTACATGAACCAGACCTGGTGCTGGACTCCTGCCATTGCTGTCCTGACACTGTCCTGAGATCTGCGGTCATGTGCCGCCCGATCAATCAGCTGGCTTTATGGGACAACTCCGGCTGGCCTCCAGTCACTTTTATTGGTGCTCTCAATTTCCTGCGCATCTCGCTGAGCGCACGCTCCCATAATTCAGCAGTGGGTCTGTAGGTTTGTCGTCACTGATGCAGACAGACAGACAGAGGTGCACTGACTTTACAGCAGTGTGGATTTCATTCTCCTGGCTCGGGTTCGAGACCTGCTTTCCCAGCTCACCCGCCTTGATCTCTTTATTTCTCCTGGTTTGTTGAGTGAACACGGAGGATAAAAAGTGAATTAGATTCTCTGTCCTCATGTCTCTCTTGATTTGTTCCTCTCTGTTCAGTGACTGGGATGTTTGAATTTCTAAAGATGTGTATTTATTTGATTTTTAAGGGCATGAAGGAATATCGGGGGTTAAATTCAACTTAAAGTCCCCAATGCAGTAAATTTACCACAGGCAGCAGGGTTTCTGTGAGTCTTAAAAAGTCTTTATTCGCCCTTCCTCACATGAAGGCATTAAAAAGGTCTTAAATCAAGTCTCAAATTCATAAAGCCTTGGAATTAAATGTTGCATCTTCCTTAGTATTTTTGTCTTGTTTTTCAAAGCAGTTATCTAAACATCCTTAAATCAAGGTGTGTTTACTGGAGATGCAAAATTAAGATATCAGGTCTTGTTTTCTGAGAAACTGAACAAAATGACATGAGTTTATGCTTAAAACAAGAACAAATATTGTCAATGGGAAATGAAAATGTTTTTCCTTTAAATTAATTAGATTTTTGAGCCCTCACTTCATTTTGATTGGCTTCAAATCTTTTGTCATTTTGTTTCTCAAGTAAATGTATTTTGAATACTTAGACATTTGCATTGGAAAACAACACAAAAATACTGATGATGAAGAACTTTATTTTTTGCAGTGTGATCAGAAAGTACAGTTAAAGTAATTTCCATATTATAGCTAAGTATTTTTGTTGCACGAATTAAAAAGTAATGGAAATCTGTTAGAAGCTGTATTTTTAAACTGGCTAATGCAACTCTTTCTGCTCTCTTGGCATTCACCATATTGACATATTGTGTTCCCTTTGATGTATTCCTTCAATTTTCATTATTTGGTCTTAAAGGGGTCATCGGATGCAAAATTCACTTTACAAGTTGTTTGAACATAAATGTGTGTTGGAAGTGTGTACACATCCATCCTATAATGATAAAAATCCACCCAGTGCTATTTTTTTAAATCCCCTTTCTCAAATCAGGCTGTTCTGAGATTCCTGTCAGAATGACATAGTTCTGCACAGGCCCCTCCCACGATAGTTGATTGACAAGCCTGTCTTACCTTAGACCCACCCTGAGTGAGCTGAGAGCTGTCCACCATTGTGTCGACTCCGGTGCAGGGGAAGACAAGAACGATTGAGGTGTTTTGTTGTTGGATGTAATAATGAATATAGCAGTCATCATTTACTACCGACATCTGAACCGCTGAAGACGCAGAGAATTAACGTTACTTTCGCTTTGAAGGGAATGCGCCAACCCCCGATCTGCCTAAATATGTCTATGTTTGCGCGAATCATTCGTGATCCAGCTTCATCTACAGAAGAAGCGAGTATAATGTTTTTTTATGAATCTTTGCAAATCACCTTTCCTAATAATGTGCTAGTTAGCCAGTTTTGCGGCTGAAGTTTACAGTCTACTCGTCACCCCACAGAAGAGAGGGGCGGGGTCAGCAGAGCTCATTAGCATTTAAAGCAACATAAACTAGAATGGCTTGCTAAAAACAGAGCTGATTTTGACACTACCATTGACCAAAGTATCTTATAGACTTTTCATTAACACCCTAAAGAATCATATCAACTTGCAGAAAAAGGGCATCCAATGACCCCTTTAAAAAGATCTTAAATTAGCTATCATCTGACTATCACAATCATCTTGACATGTCTAGACTTTACAGATCTAATGATACATCAAATGGTATATACACTTCAAATAAGCATCAGTTAACACTAATGTAATCCACAGTATTCATTTAAAAACCATCTGTGTTTTTCAAATCAAATGTGTTTATGTACTCTATGTGCTAAAATCAACAAAAACATTTTCAGGAACACAATCGGATCAATAAATTACTCTAGTGTGTAGTGTTTTTTTTAAGTATAGAACTAAAGGTTTGGGTTTTCATTGATATTGTAGAGCAGCTGTCAGTGAATCCAGATGGAAAGGCTGGCTGTGCATATCTGGCATACCTGCAGCATCTTTAATGAGGTGGCAGGCGAGTGAGGCTCTGAAAGGCCGCTGACGCTGCAGATTTCTGGGATACCTTTCTGCACCTGGCTGCAGTAGCACGACCTCAAAAACTTTTCCCACTTTTTTATCAAGCCTGAGAACATTTCCAGTGATTTCTTCTGCCTTAACATTGACTTTTGCTAGAAATGTTGATGCAATGCGAATGTTGAGTCATAATTCATGTTACGGCATGCTAAGTTTTTCTTTTCTTTTTCTCACACATTTCACTTGGAAATACATTACATTACAGAATGGGTCATGAAAGCCATGTTGACGTTGAAATGAATTTGGAATTGTCCCATCTGTTTGTTTACTTTGGCTGCACGGTATAAACATCTTCCTATTGTGAATTAATAGTGCAGTCAGTAGAAGTGCACTTCATGACATTTTGATGGTTACACATAGATTTACTTTACTTCTTCCTGTAGGGAAAAGGCCATTTTATCTGGTACTTAATACCACGTTGTTTCATCGTGAAATATACACCACATTACAGTAAAACGCTTTTTAATGCAACATGTCTGCGCAGCTCCTCCATTTGTTAAAATCTTGGCCAGAGAAGACGATCTGAATCGTCCTCCTACGCCAGACTCCCGCTGCGGCCGCGGAGAGTGTGTTAGCATAAACTCTGATAGCGAAGCCAGTCTATGTTAATGGACCTATATTGACAGACATGCAAATAAGGCCGATGGTTTATGTTGGCAACGCTCCGCTCTCTTCTTGAGCAGTAAATTTAGTCTCTCTCAAGTTGTCCAGAGTGGCTGGGGTCCAAAAGACGGTGGGTGGTAGATCCAAACATTTAGTTATTTAATCCTTTTGGCAGCGGGGTTGTGGATCACATCAGCTTTGGCTCTGGTTATAAAGAACGCTCTTTACCTCAACATTTATCTCGGCGAACTACGAGTATCTCGCTAATGGTACATTGTTCAGGTTAAGTGTGTTGACGTTAATGAGTTTGTAATTATTTTTTATTGCAAAGCGGGTACGAGGAATTGCCTGTGGTCAGAGGCAGGTTATGTTTCAGACTGTGAAAACTGCTATGATATGCAGAACATTAGTGATTCATCAGCACACATTATTCAATTTATTTTATTTTAGTATAGTTTAGTTTAGTGTTGTATATTCTATAAATAATAATATTTATAACATTAATGATTCATCAGTACAAATTATTATACTTTTTTTTTTTAAATGTTTGTATTTGTATATTTTATTTTATTTAAATTTTTTGGCTGACATCACCAAGCCCTTTAATTTTATTTTACCTAATTTTATATAAATAATAAATATATAATTTTTTTCATGAGAACTCAAGTGAAAGTATGTGCTTTAACAAAAATAGTTTCACATTTCTGTAAAACATCTGGTATAATCAGCTCATACATTTTCATTTTTAGATTAATATTATTTATTATATACATAATAACATTTCTAACATTAATTATTCATCAGCACACATTACATTTTAAAAAATGTTTGTATTTATATATATTATATATATATATATATACATTAGGGGTGGCACGGTACATGTATTCGTACTGAACCGTCATGATACGGGCATCTCGGTTCGGTGCATGAGGCCTTACAACGAATACAGGCAATTCACCCTCAATGCAGAAGGGGGCGCTCGCAGCAATGCAGCGCTGTTTGATAATCGCCAGCAGAAGAACAGAGAATGCCATGAGTTGCGCACTTGAAAACAAAGCCCCCTAGACAGTGACCATGTGTTGATTCTGAATGACAAAGGAATATACTTTAAAGGCTTGTGCACTCAACTGTTTGCGAAATGGAGCTTTGTGCTGGTGTATCCTACCTCTCTCATTCGGCACAAATCCAAATATTCCATAATATTTCCATATTTGCGATGTAACGTATTCGAATGCTAAACTATTATTTATTATGTAAATTAAATTGTTTCTGTGAACAAATTAAAGGATTAGTTCACTTTCAATTTAAAATTTCCTGATAATTTACTCACCCCCATGTCATCCAAGATGTTTATGTATTTCTTTCTTCAGTCGAAAAGAAATTAAGGTTTTTGATGAAAACATTCCAGGATTTTTCTCCATATAGTGAACTTCAATGGACTCCAAACGGTTAAAGGTCAAAATTACAGTTTCAGTGCAGCTTCAAAGGGCTATAAGCCATACCAGACAATGAATAAGGGTCTTATCTAGTGAATCGGTCATTTAAAAAAAAAAAAAAACAATGTATATGCTTTATAAACACAAATGCTCGACTTGCTCTGTTCTGCGATGCACGTTCATGACTTCACATAATTACTTTGAAAAGGTCACTTTGAAAAATAGTTTCACATTTCTTGTAAAACATCTGGTATGATCAGCTCATTTTATTTTATTTTAACCTCACTCCTTTCCCAATCCAGTCAATAAGGGATAAACACAAGTCCAAAGAATAAATCTGCAATAAATCTTTCTTTTTTTTTCTCATTGAATATCCCATTTTATTCAGAAAACAGAAGTAAAATGGGATACATGCATGCATTTCATGTTGCCATCTTAAATTTCAAGAGCCATTTGAGCAAAAATCCCACGTAAACTACAGTAAGGACAATTTTCCATCTGTCATCATTTTTAGTTTTCTTCATCAGCTGCTCACTTTTCCCTACAGAGTTTAAAGTGAGCCAACTCTGAACCATCCGTGTGGTTTGGCACAGGCATCCGTGTGTACATTCGCGACCTAGAGAACATCACAGACGGAGGCTCTAAGACTGCATTCCCATGGGTCATTGCAGTGATGAGCTTTGATGAAGGGTTAAGCAGCGTACTTACAAGGAACATAGTAATTTACCAGGTAAATGTGTTATTACAGCCATTACAGCGCGTGCTCTCTAGAACGGAGGCGTCTCCCTGCTCACCGGGGGAAGCCAGACCCCCTTTATGAAACATTGGAGAGGGAAAAAGTGCAACGATGTGAATGGGTGGTCCACGAGAGGAAGAGACAAATCCATTTCTACATTCTTTCACAGAAGACAAGGCCTTATTGTCAGTTACTCCTTCAGTGTGCGGCGCTCACACAGACCAAAACACAAACACAACCTGAATTTCAATCATAAATTTAGCATGTGAGGTCAGCGCTGATTCAATTTGAGTTGATCGTACACAGTTGTGACAGTTTTATTGAGCTGAGTCAGTGCTGTTTGCTCAAGGGCTCAGATATGAAGAGCAGCCATGCTCCTGCAAACAGAAGATCCAGCTAAAGATAGACCGCATTCCTACGGTTTGTGAATGCGGGCGCAGTGGTTCTGCCTGATAAGGAAGATCGGCTCGATCTCGCGCTTGCCGTTTCTCGTTCACATTCCTTGCTTCCCCTCTCCCGCTGCTGTTTTTGTTTTGTCCGTTTCTCTCTCTGTCTCTCAGAGTTATGTGAATATGGAGGAGGGGTTTAGAAGGAGAAGTGTTTCCTGTTCTCTTGTGTCTGAGACCCTTTTTCTCTCTCCGCTCTTGCACACTTTGTGTGTGTATATTTGTGTGTCAAGCGGTGTTAGGGAACTATGAAAAAGTGACGTTGCTAACTTTTTCAGTAGCAGGACAGTAGCTAAGCTGTGTGTTGGTTTTCCCAACCATAAGCCACTTTTTCCCACTAGAAAAATGCTAAATTGTTGGTTTTGTCACATAGTTCAACCAAGTGAGCTGAGGCAAATGTCATTGTGTTGTTCAAGTAGCGTTTCAGCTGTTTCATTCATGTAAATTAAGTGAAATTATATAATATATATATATATATATATATATGTATATGTGTGTGTGTGTGTGTGTATAATTTATTTTTTTTATGTGTGTAATATTTTTTTGCATTAAATTTATCTGTTGTAGTTTGATGCTGTCACCCTAATATTCCTGATTGATTGATTGATTTGTTTTATTTTTTTAATTGTTATTTTAGTTTATTTTGTTATTTTATTTTATTTTGTGCAAGATGAATTATAGCATTTTGATGGGAATAAAAAATCCAATTTCATTTGTCTATAAAAGTTTTGTTAATATGATTTAGAATTTTTATATATTTCATATTTTTTTGTTTGTTTTGAGCTTATTTAATTAAAATAAAATATATATTTATTTTTCTCTCTTGCTTTAGCTTGTTGATTTTCTGTTGTAGTGATTTTAAGTCTAATGATTTATATTCATATTCATATTACACAGTAATTAGAAGAATATGTCAGTTCTGCTAGTGTGTTTTGGATATTCAGTACTTCTTTATAATGCCAGGTTGTCCAAACCCAGCCTTAATTAATTGAAGGTCCTTTATTGGCATCGCTGGTTCCATTAAGAACCTTTAACACCCATGAAACCTTTCCATTGCACAAAAAGGTATTTTATAGTGAAATGGGTTTTTTTAGATTTTGAAATGTTCTTCACACTAATAAAAAAAAAAAGAGTTATTTTTAGAACTGTTCACTGAACGGCTCGTTGTGGAATCAAAAATGGTTCTTCTATGGCATCACTGCAAAAAAACTCTTTTTTAAACCTGTATTTCTAAGAGTGTACTTATTTTCTGTAATACTTGCCCCTTTACTTAGCTTTAATGTAGCTAGATACCTTTTGTTAGACACTTGTAGTGTAGCGAACTACATTTTTTAAAACCTATACTTTCAAACAAGTATCAAGCAAGAAGTCTGCATTTTTAAACACACTTTCTGCAAGCGAATTCTAACTAACCAGCAACAGCTCCATGATCACAAAAGAGAGGGAGGGAACGAGCAAAAAAAAAGAGGAATGGAATGGAATGGGCAATAATTGGGAGTCGGGAAGGGAAAGAGAGAGGGACAGTGTCAGAACAGGAGAGAGAGAGAAAGGAAAAGGGGGAGAGAGGGTGGAGGCAGACCCGTCGGCCGTGATTGAGAGTTTGCACCATAATGGGAGGGAGAAAAACGGAGAAAAGTAGGGAGGGTGAAAAAATGGGAAAGGAAGAGGCCGGCTTTGGCCCTTTCTGGTAGCTCCAGCTGCAGCGAGAGAAAGAAAGAGTCTGAAATACTCTTTGTGTTGGAGCACTATCGAGACAAGAGAGCGAATTTCTGCTATGTTTTGAAAGCTAAAACGTTCCAGAGGTTATCATCACTAAAGTGAAGGTAGGCCGGTCTGGAAACGGCCCATCTGAAGTGTCACAGCGCTGAGATTAATGACAACAGCTCTGTATCTCCTGGGTGGGCTCGGTTCCTTCGCCATGTATCCCGCAGTATATTTAGTCAGAGTCTTTCTGCTTGACTGAGTGGACATCCTGTGCTAACATCCTTTCCTCACCCATTCTCTCTCCCTCTCTCTTTTTTTCTTCATTCTTCTCCCTCGCTCCCCCACAATTTCCATTTTAAGTGGTATTATGAAAACAAACTTGTGATCTGTTTGATGTCGGGCTGAGAAAAGATCGACTGTAAATGTCTTGCATATGGGAATGCGTGATTTTTGTGTAAAGGTTAACCAAATACTCGCAGCAGCTGTGGAATCCAGACCATATTCAGTAACGGAGGGGATTCTGTGAGTGTCTGTAAGGTTCATGCGTGAGACTAAAGGACACACATGTTCTGTTGTTTTCCAGGGTCACGATCTCAGGATTGAAGCATGGATGATGATTTCGAGCGGCGCAGGGAGCTCAGGAGACAGAAGCGGGAGGAGATGCGTCTGGAAGCCGAGAGGTAACGTGGGCGTCTTTCTTCAGCCGTTTTGCACCGTAAACCGAGGGCTGTTAATGGGGTGAGATCATCAGATTCATTGTACACCTTGCGAAAACATGACAGCTTGCAAATTGTCCGTTACTGTGTGGCCAAATGAGTCTTTGTGCAATCGCGCAAGATTTTAAAAATGCTTGTTGATGTGTTTTCAACATTCCTACTCTTTTTTTGGACTTGTTATTAATGTTATTAAAGAAGGCAGTTGTGAAAGGAGAATAAAAGTTTATCATCATACACTAACCCTCAATTCGTTCCTATATGATTTTCTTACACAAAATAGCAAGGATGTTGACTTTTTTTTTCATGTACTGCAAGCAAATAGTAAAGGACAATAAAAGTGGCCAGTTTGGCTATATTCACTGTGTTTAGGGTCCACAACTGTGTGAGAATTTGAAGTTGTTTTGCACGGATTGTCTTTGCATCATCTGCAGTTCTTCGGTTTGATGTCAGTGTTGGTATTATGGGATCAGATTGGGTTTGAATATAATGACGTCTGAATGCAATATGAGAATAATGGTGGAAGGGAAGATTTTCAGCGTATAACCAGCGTTGGGGAAAGTTACTTTTAAAAATAATGTATTACAATAATGTGTTACTTATGGAAAGTAATGCATTAAGTTACTTTTGCATTACTTTTTGTTACCTGAGCTGGGCTTGCTTATTTGTTTTTCAATAACAAAAAAACCCAAAAGTTATATTTTTGGCAACTGTAAAGGCCCTTTTACACCAAAAGTGAAATTAATAAGCCTCAGCATGAAGAAAGTGCCTCAACACTATGTATAACAACCAAACTTTAAGTTCTTCCTCACACAAAGTTATCATATTGAGGATTATTTCAATAGCACTTTTATGATGCTTTTTTGTCATTTTTGACAGCATTTGTCCCAATTAATTTTCATTTGTGCAAAACAGAGCATCCTGGACAGCTAAACTTTGCAGTGTGTGAGACACATTTACAGTAATTTAAGATTCATAAATATGATGTATTTCCAGCATTCTTAACTCCTAACTTTTTAACTTTTGTCCAATTAGCTTCCTACCCATCTAAAGAGATAATGAATGTTTCTCATTGTGGGGAGATAAGAAGACAAAATTGCCTGCTGATTTTTGAGCCAGAGGTGAAAACAAAGAAATTACTGTTTTAATGTTTTTGCGGTCTGAAGCTTGCACTTCCAGCTCGTTTTTCTTTTTCTGTGATGATGGAGTCTGCTATTAAAGCAGAAAACTGGTGTTAACGCAACAAATGTTAAACATCAGCGGATTGGCACATTCACGAGCCGCTTGACCATTTAAGGCAAAGCGACACTCCCATAAACACTGGAGGCACTGACCCAAATAGCCATTTTGCATCAGCGCTAGATTATCTCAGAGCACTGTGCATTTCTGCAAACACAGACAACAGCTGTTTCTTGGACATTTATGCCGCTGTCAAAAAGAATTATGGGTAATGGCTAATGAACATGCAATGAGCTTATTATAATTCCAGCAGAGCGTAGGATGGCATGAATCAGCTCTAAATCGATGTCTTTCAGCAACAATTATTTCTATTATCATTGGCTAGGATGTTAGACCAGAGTTACATGGTGTACAGTTAGCTTTGATTGTCAGCTTCCCGTCTGCAGCGGCCTTCCTGTTTCCTCCAAGAATGTTACCATGAATGCTTTTCTTTTTCATGATTTAAGATATATGGGATATTTTTCACCTATTCGTAGGGCGGAAGCTCAAAGCCGATGACGCACAGATTAGGGGCCATTATATTTTACAGCATAGCATAAAATGAATGCTTTTTTTGGCTATATGTTATAAACCTCTGAAAGGCTGGAATTGTGTTTTCTATGCCAAGTATCACATTTGGCAGAAAGCTACCAATGCAGCCCGTTCAGCTGTGCGACACGATGTGATCTTGTGTTTATGTTCTTGTGGAGTCATTTCAATTTGGCCCGCTCTTCTTCGCCTGCTCGAGTTAGTGATAAAAGATCAAATCGCTCTATTAAATTGCTGGAATTATGCAAAGATGCTGTAACAATCAATATTTACTCTTCGCCCGTAATTGAACTAGTCAAAGCCATGTGTTATCATGTTGGCCCCGTTCATTTTGGCCGTCATTGCAATGCACGGCGGACACAAAAGTCAGTTTTCGGTGTACATATGATAAGCGCTGTCACTTTGCCAAATGGCTCTGTATTAGAAGTGTTTACTGGCAGAGATTTGCGAAGCTCTCCGTCTCTAGACGGTCCTCTGTGCAAGCCGTGGGACAGCGGGCGGGCAGATGTTGGCTCGGCGCTGACGCGGAAAAGCAATGAGAGTCCGATAACGTTCATACACGCAGGAGCAGCTTGGCATCCGAGTCCAGTTGCATTTCCATCAGGCGATGATGGCTTGATGTGCGCCAGTCCTTTTCATCTGGAAGACTTGCCAACTTTTCAACTGCTGAAAATGACAGGAGAGGGAAAGCGTGCGAGAGAGGGAGGCTGTGTGCTCTGACTTTTGTCTGTATGTGTTACTGTAACTTGCTGACAGTCTAAAATGTGCTGCTCTTTTACTTTACACTCTTAAAAATAAAGGTTCCAAAAGGGTTTTTTTGCAGTGATGCCATAGAAGAACCATTTTTGGTTCCCAAAAGAACCTTTCAGTGAACCGTTCCTAAAAGAACCATTTTAAAGAACATTTTTAAAATCTTTTTTGACTATAAAGAGCCTTTTCTGCATTTGAAAGGTTTCATGGATGTTTAAGGTTCTTCATAGAACCATGGCAATAAAGAATCTTTATTTTTAAGAGTGTAGATATAATGCTAAGTTTCAAATAAATTTACTACCGACCACAGCATTGTATGGAAGCCCATTTTCAACACAGAATTAAAATACAAAATATCTCACAATTCACAAGACTTTTTGTGAGATGTAAAGTCAGAATTCTTACTTTTTTCTCACAATTCCATGTTTACATCTCGCAATTATGAGTTTATATCTCACAATTCTGACATTTTTAGAAGAATTCTAAGTGTATATCTCACAATTCTGAGTTTATATATATGTTAATAGTTTTTTTTGTCAGAATTCTCATATGTTTGTCTCAGAATTCTAAGTTTCTATCACAACTTTAAGTTTATCTCGCAATTCTGAGTTTACATCTCGCTATTCTGTTTAATAAAAATTTAAAAGGTAACTATGACCTTTTATCTCACAATTCTTACTTTCTCACAGTTGCAGGTTCATATGCTACAATTCTGGATTCATATCTCGCAATTGCCAGAAGAATTGTAAGATATAGACTCACAGTCACAGTTAACTTTTTTTTTTTCTTTTTTTTTATCCCGTGGCAGAAACGGCCTTCCATATCATTCCCATACAAAACATGCTGTTTGGAAACATGTTTAAAAGTTACTGCAAAAAAAGAGCATTGCAGAGGACCAAATAGTCACTATGTTTTGAAAAGTTTGCAAATTCATAAATGTATGTTGATGTATTTCCAACATTTTTTAACCCAATAAGCTCCATACCATTTTGTTAGTCTAAAGAGATAAAGAACCCTCTGGTGAAAACAAGTAATCACCTTATTAACGCTTTTGTAGCCTGAATGTTAAACATCAAAGGATTGGCACATTTGTGAGCCATTTGACCATTTAAGGCAAAGTTTGCAGTGAAACGTTCAATCATTTAGTAGCGAGATATCCTCAGCTATGAATTCTGCTTTGTTATAGCTATCAAATAACTGATACTTATTACTTTTGAATGGACATAAATTCTGCACGCCCTAAATTTCTGCTGATTTCTTTGATGTTGTCTGTTTTGCAAAGACTGCTGTCCCACTATTTGAATTAAGAGCCTTTTTGCTGAATGCTGGTGTATTGTGGTATCACCCATTTCCAATTTATCTGGCCTAAAACATCATCCATAAAGAATGAAATGCGGTTATTCATTTAACATGAAGGTCAATCGAGCCCTTCCTGTTTAAGTGGGCGGCTCACGGCTGGAATAAGCCGCAGAGTGAATGAGACTTTGCCGATAGTCAAACATCTGGCTCTTTGAGACTATAACGACTAGATC
This sequence comes from Onychostoma macrolepis, assembly GCF_012432095.1. NCBI lineage: Eukaryota > Metazoa > Chordata > Actinopteri > Cypriniformes > Cyprinidae > Onychostoma > Onychostoma macrolepis. Next base: position 31,004,654 of record NC_081158.1, read on the forward strand.
ATAGATCAGGTCTGCTTTGTATTTAGTGAATAGCTGGTCAGAGCCGCTTCTGAGATGACTGGCACTGTTGAAGGGTCAGAGAGTTCATGCTGTTTTTAAAGTACTATGCACACACACACACTTCTGTGTGACTGCAGTGGCCTTTCCCGAGACAGGCTGATGTGTTCCAGCTCCAGTCGGGTCACTGATACTCCGCATACACACACAGGAATGTTTTGACGGCTGGCTCCGTGTCCCCGTTCACCATGCTGACAGAATGTTCAGACTAATGATTACCAAAACCTGCCATTCCTGTCCAGTCCTCCGATTCTATTTTAGCATCAGCTGCAAAATAAATTCATGTTTCCATCCATGCTGAGAATTTTATTTATGCTGGAAAAATCGCTGAATTCGTCACAAATTCGTCACTTCTGGAGAAATTGCCGGAGAAATGGAAATGCCAGTGATTGCTGGCAGATGCTTTATGTCTGGGATCGAGCCTGTCAGACAGATCTGGTAGGTAATAATAGCCAATCATCTGAGATTATTCAGTCACATGACTTGAGGCAAAGTCACATGACTTGTTTCCATCATAGTTTTTACACAAATAAAACAAATGATCCACCTTAAGCAACGTTGTAAGAAAATAATTCATAGAAAAATGTAGAAAACTTTTTTGGTTTGTTTGTTGTTGTTGTTGTTTTTTGACTTGTTGCATAAAAAAAATGCTGTCCAGAAACACCAAAATTAAAAATAAAAGAATTATTTAAAAAAAAAAACATAAATTAATAAATATACCTTGTAAATTTTGGTGTCAGTAAGATTTTTTTTTTAAAGAAATGATGCATTAAATTAATCAAAATTGACAGTAAAGATTTCTATTTCACTTTATATAACTTTATATTCATGAAAGAATCCAGAAAAACCTGGATTGTGGTTTCCACAAAACATTAAGTAGCTGTTTTCAACATTTATAATAATAAGAAATGTTTCTTGAGCAGAAAATCAGCATATTAGAATGATTTCGGAAGGATCACGTGACACTAAAGACTGGAGTAATGATGCTGAAAATTCAGCTTTGCATCACAGGAATAAATTTGAAATTTTAGAGTATATTAAAATAGAAAACTTGTTATTTTTTTGAGCAGTTTTAGCTGCTTCTGTTCAGTTTTCTTTATGGAGCAGTGGCCATCTTGACGTCACACATCTGTGCTGTTCCCACGAGAGGCCAGGAAGAGCTCAGGAAATAACACCCATCCTCAACGAATGGTCCATTCCAAACACTCTCTCCGGCTGGTAGAGGAAAGGCCCGCTTGAGGGTATACATGTGTTCGAGAGATGCTGTTACAGAAAGCTACGAGGTTACAGGGCAAAAATGAGAGCAGGTGATCCTCTGCTGTGGTCAAATAAGGAATGGACAGATCCGTGGCGTTGGAGACGAGTGTGGGGTCAGTAGGTGGAGGAAGAGAGAAGGCCGAGCGTGGGAATAGAACAGCCATTTGGCAGGGTCCATATATTTCTCTCTCCCAACCCTTGTGGAGTGTCTGTGATTGCTCTCCAGAGCCTTTGCCCTGTGTGCAATGTTTGCACTGACATTTCTGAGATGTTTGGACCACAAGAAAATACTTGTCAGCTGGATATATCCGTCGCCTGATTGTGCTCTGCTCTGCATGTTGTGAGAGCAAATTAGCTGTAAAATTAACTGCATATCAATTTCATTTCCCACACTGCTTCCTTTATAGGCTTTATATGAATCCAATAAAACATGTCACACTCTGTAGCTCTCGCCGCACGCGCTATAAAATAATTAATGCTACATGGCTGAAAGATGCGGTTCATATGGAAAACATGTTCGCCTGATGTCTTGGTTTACATCCCATATCGCTACAGGTACCAGAGACATGCCAGAACATTACAGCAGTGCCCTCAAAACACTGCAGAGACCCTACCGAATGTTATTGCAGCATGTTTTTTTCTGATTTATTTTTGTGGTTATGGAACAGTGAAGCTTTATGCAGTCAGTGCAAGATATGCGGTGTTCCCTGGAGGGATATCAGATCAGAGAGTGTCCGGACTCGATGGGCTGGAATGTTAAAGCGGATTTGAAGGCATTCTCTGCTGTTTTGAATGCTCCCTCTGGATTTTATTCAATTTTAGATTGAGAGAAATCACTTTTATCTTAATCTGCTGAAATAAAAGTTTGATATGTTGTAAAAACATACTGAAACCTTGATCTAAAACCTGGTCCAAAAAGACTTAGTTTCTTAGTTCGTCCAGAAATCCTTGGATTTCCCTTGTCAGAAAGCAACAAACTGCTGTTCTTCAATTCAAATTATGGCATTGAAGTGAAAATGATCATGAGAAGCTGTTTTAAGTAGACCTCACAGGAACAAAGTGAACATTTTGATATGGTTTATACTTCAGTATAAATGTACTTGAGTTTGGCTGATTGGTTTGTTAACACAAGGACAAAGGGAGAGAGGACAAGAACAAGAAAGACAGAAAGAAAGAAAGAACAACAGAATCAGCAGGAATCCGGCTCTCTATATGATTTCACTCTCCCCAAGGTTTTCCATGGGCGTTAGCAGAGCAGCACATTCAGTTGTGAACACATTCCTGATCACAGCGCACACTGAGGAAGGGCTTTTCATTTAGATTAAGTCTTTCACTCCAAAATCAAAAGGAGAAAAAATAAAAAAAGATCATATTATTTGCTTAAAGAAAATAATTCTTGAAAGAATTCTGGGAGGGTGTAGCACTGTTACATACCCTAGTAAAAAAAAATTACTACAATGAATTTGAAAAAACCTTTATTTTGTGCTAAGTATACTACAAATACATTTACATATTTATGTGCTTAATACAAATACCCTACATTTATCCTGAACTGTTATACTTAAAGTCTGATAAATTGAAACAACAGATTTTGTGCACTTTAATTGTAAAGAAGTAGTGAGGTATATTTGATTGTGCTAAAATGGAACTATTGCACGTATACTTCAGATACACTTTAAATATCTTGCATTTAAAGACTATAATTACAGAGATCATGCAATATTAATAGTGATATTAAAACACATTTTAGGCATAATACTAAGAAATGTGCATTTTGCAATAAAGACTCCAAATAAAGTGAAGTGTAATTTTATATCAGTAAGTCTTAAGTGATATGTCTATGGATTTGAAGTATACTTGTAAGAAATAAATGTATTTTAAATAAATTGTGGCATAAGATTTTATTTAATTTTTTTGCTAAGGCATTAAGCAGCACAGCAATGAAATTAATATTAAGAAATATTTATTGAACAGCAAATCATTATATTAGAATGTTTTCTGAAGGATCATGTGACACTGACGACTAGAGTAATGATGCTGAAAATTCAGCTTTGCATCACAGCAATAAATTATATTTTAAAATATATTAAAACAGAAAACAAGTTATTTAAAATGGTAATAATATTTCACATTATTATGTTTTTTTACTGTATTTTTGATCAAATAAATGCAGCCTTGGTTGAGCATAAGAGACTTAAAGGCATTTACAATTCTTTCCAACCCCAAGCGTTTGAACTGTAGTATAAAAAAAAACCTTAAGAGAAGTACAAAAAATGTGAACTGGTTGAAAATTTGAGATAAAACATCAGCAGGAGACACGAGAGGGAAGTGAAGAAAGCTTGTCAGAGAAATGTGAAAACTTTATTTAGGTTACACGAAAGTCCCCTGGCTGTGGTGTGGGCTGAACGCCACACTGCTGTCAGGATCCTCTCATCAGCTGCCAAAGCTGAAACACACACACACACACACAGCTGACAGCCAGTGAAAGTTCATCCTCAACAGCAACAACAGCAGCAGCTGTGACTGTGTGTGCCAAGGTGACACGAGGCCTAACTCTTATTGTCTCTTACCAGCGTAACATCTAACTGTCTCTCTGTGTAGGTTGGCGTATCGTCGGAATGAGGAGGATGAGGAGGAGGCTGCTCGTGAGCGCAGACGAAGAGCGCGACAGGAGAGAATGCGCAGTAAGGACAGCGAGGATGTGGCCTATCAACCCGAGACCCCAGAGCTCAACAACAGCCACAGGTAAAACGCAGACACTTCTGGAGTATTCTGTGACAGGAAAACTGTGGTACTTTGATATGTAGGCTAACTGACGTTTTCTCTGGTGCTTTAGTGGGCAGCACTGATAAATAACTTCCTGTAACAGGTCAGCATTGCGGAAGCAGTGACATGTTCAGACACTGAGGCTTTGTGCAGTGAATGGACACAGAAGACGGTCAGACAAGACCAGAATTGTTCTCGATGTGTGAGCAGACATAGCTCAGTCTATTGTCCGTTGTGCTGACGCAGGGTAAACGTTTGCCAAGCGGTGCGGTCAGACTACATTAACCTACGGTGGCAGGCATATGGCAGTCCATGCTATGGCAGTAATGCAGCGCTAGAAAGGAAAAGGGAGTGCAGATCCTCTTTAAGTCATAATTCCTCACTATTATTTTGCACGTTCAGGTTTGCTGAAGTGATGTTTGATGATACTTTGGATAAGAGAGGAATTTATGTTCTTTAGAGTTGTAATGTTGTGTAATGACCAAATATTAGTTGATTATTTGGCCCTGGTGTTAATGTTATAGCTACTTAAGATTGGCTATATGCAATTTTTGCATGTTATATTTTATACACCACTGTTGAAAAACATAAGTCTTCTTATGCTCCCTAAGGCTGCATTTATTTGTTCAAAAATACAGTAAAAAATGTCAAATTATTACGATTTAAATTTTATATTTGAATATATTTTAAAGTGTAATTTATTCCTGTGATGCAAAGCTGAATTTTACGGATCATTACTGCAGTCTTTAGTATCACATGATCCTTCAGAAATCAGTCTAATATGCTGATTTGCTGCTCAGGAAACATTATTATTATAAATGTTGAAAACGGTTATGCTGCTTAATATTTTTGTGAAATCCATGATACCTTTTTTTTTTTTAAATTGCATTAATTTAAAATTAATGCAGTTTATTTTAAAAGAATGCAAAAGTATTTACTGTTACTTTTGATCAATTTAATGCACCCTTGCTGAATACAAATAATAATTTCCGACCCCAAATATTTGAATGATAGTGTATGTTAACACATTAAGAAATATTTATACATTATTTCAAAATATAAATAATAGTGTAGCCTGCTGCTACAGAAAAACAGATGTTTTTGTCATTTTGTACATTATCATCAAATAAAAATGTTGACAATGTTAGTTTTCTTCGGTGACTAATATGCGCCATTTTAATTTAAAAATTGACTAAATGTAGCAAACATAAAATGTTGTCTAAATATATAGAACATTTTCATCAAAAGATAAACTATAACAAAAACCATAAGTGGCCAAGATGATTAGCATCAGCATAAGATTAATTTCAACCATTTAAGTATAATCATATATATATATATATATATATATATATATATATTTTTTTTTTTTTACATTATTTAAATATATTTACATTTATTTACATATTTGTCAGATGTGTCCAAATAGTGTTTTTTATATTTAGGCATTATATTATCCACCATCTCTCTAGATATTGCAATTGGCCAGCTAATATCAGTTGAGCACTAGTCATATATGCAACAATATAATTTGTAATGATTTTGTCATCTTTTCTTCTTATGTTAATTCTTCATAGCGTGACGGTGACAGAGAGTGTATCCACCTCAGTGGTGACCTCCAGCGGGATGGGCGAGGGGGACGACGAGGAGCTAGCCCTGCTGGAGCGCCTGGCCAAGAGAGAGGAGCGCAGGCAGAGGAGGATGAAGGAGGCACTGGATAGACAGGAGGAGCTGGAGAGCAGCCAAACCTCCCACCACAGCCTGGAGGAGAGCAGCGGAGGCCTGCGCCGCGGCCGGAGCTACGAGCCAGAGGAGGAGCACAACAGCAAGGAGGAGGTGAAACAGGTGGAAGAGGAGGAGGAGGAGGAGGAGGAGGAGGTCATCACTAGAGAGGAGGTGCTGGTGGAGGAAAAGCCTCGGAGGTCTTATTTGAGAGAACAGGTGTGTATTTCTTTCCCTTTTATGGTTTGTTAGACCCTTAAGAACATGCTTTGTTTATATCATTTCAACTTTATTCACCTGTAGGAATCTGTTGAGGAAATATCTAAAATACCCGAGGAGGTATGATGATGAGTGTTTTTCATTTTAATATAGCATTGTTTCTCTCTCATTTAACACAACAAAGCATGTGACTGCAGTTCCATTCATAGGACAATAATGAGCGAGATGCTGTGCCTTCTTCTGAAGTACATGAGGTGCTTGTAAATGAAGACGTAGATGATTCTGCAATTGTTTTGGAGACGGAAAATGGCACGGCAGAGCTCGCTGCGGGTGTACAGGAGGAAAAGAGTGAGATAGAGGGAGTGGATGAGATGAGAGAGGCAGAAAACTTTGAGAAAGATGAGGTTTCAGAAAATGATGAGTCTTTGGTAAGAGTTGAGTTGCGTTTGAAGGACTGCATAAGGATGGATGGTTTAGATTTTGGGTGAGAAATGAACAGAAATGATCATTCGCAAAGACCTCATGAAATCAAAAGTTGAGTTTTGTGACTTTTAGTCCATGTGCCTGTACTTTAAGCCTTCTAATGCTACACTCTTTAAAAATAAGGGTTCTTTTTTGGAATTTTTGGTTCTATGAAGAACCTTTAACGTTCATGCACTCGTAAAAATAAGGGTTCTAAATCTGGGTTTTTCACTGTGATGCCATAATAGAACCATTTTTTTTCTCAGTGTGAAGAACATTTTAAAAATCTAAAAAATAAATAAACGTTTTTCATTATAAAGCAACTTTTGTGGAGTGGAAAGGTTCCATGGATGTTCGAGGTTCTTCATGGAACCATCAATGCAAATAATAAACCTTTATTTAAGAGTGTGGAAACTTGCTATTGCACAAAAGGTTCTTTATAGTGGAAAAAGGGTTTTTAGATTATTAAAGTGTTCTTTACGAACTGTTCATTGAAAGGTTCTTTTGGGAACACAAAAGGTTCTTCTATGGCATCACTGCAATAAAACACTTTGTTGAATCCTTTATTCTTTCAGTTCAGTGCACTTGTCAAAGTCAATTTTTGTAAATGAGTCTTCTGCTGCATTCCAGTCAAAATCAAACATCTTGTTATCTCCAATTTGCATATACTGCTTTTTATTGTATGGTGCTCAGAAAATGACGTATAAACAAAAAGTGGCAACACTAGCATTTTTATCATTGACTGTGTGCATCTGAGTGCCCACCATGTTCTCATAACATCATAAAGGTCAGGTTCAAAGATTTCCGCCTCAGTTTCCAAGTTGAAAGACCAGTGCCTTTTTCTTTTCTTTTTTTTTTTTTTTTGCAATGGGTATTTTAGAACTTTCCAAGTTGAATGGAATGCAGCATTTCTATTTACAGACAATATTGATAATTTGATTTTGCTCTCACAAGCATGGATGTTTTTGGCCAATAAAAATAATACCTAATGCAGCCTGCCTCCAGTAGCAAATAGCAAATCATAATCTTAAATGAAAGATTATTGGCTATTTAATATAAAAAGGCAAACCCTTCAACTTCCTGTTTCTGTTGGAAATATGCCGAACACAACAACGAAAACTGCATTCATCAAGCCATTTCATGGGGTCTTAACAGTTTTGGATACACAAGTCATTCATGACTTAGCATTTTAAAATGTTCCTCCCCAAAATCCTAAATCACTCCAGGCACTAGTTTGAGCACAGTGTGTAGTGTTTGCACCAGAGTGCATTTCACATTAAAACAACGCAGGTTTAAAACCTGATCAGTGTAATCAATGGTCAGCGGTTGCACACCGTGTGGTCACTGCCTGCTGCATGTCTTTTGGGAACTGATGGGAAGTGAGTGAACCAACAGCACCCACATTTTGTTCTTCCAAAACTCTTCCAGTGCACCATCTCTTTCTCTCTCACACACACGTGCATGTCACATACACACATCACTCAGTTCTGATTGTGTGTGCAGATGGAAGATGAAGATGTGATGAGGAAGAATAAACAGCCCAATGGAGGAGTGTGCGAGGACAGCACTCCCAAACACAAGAAAGCTGAGAGGACTTTCAGGTCAGTGCTCATATAAACAATTAATGATTGTGTTAGGATGGTCCAGGCTTTCTTTTTCCAAACAATTTAGAGTTCCCAGAATTCCACATTTGGCAGCCTGTGATCTGTAAATCACAGCATGAAAAAAAGTGTTTTATTTCATTTATTTTATTATTTATTTGACTATTTTTGTTGTAGCAGATTGAACACATAAATCATATTAAATATTCTCCACATTTTCCTCATTTCTACACTTTTTCTTCACATTAGCATCAGGTCTTTGCAGATAATAGCAAATTCATATTTAAAACATATGTAACATAGTTCTCTGTGTGATATAGAAACTATATTCCATGTTTTGTTTTTTTTTTCCTTTAAAGAAATATACAGCGCTCACAAAACCCAATATGCATTTTCCTTGCAACAATAACCAATAATCACATTTATATATATATATTAGTGCTGTCAAATGATTAATCGTGATTAATCGCATCCAAAATAAAATAAAAAATTGTTTACATAATATATGTATGTGTGCTGTGTATATTTATTATGTATATATAGACACATATATTTCCGAAAAATGTCATGTTTATATATTAAATACTGTTTATTTATTTCTAATATTAATTATTATAATTAATAATTATAGACATGTAAATACATGTAAATGTTTTCAAAATATATACTGTATGTGTGTATATTTATATATACATAATAAATATACACAGAGCACACACATATATTATGCAAACAAAACTTTTATTTTGGATGCGATTAATCGCGATTCAACTTTTTTCTTTTCTTTTTTTCATTAAATAAATCTCTGTGGTCACATCTAAATATTTATCTAATGTTGTAATCTAATGGCAGGAAGTTGTTAAAAGCACATAAAAACACCGTTGACATTGTGTACAGGACATTAAAATCAACATACAGACAAAATAATCACACTCCACTTGTCTTGTTTGTTTTGACCTTGTTGAGATAAAGTGGGTTATTTATATGTGTTTAGCTCTATTCGCTTTGCGTGCTGGAGTGTTTGACTCTGGTCACCTGATCTGCCGTGTCCTGAGGGCTGTTCTCAGCTGTAACTGGAGACTGTGCTACCTTAGACAGGGCTGTGCTGATTCACTAAGTCTGTGTGAATAGGTTGGGTTTTCTTTACACATAAAGAACATGGACACGTAAAGCTGTTGACAGGCCATTTAACCCGCGTAAGTAACCAGCGGTGCACTGCTTGTTTGTTTGTGTGACAGCCGAGGCAGCTTGCGCTCTCCTGAGGCGCCGGAGGCAGACGAGGCAGACAGCGAGGATGCTCGCTTGGAGGCCGAGAGAAAGCTGGAGGAACTGAAGAGGAGAAGAGATGAGATGGAGAGCGAGGAGTTCGAGAGGATGAGGCAGAAACAGCAGGAGGCCGAGGTGGAGCTGGAGGAGCTGAAGAGGAAGAGGGAGGAGAGGAGGAAGGTGCTGGAAGAGGAGGAGCGGCAGAGGAAGCAGGAGGAGGCCGAGAGGAAAGCCAGAGAGGAGGTGTGTTTGCTTAACGTCAATGATTCATTTCCTGGTCAGGTAGCAGTTTCACAGACGCGGTGGAATTTGCTTCGATTCGCTTTTCTGTGAGTGAAAATCTTGATGAGGGTGCTGTCAGCAAAATTAGGTCACTTCTGTAAACACTGCGTTTTGAATAGCATATAACCGTACTTGGATGTTTTATGGATGTCCTTTGAGAGTTTAAAACTTAAAAACAGCAATTAGAATCTTTATTTCACACACAAAAAATAATAATAATGGTCCCACTTTATATTAGGTGGCCTTAACTAGTATGTACTTACATTTAAATTAATAATTTGGAACAATGCACTTATTGTGTATATACATGTTTTTACATTGTACTTATATTTTTAAAAATACCTATATGTAATTACATCTGTAATTAATTTCTGTAATTGCATTTATAATTACACTGTTGACCCATCCCTTCCACCTTAACCCACCCTTAAACTTACTGTTAACTGTCCCTAACCTTACTCATATCCCACCTCAAAGCAGCAGAAGTGTTTTGCAATACAGTATGAACACAATAAGTACATTGTACTTATTTTTTGATGTAAGTACATAGTAGTTAAGGCCACCTAATATAAAGTGTGACCATAATGATAATAGCAATATTTACCACAGTTATTGTTATTAGTGTAGGTTTTTAATTTAGTATTGGATGTCTTTTAACAGTAGCTTTCTTCTAAAGCTGATTAAATTGATCAAAAGTGACAGTAAAGACACATATTTCAAATAAATGCTGTTCTTTTGAACTTTCTGTTCATCAAATTATCCTGACAAAATGTATGTTTTCCACAAAATAAAGAGCAGCACAACGGTTTTCAACATTGATAATAATAATAATAAATATTACTTTAACACTAAATCAGCATATTAGAATGATTTCTTAAGGATCATGTGACTCTGAAGACTGGAGTAATGAAGCTGAAAATGCAGCTTTGCATCACAGAAATAAATTAAATTTTTAAATATACTAAATAAGAAAACAGTTATTTTAAATTGTAATAATATTTCACAATATTGCTGTTTTTACTGTGTTTTTGATTCAATGAATGAAGACTTGGTGAGCATAAGATACTTTAAGAAACATTTACCAACCCCAAACGTTTGAACGGAAGTGTTTATACTATACATTTCACTCATTACAAAAAAAATATATATATATATATATATATATAAATAGTTTAGTCTAATACAAAAAAAAAATTGCTATTTTACCCAGTATTAGTGAGTACTACATGCATAGAGAATCATATTGTTATCTTAGCTTTAACAGTAATTTGATATTAGGCAACCTGTGGCTGTGGTGTCAATTATCTACAAAACTCTTGTGCTCACAGTATCAGTATAAAACCACCTCATAATTTAAATGAATTTCACATAATTTACATTAACATTAGTGCGATCGCACCCAGTGGGAGTTCCACATGACTGCACATGAGCTTCAGACTCCGGCGGGCGAGAAACACAGCCGTCCCTCCTCGTGGAGGCCCGCTCCTAGCATTGTCATGCAAATATATTCCTTGTTCCTAATGAACAGAGGCAGTAAATGAAAAAGGACTAATTAGAGATTAGAGGGCCCCGTGCTGATGCTAGGGGGCCATGCCCAAAACCGTGGTGTAAATAAAAAGGCTTCTTTATGATTTCCCAGCTGCTGTGGAATGCGGGCGGCTGCCAGTTCATGTTACGCTTCTGCTGTTGTTCATTTGTCTCGTTATCATCCCCGTTTATTGCAAAAAGGACATTTTCCGGAATCCCAAGTTAGTCTGCTGGTGGTGTTTTTGTGTGTGCTGTGTCTCTGTTTGAGGTGATGAATGTGCGTTTATTTTATTGTTCAGGAGGAAAAGAGGAGGATGAAGGAGGAGATCGAGAAGAGAAGAGCAGAGGCGGCCGAGAAGAGGCAGAAAGTGGAGGATTCGGTGGACGGAGAGGCCAAGAAGCCCTTTAAGTGTGTCAGTCCCAGAGGATCCTCCCTGAAGGTCAGCTGCTGCTGCTGATCTCTCTCTCTCTCTCTCTCTCCACAGCTGTCAATCAACCGGCAGCACAGCGTCAGCTGATTCATAGGAACACGCTGTCCCCATGAAAAAGCAATTATCTGCCATATCTTGTAAACATAATGAGGAGGACAACAACTTGATGATTGTGCGTTAATGCAGCTGGTGTGCACTGAAGCTTGTATGTGCTAGTTTAAAGGGAATAACCCCATTTGTTACCGTTTTCCCCAAAGTAACATAGTTATTAGAGTTATTGTTTGAACATTAAGTAATATGATGTTAGCCACTTCTGTCATCAGAATATGAAATTAAGCATAAAAAAAGCTTCTGAATGAGATCTTGCATTAATTATATAATTGTAATAACAAGAATGGATATCAAATATTTTTAATTCTTAAATAATTTGTATGTATTTTTAGACATTTTTCTAATTGAATATTTTTGTGTTTTCGTAATTATACAATAATTATATTATAATTAATATGAAATATAATCTATAGTATAAACAAATAATAGCATAAATTATAGGTTAATTATATTAATTATATCTATTATAATAGGTTCATTATATTATATAGGAATATCAATAACAAGTAACATTACAATAGTAACTATTTCAGAAATTATATTGTATTATATTATGTTATATATACAAGTATAATATAATATAATACTGTATAATGAACCTAAAATGTACACTTTCTCTTATAAATGTATAAAAGTGCACTAACTACTAGGCCACATCTCTGACAGATCTCATTTATTTATGAATTAATTAATAAATATGGTAACTTACGTGATATTTTAGTGGAAAATGTGCTTACCGTGATAAAGTTTTGTAAATGACATACATTTTTGTGCTGTCTATTTTGTAATATCTGTGCTGAAAGAAAACCCTTTCCTCCTATTCATCATGCGCAGATGATACGTTCACAGATCTGCTTTGTCATCATGTACACTGTATGTACTGCATGCTGTGTGATGCATTTGTGTGATTTAAACTCCTATTTTGTGGGTAGACAGATTAGTTTAATATTAAACCGCTGTAGTATCAGCCACAATATAGGTTATGGATTAGAACAAAATAATTCGTATCACATCACTATATTGTAATTGTGGTGCTTTTTGATGCCGTACATCTCATTTCCAAATTCTTTTCCTGGTTCTCGCATGTTTGAATATGGGTTTCCTGCTGTCAGTGGTTTTTCGAAGACAGTTCTTTTCTTCTCTTCCCTTTGGAATCCATCTTTTACAAAAATACAAAATGGCGCAGTCGTGTTTCTGTGAGATAAAGCCGAGCTGCGCTCGTCAAGACGTGAACTCTGGGGGGACGCAGGAAGACCATTAGACTAATAGGATTACTGTAACCGCATTCTAACGGAGCCGTTTCAAACGCGCCTGAGAATGGGGAATTTCCTGCTGAGGAGTATTTTAGGAACTCCCACATTCGGTTGAGGGGAGGGAGGGTGGATTTTTTTCAAGATGCTGCTTTTGGGCTGTGTATGTGTGTTGTCTGTGTGGTTTTTGTTGTTGCTTCACAGGAACACTTTCCCCCCTCTTAGCCCTGTTGTCATATATCATAAACACAGGCCATGGTTCCCACAGAGAGAGAGAGGGCTGAAAAGGGCCCTGCTTTTCCTGGCCCCGTGACAGTTTCATACTGAAAAGAACAGGCTAGTCTCTTGCCTCTCAGAATAGCCAAGTCCGACAGACAGTCGCATCTGTGTGTGTGTGTGTGTGTGTGTGTGCATTTTTACGTGTGTGTTCCTCATGACCAAAGAAGTGACCTTTCTTAAATCTATCCATTGTTTGATTTCTCTTCCCAGATCGGTGAGAGGGCAGAATTTCTCAACAGATCAGCACAGAAGAGGTGATCACTTCTACTTTAACTCCTCTCAGACATGTTTTTTTTTTCATGAAAACATGTTATTCAACGTCTATACACAAATGTTTCCATAAGGGGTCAAACAATAAGATTAATTACATCAATTAATAATCTGAAGTATTCAGAGTACTTTTGGGTTGGATAAAGAATGTTCTGCTTTCAAAACAATTTAAGCTCTTTCGACATCATTTGTGGCACTTTGTTGATAACCACAGACAATTATGTTGACTCGTCCCTCGGTTTATAAAAACAAGGATACATTCAATGATGTCAGAAAGCAACTGTTTACATTATGAAAAAATCCACAGGAATTTTTTTGTTAGCACATAACCATTTGCCTTGAACAGCAGTGCTACCTCTGAAAGAACAATGTAGACAGCTTTACAGCCCATATAATTGCTATTATTTAGTAATATTTAAGATATTTAGCAAAAATCTGTCCATCCTTCCATCACC